>NC_090199.1:12998333-13349166 GCF_033026475.1 Channa argus
TCTTTTTAGCTTTGAAAGAAAGGTAAGACTTAATTCTAAAATAAAAACTCAATTTGAGTTTTAACCTTTTCACCTTTGAACTCTTGAATATGTAAGGAAAAGGAGAGTTTCATCCATTAAAATTCCAAGGTATTTATAGTTAGAAACATATTAAATCTTTGTTCCCTGTAAAGTGATAATAAAAGGCAGATTCTCTAATTTAGATTATGTGATTAGGGTTAGGGTTAGGAATTAATATGTTTTTAATAATAAAAGTTTTGCTGAACAGAGTTAAACGCCTGTTGTAGTTGGGAGAGTGCCTGGTCTGATGATGCAATGCAGTATAGAACAGTGTCGTCTGCATAGTAATGAAATTTTGCTTTCGACACACTTTATTTAATGTTGTTGATGTAACAACAACATTACATCCTAAGATGTAACTAATGAACAAAAGTGGGAGTAGAACTGACCCTTGGGGCAGACCCTTAATCACTCTGAGCACACTAGAAGTATAGCCCTTTACCTGCACACACTGGGTTTGGTCAGAAAGATAATTATCGAACCAGCTTATCATAACAGCCTTTTCAGATAGTCCATCCCAACAATGACTTTTCTTCAGCACTTTCAAATGATTTTGAAAGGTCCATAAAAAGGGCTGCACATTGCTTAAAGATTAAAAATGTGTGTTAAAGGAGGACAGATGATGTCCGCCGCCAACTTTAAAAAGAAAGCCTCCAGTTTATCAGGACCTGCTGATTTTGTTATCTTTAAAATTATTGTAGAACTAACTGAGAGCTAGGACAAAGTTTTGAGAATTGGCACAATAATTTACTTGTTAGAGGTAACATTCTTGCTGCAGCATATTGTACTCTGTAATTAAAACCAGGATTAACGTTACTGTACACATTTCATTTTGGTATTTCCTCCTGCGTCAAACACTTGGATCCACTGGATGACTACATAAGTAGATATGAACTACACACCCAAAGAGAAGGCGGGGACATCTAATATGCACATTCTGTACACAGTCTGATCTTGTGTAAGTCTTCTGAGGAATTTGAAAACATGCTCTAGGTTCTACCATCGACATGTCATTAGCAAGAAAGGTCTCTTTTTTTCACACTTCAAACACAAGCACAATTCAATGTGAATACAACAACAGCAAAATTTGTCAAATGAATATATCTGTAGACAAGGTAATAAAAGTTAGATTGCTGATTCTTGAGAGATAGAGCCGAGTATGCGTCAGATGCACTTCATAAAAATTCGTAAACCAGTCCCACAGCAGTGTGGCGGGTTCAGCACAAGTTTACACAAATCCTCAGAGCGCCTATAGAATGTGCTGTTTGAACAGACAAGTCTTTTGAGTATCACACCTTTATGACACCATCATCAGTCATTGGGCAGATGCCTTTATCCTAAGCAAATTGCTGAACATTAAGCACATACCAGGGCACTTACCCTGCACCTCAGCTGATCAGTCCAATGCTCTGAGAACTGAAATAATAACCTCTCATTTCTTAACTCTAACAGCAAACTGAGCTGCTTTCAGTCTGAAAGTTATTTTGAATACAACAGTAGTCTGGTACCTGTAAAATAATCAAGATTTGTAATTAAGTAAAGGGAGTATGTCTCATATTCAGGAGAGTCCACAACAAGCTAAAAAGAAACACTCTGCCCTCTACAGGCTCATACACAGACTAAGGCACATCTTTGCCCACAAGACTAAGAATACTAAGATAAGAAGATATAACTAATACATACTAAGAAATCACCCTTTACAGTCTACTTTCATCTAGTAGGAACTTGTACAGAGAAGTGAAACATATGGGAGCTATTCAGCAAAGGCAACGTTGTAAGAAAATGTTAAATATATATTAGAAAATTAGATCTAATTAAATTTTAATTTATGATGATTTCAGTGTGCTTTTCTAAATGCACATATGTAATAATTGAATCTAGCTAAAACACTTTAAAGTCTGCAATATGGTTAAACTTTACACTCCTTGCTCAACTTGTTTTAGGTCTTGATTTAACTGTTCGGTCATTTTACAGAAGGGAGGTTGTACTGCCACTGAAGTGAATCAAAGCTCTCCAAAACTACATCCACATTTATTATTTATTTATTTATTTATGCATTTATTTTCATTTTCATGAAAGGGGGTTTTCTTGCAGGACTGCACTGTGTATCAGTATTAGCTTGGTTGTACCTTATGTAATATTCTTGGCAATTAATCTATAGGTTTCAAGTCTCATCTGTTCTGCATCTACAAGTGTGTCTGTTTTTATACTCACCTTCAAATCTTGCTTTAGAATTTAAAACAATGAACTGTTATTACCACTAGATGGTAGCAAATACATTAGTATAATAGTACAGCTTGCCCTCACACTATTACTGAAAAGTTACATTCTCCTGTGTTGAAAGAATGCTGCTTTACAGTCAAGTGACTTTTACCTCAAAGATTGAAAGAAAATAAACAAAGTAGAAGTTTCATGTTTTTTGCTGTCAAACAACTACTTATATATACGAAGTGTACAAAACATAATATTTTTAAAATTACCTTTGAAGAAAGACATGACTTATGCTTCACATAGAAAATTTTATTTTTGTGATGTAAGATACATAATTACTGCAGATTTAAGGATGGTGCCATGTAATATAGCTTCCTGTATGCTATATAATCTGAACTATTGACTTGTGTTGCAGTATTTACACCATTATACCTATGCCTTTTGTTAAGGTGTTGTTACAGTAAGTGCTTATGAAGAACACACTGAACACGGTATAGGTTACTTCTGTAACCACCCACACCTACAGTTTTCCTGGATGCTATGTATAGGACATTTCCACCCTCTGTCCTGGAACGCCATCTGGACTTGATCATCCACACAGGATCAATGATGCAAACTACAATCACAATTCCCCATGCAGACTTTCAGCTACCTTATTATCTGAACTAAAAAAAAATTGATTCATCCCTTTGTTATAAAAACTTTCATGGATTTAAGCTTCTACAGATGAATGTCCATTACTGCCTATTACTCATTCACATGTGTTAGAAAATGTGAAGCAGGTGATGTGTCAATTTATGAACTATTTCTCTTTCACATTCATCTGTCATCTTCATTTTCTTTACTTTAGTTTTTACTGTTCATAAGATTTTCTAACTTCCTCACAATAAACAAAGCATGCGTAGTTGAATCTTTTGACATAATTTCATTGTTTGTATTGTGATAACCCATTCATACCTACATTCCAAGGTTAAATTCCAGCATCAGACATTCTGTATGTTCAAGCGGCTGCTGCTAAGTGTCACAGAAAACAATCTGGACAAGATATCATTCCCATTCACTCTAAAATATATAATAAGGCTGGATGGCCATCATGGTCAATAAATCTATCGGTAATTAATTAATTAAGGAAAAGTTTATATTCTTTTAATAAGTACATAATTTCAATAAGTACACTGTGAAATGAGAAACTGAAAAACAGCCCTTACAACATCTTCACAACATTTTGCATTTATATTTATAATAACTGCTTTAATAAGTATTGCTGCCTGGGCGTGTGCTTGTGTAAGGGTTCTTTGTGTGAATAATATTGATAGGATCTTGCATATAAAGTATGCTCTCAGTTTCATTTACAAACTATTTTGAGCATAATTTCAGCATATCTCAGCTGTTCCACTACTAATATGTATGACTGTATACAGTATGTACATTATGACTATATACATCTAGTTAGGTTAACTGTAATTCCTGCACAATTGTGAATAACTATGTTTTTCTAAAATCCTGGACACATTGTGTGGCTTTATAATTGCTCTAACATTTTGGCAGCATTTGAGTTTTAGCCTTGTCTAATTTATTTATTTATTTGGTGATAGCACATAATTTTACAAATCCAATATTCTAGAACTGGAAAACAAAACTTTATTTTAGAGCTGCAAAGTTAGCTAAATCTTGGGGAGGGGAAACTGCGTTTGAGCTATAGCTTATACTGTACATAACTAAGCAGTTACATTGTCTTGTAGCACCACAATCATGTTGGTGAAGAACAAGCATTGTCACTGGTTTAGATACTTTTGACTTACATTTTGTGACTAAAATAATTTGCCTGAGAACACATTTAAGACTTTGACCCTTAGTAGTGAATAAATGAATGTATTCATGAATCATTCATGGTTAACATTCCTTGAATCATATTTTGGCCCTTTTTATTATGTCTTTGTGCTGACTAAACAACAGGCTATTCTACACTGTATAAACAATAGTGACAGACCATGTAAGACATTAGTGTATGTGCTGAACTGCACATAATGTCCATCAACAGACTGAAGGAAGTGTAACATGGTGATAATAAACCTCCTCTCTCCAATTCTTCTTAAATAATCCCTCCATTCAGTCAGTACCAAGCAGCAGCCTCCTCCTCCCATCCCATGGAAGGGAAGGAGGACCAGTGCCAGTCTTGTACCTAGTCTGCAATTCTTCAATGAGCCTTTGTGGATGCTGCCATCCTTCCCCCCAGCCAACCCCCGGCAGCCCATTCAGGAGTGTCACATGGCATTCCCACTCTGCGCCTATCTCACAATGCACCCCTGTCACTTGCACCTCATTGACATGCGCTCATAGTGATGTGTGTCAGGGAATGGTCGTGCCCTTCCACTAGTTTCAAAGGAAATGAAGTGCCGGACTGGGTGGCCAAAGTGTGGCTTCCTGGATACGGTATTCATATTTCTCAGGAGGAAACTGAAACATGTTTGAAAGTGTGCATTATGACTAGGCAGTGAGTGCCACACCAACCTCCCACGCCCTTAACCCTTACCTACCATTTGACTAATTATAAATGTTGAACATCAGAAGTATTGGAAATATCATATTTAAATGTTGATGCTATGCATTTAGAAATGTGTGGGAACCCAGGCATGTCATGTGGAAGATGATGTAAAGATGTACAGTGAATCACTGAAAATCTGTTCACATTATTTTAACTTTTTTATTTTTATGTTATTTACTTATTTTTGCCATTTCAAAACCTCCATGTTTAAAAACAAATAGACAATTCCTTTATTGTAGTGAAAATCACATTGATAAAAAATATCTCTAAAAATAGCTGTGGCATCCAAACAATGTAAAGCACTCTGCCATGTGATGTTTTCCAAACCTTACTAAAAGAGGTAACAATTACCATCACCGTCATTGAGAAATACCAACAACATTCAGTACACTACAGCTGGCAGATGTGAAAAAAACACATGGCAACTTAAAAATAAAGGTTCAATTTAAAATCAGTGTGGGTTCCTGGAATGCTCCTCCCATTATCTTAAGGAATTCACTGAATTCCTTTCTTTCACTTTGCTCAAGGTTAACTGTAACAAATACTTTTTTTTTCACTTTAAACTCCATATGGAACCCCGTCTTCACATTCCTTAAGCCAGTTTGAGGCTTTTCTCTATAGAGATATAAAGAGAAAGTAAAACAGAGTAAGCATCATTCTGAAAATGACAAACACCTCATATATTAATGCAGGCTCTTCTTTTTTTAGAAATGAAAGTACTTACACTGCATAGTTTTACTTTCGATAAAGTTCTGTAAAATTATTTTGTTGATAATAGCTTACTTTTGTACTCTTATAGGCAGGCCTTTTGTTGTTAGGGAAAAAAATCAAGTTTAAATACTGCTGCTACTACATTCTTAGCATCTTATAACTTTTCTTAGCATCTTTTTCTCCCTCTATATTGTAAAGTGTACACATTTCCATTCTGGTATTGTTGGGTTATTTTGTATATTATACAACTTTTATTGTTCATTTGGTACTTGAGCAGTGATGGCCTAAAGTCTATAGAATGTTGCGGGTCAAATCCCCTGGACCAGGACCACCACCTATCTCCTCCTTCATCAACATCACTGTGGTGCCCTTGAGCAAGGCTCCTCACCCTAACTGCTCCTAAAGAGATGCTCAGTGGTTAGACTGTGGTTGTTACAAGCAGGCTCCCGGTATTTAAAAAATATATATATTTGCTTTAATCTGAGTTTATCCCAGGACTTTAGAGAACCAGTGTTGATTCCAAATTGAACCATTATTTTCTGAGGGATTCCTTGCAAAAAGCTACGTGACCAAGTAAAGCCACCCCTCCCTTTTCATAGCCAGCATCACTCCCACTGTACGCGCTGTCCTCAAAACCATTTAACTGCTCACATCGGTGCGTGTACTCTGAGCAGACTGAGAGGAGGTGGGATCTGTCTACTGCCAGCGGTGGTCGTGGGGTAGCAAGCGTTTAACTACAGTACGTGCGAAACGTGCAGATTGCCATCCACGATCCCAGTGACGGGGAGGTTGCAAAGAGAAAGCGGATCTAGGGATCCCATGCCTCTGCCTACCTACACAGTCACCCTACATAGTTAGCTAAACAGAGTCTCTCCTTTACCGTCGTTCTACGGTTCGGTTTCCACTCCAGGACTATTCCAGGACCAAGCGGGAGTTCTTGTAAAGGACTCCGTCGTCCACATCACAGGCGGGGGGCTGTGTGATGAGGTCGCCCTGCAGCAGGGGTTGGGTTGAGCGACGTTAAGATAAGGCGGATTTGGTTGAACCGGACAGTCTTCGCTCTCAGTTTGTCGCTTTTTTTTAAACGCCTCTTTACAGCACGGCCGTGTGAAGAAATACATTACAGCGGAGCGGAGATACTTCTGGGGCTGAGGGAGTCGCTGGTAAGTGGATGATGATCCTGTCTGTGTTTATCGTTAGCAGGCAACTCTTAACTGTTGAATAAGAGCAAATGGCAACTAACGTTAGCGTCATATTTCCAGTTCAAGACGGAGGGTTTAATAATACAGGACGGAGGTCCTGTAAGCAGTTTTATACGCTCACAAAGACTATTAAGGCGTGTGTGTGTTTCCCTGTTGACTTAACGGTATTTAACATTATTCTTTAAATAGATTTTGACTAGGGTCTCAGGAAGGTATTGCCGTTAAGTAGCATTGTAACCTTAGCTGTGTTAGCCTTTACGCTGCTACTGCAGCTAGCGTTAGCCAAAATAGGTTAAATGAATAACTTAATGCTGCCAGCTAGCGAGCACACGCCCAGTTGTCTCCTGTCCTTTTAATAAGCAAAAACCCCATCAAGACAAATTTATATTTGTTGATCGGAGCTGCTACAAAATGAAACCTGCTCATCTTTGTGTGGTTAGCTCTCCGAGTGCCCCTTCTTACTAAAGTCCTGTCACAGTACCTATCCCATATTTTCCCACTCATTACAAAACACGTCATGCAACGAAGGTGCAGCCAACGTGATTTAAACCTCAGCTCGCTTCACTTTAGTCAAAACGCACCTTGTGTAAACACATGGTAGGGAAATCCTCATAATACATCCACATAGGAGACGGTAGGGCTTCTTCTGTGTTTCTGACCCTACTGACAGCTTTGTGTTTTTAACATAGCGATCCTCTGTGCACTGACGGCAGTATATGAGATCAATTAAACATTCACTGTTTATATTGAATTGTGTGTGTATTTGTCCACGCGTTGTATTTTTGCAGATGCACGTGAAAATAAAACTGCGTGAAATCATATTTATGTTTTCCTTTACAGTGGATTTGTAGTGTGAAAGTAGGTCCCAAGTAACCAGAGATATACAATGTTTTCCGCCAAATTATTTTTTCATTGGCATTCGCCAACAGAATATGTTGCATCACTTGATACATCCACAGACTCTTGGCTGATGCCTGTCTTTTAAAGGTCTAAGTATAGACGTTCACACATGTTAGCACTTGAGGCAGATTTATGCTTTCTGAATTTTGCATATTTTGTTAGGTGGCAAGAGTCTTTTATTTAAGTACTGTACGATATGTGGTAGACAGTATGAAAAATTCAGATTTTATGTGCACTGATCTCTTAAGAGGGATCATCGACAGGACTAAACACATGACTCTGCATCTTTTTTAGAATGGAGTAAAATTGATTGAGAGCGCAGTATTGCATTGTAGTGTTTCAATGTTTTTAAAACGTTATTAAGTTGAGCTGAAATGTATACCGGCCGTCTTGTATTCACTTATTCCTCTGCAGATTTAAATCCTTGTAGTCTTACAATTTAAGGGATGTAAGCAATTGCCTCATTCAATACTATTGTTCTTCATCATACAACTGTAGCCTGTATTGATGTTTATTATATATTCATGTTCTAAAGGTTTTTATCTTGTGTATATGTATCTTTATTGATTTGTACTCAGGGTTGTCCTTTAAAAGAGATCTTAGTGAGAGATTAAATAAAGTTAACCAAAACAAGCATTTAGAGAATATTTGCAATAAATAAATTATATCTCTGATCAGTATTCTTTTTGCCTTTTTCTGCCATTTAATTAATAGACTGAACTTGCCACGTGTGCACATGCATGTGGAAGAAGTTTACATATATTGAACTTTCTCTGCACTGACCTCTGAGTGTGTACACATGGCCAGATATCTGTAATGGAGATAAAAAATGATTAGTTGTGTTAGCAAATTCTGAATACGATAATAAACCCACCTTAAGATGCATGTAGCATTATTTATAAACAGTGTCATGTGCAGTGTTCCAAAAAGGTCTAGTGGCATAGCCTTTTTTTAATGATTTGGACTCTAAAAGCATGCGTGGAAAATAAAAGTAAAATATGTTAAAGAATGACACAATTGACATCTGTCTACACATAAATTTACCTCTTATCTAAAACAGAGGGAAAAACTTAAAAAAATCCTAGTTCCTTAGAATTTCCTGAGTTTACACTTTATTTATACTCCCTTTACAAAACAGAGGTTACATTCACCACATTCACAGACACAGTGAAAAACCTTTATAATGGTGCACATGTTCATAATAATGTCTTTCCTGAAAGACATGCA
Source organism: Channa argus (assembly GCF_033026475.1). Lineage (NCBI taxonomy): Eukaryota > Metazoa > Chordata > Actinopteri > Anabantiformes > Channidae > Channa > Channa argus. Next base: position 13,007,190 of record NC_090199.1, read on the forward strand.
TATATGCTCAATAGTACATATGATAAATGCTACAAGATTAGAGGAAAGTTGGAGAGATGTTCAAACCCAGAATACTCACGTATGCACAGCTTGCCAGTCACTGCGTGAATAGGGTGTAATTTTCAGATTGTTGGTTTAGGAAAGTTACAGAATTAGTCAGACACAGCTCATTGCCCAGATTTGACATTGAAGAGGTGTGAAAATGAGCGGGCTTCCAGAGGTATATGGCCATCTGACAAGCACTTGTGACAGAGTGCTTTGCAGCAAGAAGGTTCATCTCAAAGGTTTTATCCTGATCATATTATATGGGTATATTGCCAACTGAAATTATACTATTATTAAAATAGCTCATCTGCCTACAAATAAATGCTGCACCCCAATACTGAAGATATTTAGTATCAGTAAATGAGAACTGCATGAGCCTTATGCCATTTACTTACATAGAGAGTTTTTTTAAAGATCACATAACGGCAGTACAGTGCTCTTGTAACAGTAAGTAGTCTTTGACTTTACTTCTCTTTCAAAAAAGTATTAAAAATAGGTTTTGAAGATATTTAGATAGCTCATGTAGAGTCATTTCATGAGAGATTAGTTGGGCTTCCTTGGCACACAATATTACCAAACCAAAAATCTCATAAAAATGTTTAAAGGGATTATTTACACTAAGGTAGCAATTGTAGTGAACAGTTTGTGAACACAGTCATATAACTATGCTAGTCAATGGCACTATAACAACTGTAATTTTCTACTGTTTACGTGCTGACCAGTTGTACATATTGTATTGTTTAAAATCCACTTTTCTCAGTGGGAAAAAATACAAGCTTGTTGTAAAATGAGATTTATAATAAAGATAAATAAGGTGCCAGGACAAAGATTAATATCAGTAAAAATATTTTAAATATGAAAAAACAAAGGTTAAATACATTTATTGAATGCTACATTTAGCATTTATGAATTATTACATGTAAATAAAATTAGAACTAAAAACAGGCAAAATATTTTTTATTATACTAAATGTAAAATAATATACAGTAAAGACTCAAATCAAACACATACTTAAACATTGTGTCTCAGTTGTGTACACGAAGTACATGAAGTACTTGTATGTATGTATAACCCCATTTCCAAAAAGGTTGTAAGATGTGTAAAACAGAATGCAATCATTTGCGAATTTCATCAAAACATTTTTTATTCACAGTAGAACATAAACTACATATCAGATGTTGAAACTGAGAAATTTTACCATTTCATGGAAAATATTAGCCCATTATGAATTTGATGGCAGCAACACATCTCAAAAATGATGGAAGAAGGTGATGTTTACCATTGTGTAGTATCCCCTCTTCTTTTAACAACTGTCTGTAAATATTTGGGAAAGGAGGAGACCAGTTGCTGGAGATGTAGAAGAGGAATGTCCAATTCTTGTCTGATGCAGGAGTCTCACTGCAGTCAGCAAGTCTTGGGCCTTTGTTGCTGGATTTTTCATTTTATGAAGTGTTTTCTATTGGTGAAAAGGTCTGGACTGCAGGCAGGCCAGTTCAGCACCCGGACTCTTCTCCTGCGAAGCCATGCTGTTGTGATGGATGCAGTGTGTGGCTTTGGCATTGTCTTACTAAAATATGCAAGGCCTTCACTGAAAGAGACATTGTCTGGATTGGAGTATATGCTGCTCTAAAATGTCTATGTACTTTTCAGCATTGATGTGCTCCCACATCATAGGCACTAATGCACCTCCATACTAACTTTTATGGATTCCACAGTGAACTGTGCTCACAGGCAGTAATTTCTGGAAGTGTTCTTGAGCCCATGCAGTGATGTCCAGTAGAGAATCATGCCTGTTTTTGATGCAGTGCTGCCTGAGTGCTCAAAGACCACGCGCATCCAGTTTTGACCTTAGGCCTTATCCCCTTTTGCACAGAGATTCCTCTTCATTCTCTGAATCCTTTGATGATATATATTGTAGATGGTGGGTTCTTCAAAGTCTTCACATTTTATCAAAATATTTTTGAAATTTTTCAACAATTTGTAGATGCAGTCTGTCACAGAAATATGTTCATTTAATAGATCATACAGTCTGCATCTAATAGAAAGTAAACAATAGAATATTATAGATTTAAAGAAAGTGTGTGAACTTGACACTGCTTATTCCTGCAGGTCAGGAGCAGATAGCCCCAGGAGCTCATATTGGGTTCAGGTTGTTTTCACGTTCCAGCTCCACTTGCTCATCCTCACATGGCTACAGATTTTATTTATAGTGAATGTGACCCTGCACTTTGCAAATCAAGGGTCCTGTTTCACTGGGTAGCTGTAAAAAAGATATTGCATGGGATAAGGCTTGTTACAATTAGAATAAATCTTTGGTTCAGTGATAATTTGGTAGATTTTAAATTGTTTTTATCTTTTTGTGAATATGACTCCTCAATGTTGATATAAAGGGGTGTGTGTGCTTACCAGACAAACTTAAACAAGTAGACAACAAACAACAAACAGTCGACAAAAGCTGATTGAAATAGTAGAGTAAAGAAAGTAAAGCCTGGCAGTCCAATGGCAAAAATTAGATTACAAGGAGCTCTGAAAGTAGAAAAAGAAAAACATTCAGAAGAATGTTGCACTGAATATGAGTGCTGTGAGACACCTGTGTGTGTCAGTTCCTGTTGTTTGTGACAGCTTGTGTTACTGTCAAACTCCCTTCAGGAAAAAAAGGAAGGGGAGGACTAATCCAAAAAAGGTCATTACAAGACTGACATTAGTTTTGGTTAAATTTCCAAGTAAATAATTTTTCCAATAAAATGTGTTACTGCACATTTGTGTTCCATAATGATGAAGGTCTAGTATGTCAGCTGTCAGAGGGGCACAGTTTTAAGCGATGGTCCTAACAGTCATAGGCTATAGTCATAATGGATTAAAAATGAATGAATGAATGCTACAGTTAATAAATGAATGTTGCATTTATTAAATGTCATGGTATGATGCTTGCTTTGGACATTACATGTAGTGACATTAGATGTAAATACAGAAATTAGAATTCTATTGGCAGACAACATTAGGTTGGCCATGATCATTAATATTATCATCCTCCCTTTTCTCTGGAATTGTCTTCATTGTGTCACAGTTTAAACAAAAGGAGGAGGGGTACATTACTTCCCACACTGTCAGCTATATCACAGGCCTGTATTTTGTATGCTTAGTGACTGAAATGTTTTCTTTCTCTCTAGCTAAAAGCTAGCTAAAACTAGCTACTCATAAACATAATGCCTTGGGGCTATTGTGTTATGATGGATTAGATAGGTGACTGGCATTTTCCCTACAGCAGCCCCCACAAAAAAGTTCATAAAAGTGGTAAGTATCTTCAGTATTATATAAATGTTAGCATTTCATTTACAACAGCATGAAAACTAAAATGTTTTTTAGTTTTGTCTCTAGCTCTGCCTCTGAGGCCCTAGTGATTATTGCTGCCGTCTGGGATATTAAGTTTCAGATGTGCAATTCTCATGGCCAGCTGTGGCTGCCAGTGGAAATTTCCACTTCTTATTTAGACAGCATCTTGTGAGTGTTATGTTTTGTGGGCTGATTACAAGAAACCCCTGAGCAGAAATCAAGTTCTGCAGTGGGGCATTTAAGAATTTTTACAATGAAAAGGCTGGTAACCTGTTTTGGTTACACAGATCTAATTAGTATTAATCATAAGCTGACTGAAATTTATTTAATTTAATATTTAATTTTTATAATTTGACAAAATACAATGTTTCATAACTTCAGAGGTCACTATTAGTCTTTGCTATACTGTACATCTACCAATTTCAAACTGCTATTGATTATGACTAGGAAGTGATATGGGAGGATGGTGGGTTGAATAGCATTGTGTGTTTTGTGTTTGATTAAGCTTTCAGTTATCGTTATGTATAATGTTGTGTAATGATTGAAAAAAGAGAAAAGATGGGTCATTTTGGTGAGATGTTTAAGGATAATTTTGAGTTGTCCATAGAAACCTTTTGCCACATTATGTAAATCTTTTACATGTTAGGGTGAGTGTTGGAATGGTTGCAAGACAACTTTAGTAGTGGTGAAATTGTTACAGAAGTTAGAGGATCACATACAATTTGTGTTTGCTAAGGACAATTTATATACAATTCTGGTCAACAGTTGGTGTCTCAGCCTACAAAAAGTGAAATTACGTCACTGCGTCAACTGTTACTCTAAACTGTAAAGCTGGGCTCATACATCAAACTGCAGTGTGATATAAATTAGCTGTTTAATTGTTAAGTAAGTGTTCATTCTTTTTTGCACAGCATAGGTCAAACATTTGTTACACTAATTGGTTATTAGTCAGTAGCTAACTGAAAGCTCTTTCAAGAAGGGCTTGTAGTTTCATTCTAAATAATACACAGAAAAAATGGTGAATAGTGAAACTTTTACCAGTGAACAAAAGGAAAGTGTAATACAGTGATGTGGCCTTTGCTTCTCTTTTTCAGGCAATGATGTAATCTTCAGAGGAAGTAGCTCATAAAATAGTTTTATCCTATGAAGAGTTCAGTAAAAATGAAAAGCAGGTAGTCACTTGAAACTTCTCTTGACATTAACAGAAACGGTCTTGTAAGTCACACTGTTTTTTACCTAGAGTAGAGGAATGGATCTCATGAAGGTCTCGAAATGATCTCAAAACACAAACGCAAACCTTCTTGTCAACAAGAAGGACTGAATGATTTTCTTATGGTCTGCAATTTTTATTGTTTTTTATTTTTTTTTAGGGGTACTGTACTGTATATGTAGGCCTCTCAGTGATGGCTAAAAGCTGCTTCCTTTCCTGTTCAGGAAATGCTTTAGGGCCCTCAGTCACAATAAACTGTAAAGTTTCATTTTCTGCATTATTATTTGTAGGAAGATATATTGTCCTTTTCAATGTATGATAAATTTATTAGGCAAATATTTTCACCAATTATGTAATTATATACTTTTACTTTATAAACATAACTTCTGGTTCTGGTATGGAAATATGAATGACTCATTAAAAGTGTCAAGCTCCAGAGTGTATACTTTAGAGTAACAAATGATTGTAGTTTTACCAAACAATGTACTTGCCTAAACCCTCCTTGTTTTAATTCAAAATATTAAAACAAGGAGGGTTTTAATTCAAAATTATGTGCGCCATCATACCAAAGGAAAACATGCACAGTATGAAGAGTGATTTGCTCCTTAACCATGACTGTGATATACTGCACATGGTCTTGCTGTTGGTTATGTAATTGGATGAGGTCATGTGAAAACATCTGAGTGAGAGGCACAGTAGGATGAGAACAGATGCAAATCACGTCTGCCCTTAATAAATGGAAGACAATGTCTCAGTTCTTTTGTGTCTCTTTTAAAATAATCTTTTGTGGGATGTATTTACAGTAACATTGCATTTTTGACTTTCAAAAATGATATACTTTCATGCTTGTGCAGTACAGATAGTGAGGCAGTCAATGCTGCCTCACTGTACATATAGGTAGTTTTATATCTTGTAAAGCATGCAAGTTTGGCTTTTGTCCTGAGTTTGCCCTTCAGTGTCAAAAAAGTGAGAGAGGGGCAATGAGGTATTTTACAAACACATAAGGCCATTAAGCAGCGGGAACCATTAAGGAGTGAATGTACAAATATGTACTAAACCTAGACTTGGGTAGTTTTTTATGAGAGATGTCACATGTTGAAAATTAAGGGAAATGCAGATGGATGAAGTAAAAACCCAGGATTAAAAGTCTTAGTGTCCCATCAAGCTGGGGTTTGGAGGAGCTTTATTGGGCCTTGACATAAACTGTACAATCAAACTGAACTCTACTTGAAGTACTAACACCATTTTATTCAAGAGTTTTGATAGAGATAGTAGGGAGTGCTATCTAACCCATGAGGCCAAAATCCACTGAATACCAGTGGTATTCAATAGAGTTTTAATTTAGTGATTGCAAAGACCATAGCACATGACTCAACATTTATTATCCCTTACAACCTGTATTGATGCATTTGCACTTTTACAATTACATTTAGTTATTTAGCAGACGCTTTTATCCAAAGCGACTTACAAGTGAGGTAGAAGGTGAGGAAAAATCTAAGTCAAGGAGAAAACAACAAAGCAAAGTCCTATCAGAAAAGTGTTCACATTTTACAAGATGCAAGTGCGAGAAAAAGCAGAAAGGAAGTTTTGTTTGTTTTTCTTTGTTTTTTTTTTTGTTTGTTTCAAAAGATTTAAGTGCATAGGAAGATGTGGAATAGTTCTGTTTTCAGCAGTTTTTTAAATATTGGGAGTGAGTTTGCTGAGTGAGTTTGGTAGCTTGTTCCACCATCGTGGGATCATTGCGCTAAAAAGTTTTGCTTGGTGTCTTCTGTGTGGTGCTGGGAACACCAGACGTCATTCGTTGGCAGACCGCAGCAGACAGGAAGGATTGTAGACTTGAATGAGTGAGTTGAGGAGGAGTTAAGCAGGAGCTGTTGAGTTAACCACCCTGTAAGCAAGAGACAGAGGCTTTGAACCTGATGCGAGCAGCTACAGGAAGCCAGTGTAGAGATCTAAAGAGTAGTGTATCATGGGTCCTTTTTGGATGATTAAAAATGAGGCGAGCTGCTGCGTTTTGGATCATCTGCAAGGGTTTGATTCTGGATACCGGTAACGCCATCAACAAAGCGTTGCAGTTATAAAGACAAGATATGACCAGCACCTGTACAATGAGTTGCACTTTCCTTAAACTGCACTTTTTCATTGTTTTTGGTACTTAATGCAGAGAAGTATGTGTTAAAATGTTTTAATGTGAGATCCCATAAGTGTTTTATGCTAATTTGGTTGTTTACTACAAAGTGTTGTGAATTTCTAGATTGCTTGATGTAAGCTACATTCTCTAGGTCAGTGAATCTTGATATTGTAGGTGTATTACAAAGGATGAAGGGGAACATTCTTAATGCAGAGGAGAAGACTATTTTTAAATCTTTCCATCAGTTTCACCTGTATTGGCAGGCATCTGTAAAGCTGTAATTACATACCATAATCCCCTAAACTCTTAGTAGCTGAATTACTCAAAGGTACGTCCTATAAGCTGTTCCTTGAACTACAGAGGTGAGGTGTGTCTGTCAGGATTGTGTCTGTCATGGCAGTTATGCTATAGCTGCTTTGGTTTTAGGACTCGAGTTTCATTTCCACATATGGGAGATAATCCTTCATAGGTTTTTCAAGATTTATCAGGCCATGTCGTGCCTCCTGTTGCATTGAGAGAAACAATGGGAAAGATTTTTACTGAAAAATTACATTACATTTCACTTTATTATAGTATATTATCATACAGCCTGAAATCATGTTCAAGTTAGGAAATTTTGATCTGGTAAGAGGTCATTTTGTCATCTCTTACCCTAATTTCACTTTTAGGCAACACACAAGCTATGTTAGTGGTTATGCAGAGCAAAGTTTTCACAGCAGCACAATGAAAAATATTGATAAGAGTTGATTTACAACAAACTGTACAGTTCACACTAACTCATTCACATTTTTTTACCAGTGTTAAGAAAGATTATGTTTCTGTTCTTAATCTCACCTACTGAAACAGAACTCTAAGACCGGACTGTCAGTTTATTACATTGTATCATCAATGGCTTTGTTAGAATACAAACATGGCTTAAGATTACTTAGCCTTTTTCTCGATTCCAAGATGTTACATTTTATCAAAAATACATGCCTCCAATGTCACCATGTATGCTAACAGCTAACAAACAGCTATAAAGCACCAATCAGAATTAAAAATTGACCTATTATTTTTTTTTAAAAGAACGGAAAATGTCTACATCTCAGCCTAGACTTGCTTTCACATACTGTACGAAGGAATTAGCTGCAGCTAAACTCTAAGTTAAGGTTTAATAGAAGTAATTTTTCATTTTATTGGATCTTTAATTCACATACTGCTTTGTACAGGATATGGATTAATAAAACATATTGCTCAAATAAATGGCTTATTGATCACAGAAATAATATTGCACTTCACTCCAGTAAGTGGTAAAAAGTGGTAAAAAAAAAAGCCCAGAGGATCAGTGCATTGCTTAGAGCAGTTTGGGCTTAATGGCAAAACTGCATTGATCAAATTACTCGCCAAGCCCCAGAAAGAGCTTTGCTGAAAGGAATCATAGTGAAAAAGGGGAACTATAAAATAAAACAGCTGTAGGATTACTTTGTTTTATCCCATTTATGTGTGAAGGGAATCAAGTGTAACTGAGATGCTCTGCTCACTAGTGAAAAACATACACAATAAACTATACAAGTAATTGAAACTTTATTAAAATTTGTTTGGCAATCGATTTTAGACATTGCACTCATAAGTTTTACTCCATTATCTACAATAAAAATGGTTTGTGTCTATAAGTTTCAGATGTCTCAAGAGGTGGTTGTGTTTGTGGAAAGCGTGTTTCTCCACAGCATTAGTTTATGTGTTTACATACGCAGGGGCGGGGTTTGTCGCAGGTCTGTTAAGAGAGGGAGAGAGAGAGTGGAGAGGGACTTCAGTTTGGTATGTAGTTTTTATGAAGAGGGCAAAGAAGGTCTGTGATACCGACAGGTCAACACGAAGCAACCCACTGACAAGATTCCTAAGGACAAGTCATTCTGCTTTACAAAGGACTGTGTATTATTTCTATGCAGACTTTTATGCTCTTCAACATGAAGGCACCACTTGGGTATGTGTGTGTTGTATGTATGTATATGAACAGAAGGACCAGTTGTTTTAATACTAGATTTAAAACTAACTTTAAAGTCAGATTTATATTAAATGCAGTACTGTGGAAAAAACATGTTATTTTTCTCACTGTGTTAGCACTTAAGCCCTTTAGTATTTGATCTGTTTTGCTCTGTTATAACTTACATGAAGGAACCATTCAAAATATATTAATTGATATGAATATGAATTGTCAAGATTTCATTTGAATACCTGCTGTGAACATTTAAAGGCCAGTATGTTACTTGTATCTCCAGAGATGCATGTTAGATTGTGTAAAATATATGTAACACAATTAGCTGGTGAAGTTAGAAAACCATGGCTATAATCCGTGCTATGTTTATAAATTTCTGTTTTGATAAATCATGAATCATTGAGGTCTAGTTACACATGCTATTCCCAAGTGTGACTGCACCTGGACTGAGGGGAGACTCTAGTTTCCTAAATTGTCACTTATGTTTTTAAGCCACCAGTCTTCTCTTGAATTATGCCGTCTTGTTTAGATGCTACCCTAATGCAAATTGAGTGAAGTGATTCACTCATTCACCCCATCCCTTGACCTAACCTTACTGTCACAGGCAGATACAGCAAAATTTGATAGGAGCAAAATGTGATTTGAATATCATCATATGACTTTGTTTTGTCTTTTGATTTTCTCCTTCTCTCAGACTCCTTCTCTCAGTCTGTTTTACACGTTCTGGCAGCACTTTTTTTGGAACATTACATTATAATATCATGATCCTGTCAACATAGCTCCCCTTTCATTCTGCCTCACACTCATATTAGTGAAACAAAACTGATTCACCCTTTATAATATGCTAATGAATTGTAAACACTGAAGGGGCCACTGTCATGGACGGGAGATTTCAGAAGATAGATACATATATAATTGAATATCAAAGAGAGTTGAAAAGTCAGGGTGGTACATAAAGAAAGTTGCCTAAATAAAGCAAACTGATGCTGTTATGATATTAAAGAGGTGTTGGCAATAGTGATTTTTGTAGACTCAAATTGTCAGTTAGATTCAGTTCTGATCAGCCAAGCAACAGAATACAGTATGTAGGTCAAAGCCTTTTTTTCACTCAAAAGCTGTTAACATTTTCCTGTTTTGAATAAATAATGTTTTGTTAAATTAAAACAAAGAATATAAACAATTATATTTTAATGTAGATACAGATATGTCGCAGGGAATATTAGAATCAGAGTACTGGTGTGAATGCAAAAATTTAAGGGATAAAAGCATTTTAAATGCTTTACAGGAGATTTGTAGTGACATATTGTGTATTGCGATAATAAACTATAAATATAGCAATATTTATCACAGGTAGTATTGCCCAGCCTTACTTCAAAGGACCTGCTGAATAATTTATTTATTTTTTTGTTAGGTTCTAGACACTATTTGAAACTCATGGTGATGATGCTGTGTTTGGCCCTTGCATTAGCAAAACATGCCAATGTTACTTACTTTCAGAGAATGCAATGTGTTCAGATTAAACAAAACAACCCCTGCTCAAGCATTATCTTGTCTTTGTGCCCGTGAATCTACCCATTCCTCTCCTGCAAATATTCAGTTGCATATGTTCTACTATACACAAAGACAACTTCAAATTACTATTCCTGTCAAGCCTGTTCTGATATGAGCTAGATTTTGCCAAGAACAACACCCTTTATATAAAGCTAGAGAGAGGTGAGCATATCCTAAACATAGTGAGGCAGCACAGGTCCCCATAGTGAGACCCTGATATTATATAACAGCAAGATTGTGGGTCACTGGTATTACACATATGGTGAAATCATAAGCAGGATAGGATTGTTAATGTCCACAGCAAAACTTTCCACTTTCCAGGAGAGAATAGAGGTTCGCGATGTTTGGGAACGGAAGGGGCACAGAAGAGGGTTCCAAAAGGAGCAAAAGTTATTCCTGTCTCCCCCTCCTCCTCTGCTGAGAGGAGGCATAGACTTGTCACTAGTCATGTCCATTTGGTGTATTGCCTAAGAGGACTTGACCTGTAGAGTTTTGTTGGCGTGCTTCATCAAATGAATCAGTTTTTCCAAAGGATTATTAGCAATAGTCACACATTGTGAGTATATAGTGTTTTAGGCCCTACATCAACACTTATGTAATTTTTGTAGAAAACTGTAGACAGACATGTAGGATGTTAATAACGCAGTATTAGTTATTTGCCCCATTGCCCTACTGTTTGCTTTCAGTGTAGATTTTAGTGTAGAGGTTTAAGTTTTGTTTTACATTCCAAGCAAACCCTCATAAATCAGCCGTACAATTATGGTCACTTGGTCATTAGATAGACGAGGACAAGGTACATAGTTCTCTTTTTTGATGAATGTAATATTTGTCTCTAAGGGGACCAAAACACTCCTATAACTTTCATAAACCCATAAACCTACACAGTATCAAAACAGATATACCAGTCCCAGCAGTTAGGAACTAAGTCCTTTTATCTTTCTACAGAGAGGACTCAAAGCACACTCCATACACAGAGGACAAAATCAAGAGCAGATAGTGTAAATACATTAGATAGACTATAATTACAACTCTTTGTATAGTATCATATTTAATGTGAACCTCTTTTCTCATTCCCAATGTATGAAAATCATCACTAAGGTTGGACCCTGATTGAGAAAAGTGGGGCGATGTATCATCTATGTTCCTCTGTAATGCTGATGTAGTAGCAATGTTTGCATGTGTGATGGCTAGCTAGTTAGTGATAAGCTAACTAGCTGCTACATTAAAAAAAAAGGGGCAAGTTTTCATAAAATATGACAAGATAGGCTTTTATTATTATCATAATACAAATTATTATTATATTATTACAAATATTTATTTTTAACAAAGAGGTTCAAGCTACTTGACTTTTATGTTAAATGCAGTCTACAGAGGCCATATGCCTTTGAAGACCTCCTAGACCACATCCTCTGAACAATGCCGCCCCCCAATTGAGACCCAGCTGCTATCATACACACATTACGCAGGTTGCATAGTGTTGCTCCACGTAACATTCCAATCTAAGCAACTGCTACTGTGCTGTATGTCACACGTGTTACTAACAATACTATAAAAATAGTATAGCATTTATTGATAAAAAAATTAAAAACAGTTTATTCATGCAAAAAAGCAGCAAAATTAAGAAAGCCATGTACGTTGATAGAAGGTACAGCACCATTAACTGTTAAAGTAAGTCATAAGTGAAACCAAAACCAATATATTGCTGTAATATTGAAAATAATACTATTTTGAAGAAGAACATTACCCCCAGTTCTAGGTTTGCCTTGTGTCTTTCTCTTTCATTGTTGTTGTTGTTTTTTTCTGTCCACAGACACAACACTTATGTATTATATCATTTTTCTCTGTTTATACAGAATATCCATGACCTCCGATTTCCCTCACTACAGTTTCAGAATGCCAAGTATAGGGTTCCAGAACCTTCCCCTTAATATCTACATTGTGGTGTTTGGGACGGCGATCTTTGTCTTTATCCTCAGCCTCCTCTTCTGCTGCTACTTAATCAGGTAAGATACATGCACCCTTTAACTTTAAATTTGACTTTGCTTAGACTTTAATCTGTGCATGATGTTGATTTGTTGTTTGGGTCTGTGGCAAAAGGTTTTTATTTGGCTAGTCAAAATAATCTGTTTAGTGGGTGCAGCAAATGATTAACCTGGTGATGGTGCAACACATGTTGCCATAAGTTGGCATGGACACTTTCCAAGCCAGGATAGAAATTTCAGTGTTTATATATCTCTCAAAAAACTACTAGGATTATTATGTAAACAGTCTAGACTGCAACCATAGGGTTTGCTACATAACTAAAAATGACTCAGTAAGGTCCTGCACTATACATGCCATTTTGTTGCTGCAGCATTCACCTCTGTGTTTTATATAGCATCATCTTAGCTACAATGCTCGAATGAGATGGCTATGTTCAAGTAACAATCCTGGTATTGTAGCTGCATCTCATCTTTTATCAAGTGTCTTAATATTAAACTAATTTGTTGCTGTACAGTTCTTGAAGTTTAGACACACCAGTAGTTTGGCTACAGAAAGTGTTTTGTTTAGTCTATTGTCTATGCACCAACCTCAATACATTTTGTCAGTTTAAACATGTTCAGTGGGGTTTTTCCCCTTTTTTATATTTATGTAAGAGAAGAGCACAAAGCAGAGCCAGCAATGCATTGTCCTAATTAAAAAATCCTTTGTTACCCCATTCCTGTAGTTACTTTTTATTACACATTTTAGTTTTAAATTTTCATTTCACTTACCTTTGTTCAGAAAAGATTCTTAGACTGTCTTAGAAGACCAGGAAAGCCTGGAACACTAGCAAACTCTCAGTAGCACCCCTTGTATGCAACTTTCCTTATAATAATCATGATAATAAAAACTGAATGTTATTCATAGACTGTCATTGTGCAAGTGTTGTGATAACACATCTTTGTACATTTCAGGTCACTTCCGCTCCTGAGTTATTTATGTTTCTAACTGTGTCTATGCAGAAACATGTTGACCTGGAGAGATTTTCTTAATAGCTTTATGCTAACAGAGACTTTTTTTTAATAAATAATTTGGTTTACAAAGGTACAAACGCTGCAAAGGTCAGTACTAAACAGGTCTGCACCCAGATAGTTATTGTACTCTGTTTAAAAACAGTAATTTGAAATACCTAATAAATATCTAAGAATCATGTTATGGCACTTTTCACTGTACTTTTGGGTTGAGCATAATTTAAGTAATTTGTCTTTTAGAAATATGTGTTTCTGTATTTGTTTTGCTAATAGGCATTTCACAAAAAAAGCAAAATGTGTCAACAGCACAGTTTAGAGAACACAGCTTACTATAAGAATTGGTGTCTTGATAATATGTATAGAAAAAATTATAATATGCCCATATTCAAAGCCTCTTGTCTATTATGATCATGGCACTTGGCGTCAAAGGAATTAATAATAAGCCTTTATCTTTATCTTTAATGTCTTCATACTCCTGTGTTAATTAAAAGTATTTAGTATATTACATTTTCATTTGAATGTTTGTTTGTGGCCATTTACATTCATTTCAAAGCTTTTTTAAAGATTGGGTCTTGAATGGATTATTTCACATTAAGGATTTGGTTAGTGGTCATTCTCTTAGCAATCATTTTATTGTTGTTGGTTTCATTAAATTGTCCTGGCTGTTGTTGCTGCACAGGTTTTCTCCTGGCAGCAACAAACAGAAAATAAATAATATCCAGCATCTTTTACCTAGTGATAAGCAGCAGTACCCTTCAAAATTAACCCTCGCCACCCTGTCAAATCCTATCTTGCAGGGCAAATGGTAAGTAGCTGAACTACTCCTGTGTTCCAGCAATTCCTTTTAATTGTAAAGAGAAACTTTGATGCATGACTTTGATGCAGTACCATGATTAATACTTAAGGTCAATATTTTCAGTTTAATAAAGGCATAAAGAGCTAATTTGCTCCGTAAAAAGCTTCTAAAGATGCAGTCTCCCAAAGGAATTGGCCCAAGATGATCATGAATGTAAAGTTATATTTAGATTCTTTTCTTAAAGTTTTAAGGTTCTCAAAAACTATTAAGCATGACAGCTATATTACAATGATCCCGTGTAAAGAGGTGTTCAACAGCTTTTGTGAAGTAAGCAACATTATTGTTTTTCTTAGGTAAATAGAGCCACCATTGAATTGTTAGAGTTTGTGTGAAAAGTCATTACTTCTGCAAATGCAAACATGTGCGCCTGGTTTGACATAAGCCATAGCTATTCTCACATATTCTCAACCAACTTTATCAGTGAGTCTTCAGTCCACACATATATGTGTGAAATATGCAAGGCAGCTGTGAGAAGTATTTCTTGAGCATGGTGTGTTTCTAAAGTGAAGAGTTGGAAACCTTCTGTAATTACGAAGATGGCCTAATATATAAATATGCATTACAAAGAAGTTCAGAGTACACATGTTGCTGTAGCTTGTAACATATTCTTTATTTATAAATCTACCAAACAATTCTTGACTATAATGGTGGCTGATACATTTTTTATTGTATATTTTGAGTTTTATAATAGTCAAATCATTAGAATAATTGTTTTAGGGTGAAGGTCAATTTGCAAACTTAATTAAATGTTTTAACTGGTTTTTGTCCTTGTCCACTTTTACAATGTGCTTTAAGGGCCATTTAGCAAACCTCTTACCCTTGACCCCTACTGAGCTTTGGGAGTCTGCACCTTTACTTGCTGACCTCTTTCAAAAATGTCAGTTTCTCTCCTAGACTGTGCTGCTTGTTTTACAGATCTCTCTCACTCTGCTGCGAGAGGTTAAGGTTACTTGTAATGGAGGTAAATCTTACAAACCTATGAATGTCTCCTATTTCTCCATTTCTTGTTTTCTTCCCTTTTTCTACATGTTTTATTTCCATTCTGAGTACTCAGAATCTTTTCTGTTCTTGCTCTCTCTCTCTGTTCTCTTTATTCACAGAGCTGTTTGTTTTTGCTCATTACAAGAGCAGTGTCAATAAAAAGTTTCAACTGTTTTATGTAAACCTGAAACTTTTTTGTGTGTCCATACCCCCCTTCTTACTTAGAGTTTAGCGACCTATTTTAGAGTGCCTTAATAAACTACATTAATGCCTGATGCTGTGTATTTTGGGTGATATTGTGAGTTGATGTTTACTTCAACTTACAATATACAGTTCAGTACTAATTCTGACAAGATACAAAGTCATCATGAGATTTTAAGAATGTAACTATAACTTGGCTTGGCATTGCAAAGCAAAACAAATACAGTTTTTAGTAGAGTTTTACTGAAGTGTTCTCTTGTTGTGTTGTCACTCCTTTCTGTAATCTCTAAATGATTGTTTTCCTTGATGTACGCTTGAAGCAGAATCATCTCCTCGTGCAAATCATGCACACCCAAACATATATATCTCAACAATGTGCACTGGCCTGCCTTTGTTTAACTGTAACTTTGGAATAAGCCTGGGGTGTAACATCGATAAAATGTCAATACCAGAGTGTAGAATTTATATGATATTGTGTATTGATTGATAATTGCTTTTAACTGCTAGCACCCATTTGGCTGGTATCAAAAGTATGTGAAGGAAATCATATCCATGGTTGTTGTTTTATTCTCTTTCTCTAGGATGTATGGATAGCTTGTTTCTGTTAGTCGGTTGGAGAAGTTATCTTACTAATCAACAAGATGTTTTGTCTTCACGTCTCCCCAGGTTACGGCACCAGGCTCACAAAGAGCTATATGCATACAAACAAGTAAGCATTCGAGTGACACTCTCTCTCACACACACATGGACCATATGCATACACTGCATAAAAAAAGAAATCATACATGATCCATGTAGCATAGGAGAAATTAGATGGTCCCTTAATAGCAGTTCTGCTACATTATTTTCCTGAAGCTTGCAGCAGCTGCTGGTGTGGGTGGGCATCAAAAATTGGTTCCAGAGATTTTTTTTTTTATGCAAAGTCCTGGATAACTGTGACAAAAACTGAAATTTGGTTCTTCTTATTTGTTCTAAACAAAGGCGACATAACTGCGAGGATGTACATAGCTATCTGTCCGGAGAATCAATTCACACACATCACCAACAATGCTACAGCATGTTCTTTTGTTTGAAAACAAGTTGGCATATGTGGCTTCAGTTTAATAAAGACAACAAGACACCGCACCATGCATGTGGGAAGCAAATTGCACAATAAATCTGAACAAACTTTTATAGCAAAATTGCATAAACTTAAAGACTTGTCAGCTTTTGATCTTTTGCAGTCTCCTAGCCCCGTTACCCTTATTCCATAATCTCACTTTTTGTAACTGGTCCAAATGTGTTTTCCAGTGCCGCATCTTTTTTCCCCTGTTCTGGTGCACATTTACTCACTACCATCAACGATGGTCTCTGTGCGGGGGATACCCATTTAGCTGGCATTAAAAAACTGCATCAAAATGAGAAAAGGGAACAATAAAAGAAAGATTGTTATTTAAACAGTAGACCCTTACAATTTTTATACCATTTTGGAATTGAAATGGCGAATAACAAGAATTAGAATCAATAAGCATAACCTGAATCACTGTTTAGTGTTCATGTATTTGATTGAAATCAGTGGCTTTAGTGTATTAAACCTTACCATTATGTTCTTTATTCATCCTGCATCGTTAATTTGTCATCACAATGGATTTTTAGAACAGTCCAGTACAGTCTTTTTGTATTTCAGACAAGCTGCTTTTACCTCTGTTGCTGATACAGTTTTAGTGTCAGTGACTACTTTGTTCTTGTCTGTTTTTATGCCTTTTAGGTCATTCAGAAAGAAAAAGTCAAAGAACTAAACTTGCATGAGGTAAGAACTAGTTTTATTATTCTAATTATAATCTATTGATGATACTTCTCTTTAACAACAAGGTATATCTAGTGGACAGCAGTGTTTTTTCATGATTAGTTAACTACCTGTTACAAAGTACTGTTATGTAATGTGCATCGGGAGCAGACGAACTGTGTTTGCTACGTCTGAATTTCAGGACAAATGATAATGTTTAGGCTGTTATTTCTGCTGTACAAATTGATACATGTGGGCCTTTAGTTTTTAAAGGATTATGGATTTTATCTAGTTAGGGAATGACAGTGATGACATACACATTGTTTACCATTTAACACTGAGTACAGCTGTCCTTACACGCTGTCATGTGAAAATTAGCATCTTGTGGTTAAGTCATGTCTTTGCACCCTACTGTTATTGCATAATGCTGTATGCCAACTCAGCTTGGCTGTAAATATGCAAGTAGAAAACACACGCTTGAGTGGAGAAATTCTAAGCCCCAGCTAAGAGCACAAGCCTTTTACACTGTAGTGTAAATAAAACAATAGCATCTTCACCTGTGCTTTGACATGAGGCTGAACAGTTTCTTACCAGCAGTGTTGACATTTCTCAGTGTCCTTTCAGGCCTTTACTGTTTATGTTATTAGAAACTGAGAGGAATTATCAGTAAGTGTCATGTGAGTGAAGTCTGTGACAACATAACCAAGCTGTGTTTGTTTAAGCTCAATAATAAACACACAGAGACATATGCACACACAAGTATTTGTAAGTGGCCTACTTTTAAAAACATGTAGAAATGTAGAAAATAATCTTTCCTAAAGAATTTATGTTTCACAATATGACATAATATACAATATAAAAAATGAATTTGTGTATATACAGTCAATGCACACAGTCAATGCACACAACAAATACCAAAACAACCAGCCCTGCTGTTGGTTATTGGGTTACAGTAGGTACAGTGGTTGACTTATTGTGATGTTCTGTGGGCAAAACTTAAGGCATGCGGAAGACTACAGCAAACATGGGTTCCCTTCTTTCAATTTAAACTAACAATTTGTGTAAAATTAGTGTCTATTTTATAAAGACAGTCACTCATTATGTAATTAAGCATATAAACTACAGTAACTGCTTTATATTTATAACATGTAGAAGAGCTTAAGAGGCTCAGTCCAGCAATGGGATTATGCAAAGATCACAAGGTTCAGAAAGTGATAAATACATACTGTAGTCATGCTAAAGTAGACCTAGTTATTATTTTCAAACACATTATCTAGGGCTGCAATAATTCTACACACAATGTGTACTTAAAACAGTACTTAATACTTAAAACAACACAATACACCACGGCGTGGGTTGTAAAATGACACAATTGTGTAATAATATTTTGCATTAAAGTCATTGTAGTTATGCTTCTCTCAGTTTGTTAGTGGTTTTGCCTGATTTTCACAACTGAGATACCTATAGATTATGAAGGCAAAATATTAGTTTGTGGAAAAACAAAAAAACAAACAGATTCAGATCTGTAGATAAAGAAAGTATTTACTATTACCTTACTAGGTAATTGTTATTATCGCACATTCGTCTTCATAGCAGAAATATAAACCTTTAAAAAAATTGTTTTGACAGGTACATTTTAATGTATTTTTTCTATGATGAATTCCATGATTGTTTTTCCACAAAATTAAATAAATGTGTTATACATGCAATCTTTAACTAAAGCTTACAGGAATAATTCACTAATTTGGGGAAAGGAGCCTCTGTCAGAAGTTGTTTAAGGGTGCCAGATTTCAGCTGTGAGTGTGACACCACATACAAGGCACTGAACAGAACAAAATCGTTGATCTATTCACCAATAAAGAGAGCAAACAGACTTCTTCACAGAGAATTGTTCTGTGTCCAGAAATCCTCAGTACAAAAGACTAAGGTCCCATGCTGTTCTTTTCATCCTCACTTGTCCATTCACCCCCCATAACGAGCTGAGAAAAACTCTGTTTCTAAAGGAGTAATGGTTGCAGGGTTAGGGAGCCAAAAAAATCAGTGTGGCAAATTAAAACCTCCTTTCATCAAAGTCTTACCCCTGCATGGCTGAAGTTTGCTGATGTAAATGTTGTGGGACACTTTTATCTATACTGTAATGGAAGTCAGGCATCAACTCATCTCCTATTTTTCACTAGCCAGGAACTAGTTTTACTGACATGTTCACGCAGGATTTAACCTCAGGTTTTGTTAAAGACAGCACAGAGTTTGCTCCCTGCATTATCCAATCAGCTTGGTTGACACACATCGGCATTGTTGAGATTTGGGAGGTATATGCTCCGGGCCTCTGTGACCTATGGTTACCCACAATTCCCCTCTCTGCATAGGTCAGCATTGATGTTTACTAGTATCGACTGAGAACTATAAATCAGCCTTTACTCTCAACCAGGATCGTTGGATGCATTGTCAGCTTGCAAATAAAGATGGAAACCCTGGAATTTTTCCCTTTCAGTAAAACTGTATTTACGAAATTTACGAGTACATTGCTGATTTCTAAATTATGATATGTTAAGCTTATTAAGAAAAAAGCAAGTGGGTATTGAGAAGGACATCTGCTGTGAAATGTATTCAGACCGGTGAATTCTCTGACGAAATCTAAAATAATAAAGAAATCATACACACTAAGCCTCATCACATATTTCAACAGAACAACAACAAACCATCAGTCAGTTGCCTAATTATTTTAAATTGTCTCAACAGAGTGACAAAAATTAAATTCACAAACAATATGCTAATCTTAGCTAAGTGTAGCATTTTAGCATTCTGCTTGAGCATTTGTGAAAAGAGCAACAAAATAAACAACATAAGATTAGGCAGGTTGGTAGGACGGGTAGGTGCCCACTGGAAAAACACACCTTCAAAGCCGGGGACACCTGCAGAAAGGGACGGGGACAGAGAATAAGAAAGACAACTACGCAAAAACTTTGATCTGTTTGTTGGCAATGTCTTTATCAGATAAAAAGCCTTTAACTCCCCCCATCTCCCTTTCAGATATGTGCAGTGTGCTTGGAGGAGTTCAAACAGAAAGATGAACTGGGAATTTGTCCATGCAAACATGCCTTTCATCGAAAGTAAGTGAACGGTTTTGTTAACTTTCATGGAAACCCACAGAGGCAAGAACACATACTTTTAATTAGAACATATTTTCATAACAAAATAATAGATTTTTAGCTCACAGTGAGAAGATTTCAGTGATTAAAGCGAATGTGTTATTGTTAGTGGCTTGACAGGAGTCTCTGTTAGTGCAGTATAAGGCAATAGTAACAAAAGGTTAAGAACTATCTAATCAAACATATTATACTAAAGCTAAGTGTGAATGAAGTGAGGAATTACGCATAATATCGTAAATCGCTGGAGCCAAGTTGAATCCTCACCTTCATTTCAACTTGGTTGTTTATATCGGCAAGAAACCTCCCCTGGCCTAGTTTTTTTCCCCATTTCCAGCAAGTGTGTCACCACTCACTGAATCCACTGTGTAAACACTCTATTTAGTGTGTGTGCAAGTAAAGCAATGTTTTTTATAAAGAGAAAACACACAGTCCAAGCAGATAGCTACTAAATAATGATTCAGAATAAATGATAAAAAGAAGTTAAAAACATTACATTACATTACTCACTAATTTATACTCAGACACAACATTGAACTAGGACTGCAACTAATAATTATATATATATATATATATATATATATATATATATATATATATATATATATATATATATATATATATATACACACACACACACACACACACACGCACACACACATGCGCTCAACATTCGTAACAATGGAATGAAACAGACTAAAGAATATCTTCTTATCTCCAAATTAACAAACCTAGAATAAGATGTTTTGAAATTTGTGGGCTGGGGTAGGGGACAAATCACATCAGAATACTTTCATTTGGTAAATTTACTGTTAACCTTTTAATAATTGTTTGGCCCTTTATCCCCAAGTGTTTGAGCTTCTGCTTCTGGTTGTAGACTTATGGCAATTTTGATTTTGTTTTACTGTTGAATGTTTTACTGCCAACAAGTGGCTGCACAACCAGCTCACAGGCGGTGATTGACACACATCAAATGTTTGAGTCTCTGTTCTTTTCTAGACAAAACAATAGTGACTAGTTTTTGGTGTCCCTGCCTTAACTATGTTTATCTTGGTTGTTTTTTTCTCTTAGGTGCCTCATTAAATGGTTGGAAGTGAGGAAAGTTTGCCCGCTGTGCAACATGCCCGTTTTGCAGCTTGCCCAGCAGGCTGGCAGCACGGATCCCCCTGTACCAATACAGCAGCCTCTGCCCGGCATAGAGAACCTGGTGTAGCAGACTTCTCAAGCAGTACACTACAGACAAACACACATCCCATCACTCATACTTTCACCTGAACAGGTCTGGGTCTGTGGACAGACCAGAGAAACTGGAATTACTGTGCAGACATTTTCAAAGAAATGTGAATCTGCACACACTGTCACCTCTTATTTTTACATTGTTCACAAAAGGATTTTTTTTTCATGAACGAAGAAGAGAAGACTTGGTCTAGAGGATTTGATCTAGAGGATTCTCGGCCATGATGTGGTTGATATGTTTTTCACAACCAAAGCACTTTTTCTGGGAACACCAGCTAAAGATGAGGTGGAAAAAACATAAAAGCCAAGAACTACAATACTCTAAAATATGTTTTTTTTTTTAATGAGCACTTTATGAGAAGTCAAAACTTAATTGCTTGTGATCATAGTAGCAAGGTAATGTTTTACATTTTATCATTAACTATTATTTCTATGTACAGTTCAAAGCCACATAAGTTTTTATTTTTAATTAGTAAACTTAGCTTTTCTTTTTTAAACTCACAAAAAATATATATAAAAGGGACAACAACACCAATGTTAGTAGATGTCAGGAAATTTGGACTATAATTTGTTCAAATTGTGCACAAATGCACATATACCGTATACACACACATACACACACACACACACACACACATAACTTAAGCTCAACTCAACCACAAGACATTTTGTCTGATTAAATGTGAAAGGTGTGAATGTGTTAAAATCCAGCCTTTAGAATTTGTTAGCATATCACTCGGTTCTTTCTTTATAGTGTGATTCTTATCCTTTTTTCCTATACTGCCAAAACAGAAAGGTTACACAGTGAACAAAACTTATTTTCACTAAAGGACTTTATTGGTAACATCCTCTTTATAACAGTGCTGTTAGTAAGCTCAGATATAGGTCATTTTTTTTCTTCTTTTGTTAAAATAACTTAGGACCTCTGAATCAAAATTTAAAATAAGTACTAAAGCAACTGTGATCATCTAAACCCGTATTAGTGTATATAACCTGGTGCTTTATGTATAAAACAGTTTTACAGCGCAAACACTAATAATGAGGCAATATTAAACAAAATATCTTTCATAGATGAATGGGCCAGTCTTATTTTGCCGAGCTGCGTAAATGTTGAGAGGTTAAAATGAAGCAACAAAATCTTAACAAATGTTCATTTTAAACTTGGATTACATATCCTGCCAGAAAACTATTAACAATTCATTTTAGAAAGAGTTCAAAATGAACCCTTACATAACCAACTACTCCTACCCAATAGAATATTTGTAATTTTTTGTTTTATTTATTATTATTTCTTGGCACAGCTGCATAGAGTAAATGAGTGACTTCTACATCATATATACTGACAGTGAATCATTAGCATATCTTAGTTAAGATATACACTATGTAAAACACATGCACAGAGAGCGAGGTTGGAGCTGTTCTCTTGCCTGGGCTGTCAGAGAGTCAGTGGTCAGCATGTTGTAATGAAGCAGCATTTTCTTTCATACACACATATACAGAATAGTTCAGCTTTTTGGCTGCAGCATTCTGGTACTTTCGCCTCTCTCCCTCTTTTCTGTACGGCACACTGTGCTTTTTGTTTTTGTGCCACACATACAGTAACTCTGAGCCCTGCTTTTGTTGAGATTTTTGCCCTCAGCTCTTTCAGCTGTTGTGAGTAAACATGCTGATCTAAAAGGTAGCAGAAAGAAAAAAGGTGTGGTTTGCAGTGATTGTCCTAAGATAAGTTGGAGATTGTCATTTTCATGTGATGCGCTGGGAAATGACAATCATACATTATTTTAAAGGCACAATTCCCGATCCAGATCTCTTAAAAAACTACTCCATAAATAAATACAAAAAAACAACCAACATGCTAGCAGGATTAAAACAATTAAATATATTTTTAATGAGTTCTGGTCCTCTCAAAGGCTTAAATTCCTTAACAGGGTGATATTCTGAATTCTTAGTGGAGAAACTAAGTTCTAGTTTCCTTATTATCTTTATGAAAATATGCTGCACATCATGTACAAATTTAGAAAATCTATTTTAAAAATTACTAATTGTGCTTTTAGAGCACAAAATTTCCAATTGGACCAAATCCTGTCATGACAGAATTGCCCACATGTGGATGGCTTAACAAGCAGCCATGGCAAAAGAACATTTTCACTCTCTGTGGATTGATTTGAATGTCTGCCCACATCCCACAGTGTTGACCTTTGTGGTTGGTTCAGAGCCTGGTGAAAATGCCAACAGTTAGATGAGAGAGAGAGAGAGAGCAATATTTTTCTATCCTCTTGTGTAGTTGTTACCTGATGGTTTGCTCTTAAAGAGTCCCAGTCGTCTTCTGGGAGTGCAGCTCTATGCCACACTGATTAAAGACTATTAATGCTTTTAACAAAACTCATATTCAAAGAAACCACATTAACCTTAAGTTACAAAAAAAGACAAGGCCTGTGTTAATTGGTGAGATCACGCTTTACTTTATTGATGGTTTACTATATGATTGTGGTTTCAGGTTGAACAAAATAAGCAGCATTGTTGGTTTTATTATGGTTCTATTGGTTCTATATACAGTATTTACAACTTTCTCACTTCTTGGTGTTCAGTTAGGTTGTGACCATTACGCAAACTTGCAAATGTTACAGTAAATGAAGCTCAACATCCTTAGGTATGCGTTGATTATTATTATCAATGGTTTGACTATACATTGGCTAGTAGTTTTGCAGCTGTCCCCAAACGATGACATATTTTATAGTTCAGTGTTAATAACTTAGATCTTAAAGCTTTTGTCCAACAAATAGTTTTGTCTTTGAATGTAAGGTTCACTTGAAAAAGAAAAGAACATGAGAAGATTTCATGTGAATTCAGGCTATTTTGTATAGCCAAGTCGCTAATTATCATTGCTAAATGTTTGTAGACAGTATCACCTGTGGTAGCGTTTTTATAAGGATGCAGCACAGGAAGTGCTCCTTCATAGCAATTTGGTTGTCTTAGGTGTTGTGTCTGATTGTAAACACTTCCAGCCTTTCCACCTGAACTTCCCTGTGTTCCTTCGTATGTGCCGTCCTATTCCCACTTTAAACAAAGTGCCAGTTCAAAGTGAAACATCATGTATCCAAAACTCAGCCGAATAGAATGATGGTTCTGTTTTCTGTTTAAAAAAATAAAATAAAATAAAATACAAGGAGCTGGGTAGGAGTCTCTGTCAGGTTGTGGCCAAAAAAAGACAGGAAACTGAGCCAGTCATGAATACAGTAATGACTGTCTTCCCACCAGTGAAATCATCATTGACGTCAGTGTTGCTTCTGAGTTAACAATATTATAAATAGAAAGACACAGTCAGATGAAATACGACAGTCGGGAACGCCAATTCACATCAAACATTTACTGATCCTCGCAGTAGAAGGCGTTTGAATGATGGCATCAGAAAGTCATTAGCCGTCCCTTTAGGCCACAGTGTTTGGTGGCAGACTGTTCTGGCAGAATATGATTAAAAACTCTATGCTTTCCTTTCTAGATGAGGGGTTTCATTATATTTCCATGGTTGGTTTTGGTGATGTGTTCTCTCTATCACTGCCTCCCTGAATTTGTATGGCGTGTTATTTATTCCTCTGTAGCACCTGTAGTGTCCTTCCAACTCACAGATAACTTCCCCAGACAAACCCTCCAATGTTTACCAGTGTACCTGAGTACATCCTTTGCGCACACACCCCATTCTTTGTTTTGTTAACACTGATTATGTTTGTGGACTCCCACAGACATTGTAAGACTAAGAATTCTGCAGCAGAATATTTTTGGAGACAATTGCTGTACAGTATTTGTAAGCTCTATTTTTGTATATTGCTATTTTGGAGAAAATAATATGCATTTTCCTTTTATTGTTTTTGCTAATTTCATGTTTATTCATTTTAGAAAAATGTTGCATGTGACTGACTTGAACTGTAAATAAAGTTTCCAAATTTTGGAAATATTCCAGTGTTCTTTTTCGTTTGTTTTCTCTTCCATGCATATTTAACATCACCTGTATTATAATCCAAAGAAAATACTCACTATGTCACAGTAACTATGGTTAGACCATGTTATTAGTAAAAGATTAAAACAAGAATTACATTTTTCAAAAAAGGCATAAACTAAAGCTTGCAAAAGGTGAAGGGGTCTGAAGACTTTACACAGCTGCTTTAATTTCACTTGGTGTGTCAAGATCCATTTGATGAAATTTTGTTTCATACAAGCTTATGGGTGAGAAGTTTCTAACAAGCCGTACCAATTCTGAATAAACCCTAGAAGTTATTTAAATGACAATAAGGCTAATGCTCACTACACACTTATATAAAAACTAAATGTTTTAAACATATAATACATGCATTGAAATAACTATACATCAGACAAAAACAATGCCATGAGGGAATAAGAGGCAGTAAGATAAACAAATAAAGAGAATGAATATTGCTTATTGCATATTTCAATACATAAATAAACTTTTACTTAACTACTAAGAATCTTTGATATGATCACGTTGACCACAGAAATCCTAAACGTTTGTGTAATCCCACCACGTGGATAAATGACATTCAAATGATCTGTATTAACTTGTCTATCCATTGGCCCTCTTCACATTTTGCATATGGTTACACTTACAGCAGTAAGGAGATGTATCAAACTCCATAATTGATCAGATATGGTGGTAAATCTGAAAAACTAATTGCAACTCCCATTCTCATGCCCACAAAAAGACACGGTTGGAATGATAGAGACATCTAGTGGTAAAAACCTGGCATAAAGCGTGGTAGTAAAACGGTATCTGGCATAAAGCGTGGTAGTAAAACGGTATCAGCTGCTCTAGAAATCAAATGAATAAGTGTCTTAAACCCATATGGTATACTTTCTTAATGTGACTTAATGTAATGATGGCTTGCAGTAAAAAAAAGAATCAAGCTCAGCAGCATGTGTGTTTTAAAGGATGTACTTTGTTTAATCATGTTATTATTTTCCACTTACTTTTGTGACTTACTTTTGTGACTGTTTTTGTTTCACAGCTGTACAACCAGTAAATTGATTATGAGCCAATCTGACTGCTCAGAGGGGTCAGTTGACATTTACATCGGCTATATTGGATGTTTCATGTCAGAGTTAAATAAGTGGGATTAATGAAACGAATGCATGCGCCATCCTGCACAAGACCAGTGACTGGTTTCAGGTACTATAGTGAGTTGATCCATAATAAGTTAAATCTTGATTTTCATACATTTTTCCCAATTATGTACGTAACAAAGCTTGTTTTCTTGTCCCAAATAAAGAGAATAATTTAGTAACTAAGTGATGTTTTTATCTTATATCTGAAACTATAAATGTGTCTTATAATTTTGCTACATGTCATTTTAACAGAAAAAGCAAAAGGAGGCCTTCTATTACTGGGAATGAGTAGTGCGACTTTGACAAAGCCATGATGCACCGAGATTACTGTATTCTACAAAAATAGATAAAGACAACATGGTTAAGTCACACTGTAAAGAGGAACTTGAAGAAAGCAGCACTGAGGTGACAAATAATCAGACTGCTCATCTGCACAAGCCCAACATCTGCAGCAGCAGTTTTAGTGGTGGTGCTGTTGGCCTGGTTGGTGCAGCTGCATCTGTCGTGGCCACAGTGGTGTTCGCCATCACACGGTATGGTCGGAGCGTTTGTTGTCGTAGTAGTTTTTCGTAGAATGTGTTGTCCTGGTTGCGTATTCACTGCTAAGGTCACTGTGGCCACAGCAGCTGTGGTTTCATTCTGGGCGTTGACGACGCTGTAAATCCATAAATAAAACATTAACATAGAAGAAAATAGCCCTTTTCCAAAAATTACAGCTCATGTCTTACTCAACACTCACCAGGAGTTGTATCAGGATGAAAGCATTGTGAAAGCATTTCACAGTGAAAGAAAACATTTTTTAATTTTCTTACTTTGAGAATAAATTTAAATTATGTCAAATCTACTTTAAGCATGTTCCATAAACTAAAAGACAGAAAAACAATTGTAGTTACAAAACCTTTCTCTCTGACATTTGCCTTACACTCAGTCCGGGTTTGTCACAGCCTTTATATACTGAATAAGACATGAAAAATGGCATTTTTCAAACAGGTTTGTGATGAACTGACACAAAGACAGCAATATGTATCTGACAGTTGTGAATTGCTTGGGCGAATGACTGTGTTGTGTAAAGTCCATGAAAAGAGAATAAATGAGATGGAAGTACACGATTCATCTGCATATGACTGTGCTCTCCAAATTAAAACTATTTTAGGTGAACATCCAGTATGAAAACATGTCTCATGATGCATTTACTTACATAACAAGCTGCTGCATTATACATTTGTTTGTTATTCAATAGAACTCCCACAAAACACCACCTCTTTTGCATAAAGGCATTTATCTGAAGATATTAATGGAGTTCACTTAAGTTAAATGTCTTTATTATTGATGTCATTTTTAAAAAACTTTCTATGCATATACAACTGGGGTCACCAACTAGTTTTCTAGAGGGCTGTTTTCTTTAGTGTAAACTTACAAAGTGTCAGTACAAAGCTCTTTAAGTAAAGACGTCCCTGAATTAACCCACCCATTGAAAGTGATTCTTCACAATAAAAGTTGTTTACGGTCAGAAATACCTTACTAATTTCTTAAATCACTATGTTTAATGATTTACAATTATCAGGCACTTTTGTCCAAACACATTCACACACAAGGATTATCTTGGGTTTTAGGGTCTTGTCCAAGTTCACTTATTATGTAGAGAACTTTGGGATCAATCCAGCAGCCTTTCATTTATTGTATAACCTGCTGTGTCCTGATCATGAGTCACAGCTCAGCATGTGCTGTATTTTGAAACTCCCAGGTGAGAGTAACTTAAATTTAGCTGTAAACTGTAGCCCACCCAAAGTCAAAAAGTCTGCACAGCTTTCAGCTTCAGGAATCGCCACAGCATTCTGTACGTTGATTTAGCATGAGTTTTTACACCGGATGCCCTACCTGATGCAACCTTCCCATTTATCCGTGGTCGGGGGCCACACCTGGAGGGATGGCATTTGAACCCTTGGCCTTTTGACTCCAAACCCAGTGCTCTACCACTGATCCACCAGGCCCACAGGGAGAAAAATAGTGTTTTAAAATCCTCCAACTGAAACAACTGTGGCGTTTTGTGCCACATAGGCTATTTCAAGATCACATGGCATAACAAGAAACAAATTATTAAAGAAAAAGAAACTCTGCATGTTACTCTTTAACTTGTTTTAATTCATTAATACTTTATGAATAAATCTTTTGTGGAGTTAAGGCATCAAAATATAAGACATTAAGACAAAGCACTGACAAATGCATTTTTTCCCCACTCAGGTTAAATCCTGATCCACTTTATTTTTTTGTTGCCCTTTGGTTTTTGTGTTCTGCTTCGGTGACCTCTGCAGTACAGCCAGTGTATCTCTCTTCTCTATTTTCCTCAGCTGTTTCTTCTTCATCCTCTTGATCTTTGCTGTATTTCGGATCTGTCAATCAAAGGTTATAAAGAGAAAAACATTAGGGATGCTCCTGAAAGCTTGTTTTTCCTTGATTCCATTTGTTTTACTGTTTTACTTAAATTAATTTTGGCATCGGATACAAAATAGACCATTGTACTGACAATACAGAATATGTTTGATAGAAGATGATGCAGAAGTGGCTACTTTATTTTGTAATACTGTATTTGATCCACTCAGAGTTTGGGGTATCAAAAAGTCCCCATCAAGTTTTACAACCCAAAAAAGTTGGGACAATGTGTACAACGTAAATAAAAACAGAATAAAATTACTTGAAAATCTCATCAACCTGTAAGTTATTCGCAATAGAACATAAACAACAAATCAGATGTCGAAACTGAGACATTTTAACATTTGATGGAAAATATTAGCTCATTTTGAATGTGTGGGAGCAACACATCTCAAAAAAGTTGGAAGAGGGTGATGTTTACCATTGTGTAGTATGCCCTCGTTTTTTAACAACTGTCTGTAAACATCTGGGAAGTGAGGAGACCAGTTGCTGGAGTTTTAGCAGAGGAACATTGTCCCATTCTTGTCTGATGAAGGATTCTAGTTGCTCAACAGTCCTGGGCCTTTGTAGCTGAGGCAGGCAGTTCAGCACCTGGACTCTTCTCCCACAAAACTATGCTGTTGTGATGGATGCATTGTGTGGTTTAGCAATGTCTTGCTGAAATATGCAACGCACGAAGTGGGGATGGGAGTAAATGTTGCCATTCCAGATGTGTAAGCTGCCCACACCATAGGCACTAATGCACCCACACACCAAAAGAGATGATGGCTTTGGAACTGTCCGCTGGATGGCCCCTTTCCTCTTTAATCCCCAGGACATGGTGTCCATGGTTTTCAAAAACAATTTCAAATTTTGATTCATGTGATTGGCCCAGAGAACACGGGCGCAGATGCAGTTTATCACAGATTGGTAAAGCTCTGTCCATCTTTACATTCGAGAGGCTCTGCCTCTCTGAAATGCTCCTTTTATACCCAGTCATGTTACTAACCTGTTGCCGGTTAACCTAATTAGTTGTCAAATGCTCCTCCATTTGTTTTTGATTTGCAGCAATTACTTTTCCAGCCTTTTGTTGACCCTTTTCCAACTTTGTTGAGATGTGTCACTACCATCACATTCAAATTGCGCTATCATTTTCTATGAAATGGTAAAATGTCTCTGTGTTTTTATTTACATTTTACACATTGTCCCAACTTTTTTTAAATTGGGCTTGTATATCTTCACTTAAATAAGTCTTTTATTGCCACTGTTATACTTATTTCTACAACAGAAACTTTCGATAAGCATGTTTGTGTGGACAATAGCTGGCATACCACTTGCACGATCTCTGCTTTGCGTTCGTTCTCTGCACGACGTTTCAAGTTTTCTTCCCTCCTTTTCCTCTTGTCCTGTCAAAGCAGGAAAAATGCAATGAGTTTTTTAAAAATGCTGAAACATTACAATGATCAAACTGAGTGGCTTCACACAGCCTTTAACTACCTCTTTCTGTCGGGCTTTCTCCTCTTTAAGTTGTAAGGTGTACTGTTTCACCAGCTGCTTCTCTCGCTTGGCCTCCATCTTCTTTTCCCAAGATGTGCACAGTGGTTTATCGCGTACCATTGCAGAGAATCTGAAAAAAAATTAGAAGACTAAATGAAAATATTGTGTTTGCTGTTCCTATGCATCCATGCAGATCATTATTATATTGAGGTGTACTACATCAAAAAAAGACACTTTAGTGCTCAGCCTTACTTTGCTGAGTATGATTCAATATAAAAAAGCTCAAAGATCAAGGATAAACAGCCATACAGGTTGTCTTAGGATTAGCTGTCAAATAAAAACACCGCTAAAATCCATTACAGTAGTAGCCCATTAACATGTTTAAATAATTAAGAGACTGACAGATGACACCCGAGTCTCAGTGGCTTGACCCGCAACCTTAATTCAATGTAAGCAGTGATTTTAGAGACCTGAAAATGGCTTCAAACAATTGAACAGAGCCCCACGTTGTGTACCCAGCCCACTTAAATATATTTTTCACACTCGTGTAAAACTTCATTTACATCCCTTTGAGGGAGAATACGTTCCAAACTTCAGACATCATCTTACGGACTGCTAGCAAGGTAAAGACCATACAATAAAAAAATTAATCCAGGATAGAGGTTTCTTCACCTCTGCTTGTTGCGGTCCTTCCACACTCTTCCTGATTTCGGTTTTCCCAACGGAATGACCGAGTCTTGTTTCCAACTTGGAGCCAGACGGGGCTTTTTCTGCGGGACGGTCTCTGTAGTCGTGGACAGATGGCCCTCTTCATTAACATCGGCTCTTTTTGTCCCCACGGCTTCAGCCTCTGACACAGTACTGTTACATGGCTCCGGTTCTGTAGACATGCTGGCCTTCTCTTCGCTCAGACTCTCGGGATTCTGTTCTGGTTCTGTGTTTTTTTCTTCCACAACAGGGAGCTCCTGGAGGACAGACCTCCTGGTCCTCCGGCTCGGAGTCTTCACCTGGCCTTTAGAGTCTAGCAGTGCAGCGGGAGTGCGTACTGTGCGACCGCTACGGGTCCGCCTGCCCTCCGGCGGCAGCTCCTGGACCTCATTGGCCCCGTGTTCCACCTCAGAGCCGGACTTTTGTTCTGTTAAAGCTTTCTGTCTCCTCGTCATGTCTCCTAGTTTAACACTCAGCACCACATTAGTCCGAAAAACGTCTGTACCCACGTGTAACAACTGCTACCGTTGTGTACGTTTCGCTACTTCCGGATCTACAGTGGATGATAAACAACGTGTGAGCTCTACCGCCACCCACAGGTCCGGAGGGGGAACTGTAAACTTGAATTATCTCAAACGCTCACAATAAAAAAAAAAAACAATGAACTGAAAAAACACAAACGCTCACCTCCGTGACCCTTCTAATTAATAATCTGAGCAGCTGAAATGCATATGTAACAATTATGAGTTAATAATTATTCTGTAGACTGTTCTTTATTATTATTTTTAGTGTTTCGTTGATTGTGTATTTATAGGTTTTTGTCTTTGTATGTTTAGATTTGCACTCTATGTTTTAGCCTAAGCCTTGTTTTGAAAAGACCTACAGGCTAAAATATTTATTTACCTTCTTAGATTTGTCATTTTTCAGAAATTATTTTCTCTGTAAAATGTCAAAAATATGATAATGGCATAACATTTTCTCAGTCTTTGTTCATGTCATCTAATATCTTGTTTTTCTGATAAACTGTTCAAAACCCAAACCTATTTGTTTTATGATGACGTAAACGAGAAAAAACTAAAAAACCTGCAAGCCTGCAAGAATTATGGCATTTTTGCTTAAAAATGGTTTAGATGTGTAAGTGATTTCTGATTGAATATACTATCTGTTAAATGTGGGAAGTCTTACTGACTGAAGATCTAACAAAAGGAGACGCTCAATAGATTTCATATATTTTCTGCAAGAAACCATAGTAAGTTAAAGTCTTGAAAATTATAAAAGGCTTCCTTAGCTATTCATTGATTGAATATTTCTCATTCAGCTTTGTTGAGCTCTGTGGTGATAAAGTGAGAACTGTCCCTCAGAGGGAAACCAAAAAGTCCAAATCTTACATAATAATTGTTTTTGTTTCATGTAGTCTACCTGTTTAACTTCAAAATAGTCTATTAAAAAATATACAAATAAACAAATAATAATAAACAGTGTAGAAGTAAAAATACCTTCATTGGAGGGATAATCTAATTGGTAACTGCTTCAAAATTCTAATGTGACTGTTGAATGTTATTTTCCTATAATGGTAGTTAATTATTTTAGCCTCAGATTTGGTCAGTTCTCCTTGTGCTAAAAATTCTATAGCAGGCACCTGCCACCTTGTCACTTATAGGAGGGGGGGCACCTGTTGTGGCCAATCAGATTCACCCCCTGGCCACCCCCCTAATTTCTACATGACATTATAGATATTTTATTTCAACGTGGTAGGTTTATCTGTTGACTAAATTACCTTCAAATCTACCTCGGCTTGTGCTTTGACATATACAGTAATCTAGGCCAGTTCCACTTCCACCACTTTAAAGACAATAGTGGCGTCTACCGGTCACCAATCGGTTTTACACTTGTGAGGAGCGTCACATGATTACTGAGTTTACTTCCGCATCTCATGATGCCAGACTCATTCAAAACAAAATGCTGTAGATGACTGTCCCAAAAGTAAATGCTGCGTTAAATTACTGCCATTTAATTCTACACTGACAGCAGGACTCATCATGTCTCTGCTTCATGCTGGATCCACACTGCTGCTGCTGCTTCTGCTCCCTGAACAGTCCGTAAGTCAATGTTTATAAGTGTTTTACATCCTGTTCTTGAAACTGTGTGATTTTTATCTGCAACCAGACAACTATAGACATTATAGGGAGAAATACCATCGATTTATGCAAATGTTTTCAAAAGGAATTCTGTCAAATCTCAGAATACAGCCCTGTTGCCCCCCAGACTGTCATTACAGAAAATCTTAAACGACACATTAAGACCGTTTGGTGCTAAAGGTGTGTTAATTGTGTTAATACATCATATTTGCAACTTTTTGCACTTTTCAGTTGAAAGAAACAATTATTTTTGTAAATATTATTTTTACCAATATTCCAGTGTCTATGGGTAAATACCACAACAGTCTACATACAACTCTAGCATGACAATACTTCTATGTTGTTTGGTGGGTATAGGTTCTGACACCAATAATACCAAAGTTGCCATTTTTAGAGCAATACACCCTAAAGTCAGGTGACACGTCAGCCCTGTGCCATAAAAGTTGAAACTTTAACCACACGTTATGTAATATAAAACAATAAAAACTGATCTAACACTTCCACTGTGGTACCTTTAAATCCAGTTTTGAGTCTAACTGTGTGGTTTCTCGGCAGCTTGGTGTATCTCGTTCATTCAGTGTGGACTACCAGCACGACTGTTTTCGAAAAGATGGGGAAAAGTTTCGTTACATATCAGGAAGCATCCATTACAACAGGATCCCCAGAGTCTATTGGAAAGATCGACTGCTCAAGATGTACATGGCAGGACTGAATGCCATCGAGACGTAGGGTTCACCTTTTGTCTCACTGACTAAATGATTTGTTCTGACTTTTGTTTGATGGTTCAGTGACAGGCGGTTGTTAGGACTCTGACATGTTGTAACTTGCTTCGAAATAAACACCAGTGAATGATGAGATGTTAAAGTTAGTTTAAAGATTTTGAGATTTTGCTAAAAATGAAAAAACAAAAAAAGGCTAGAGCATAATAGCAATGATGATTAAAAGGACATATCTAATGTGAAAATGTAGCTGCTTATTGAAATCGTACTGTAATTGGAATTGGTTGGCATCACAACTTATGGTTTATAATAGCATAGTGTGCAGGATGAAATTAATTGTACTGACAGTGTCCTTTACGTCGCACATGATCAGCAGCCAAAAATGCTGTGTTCAACAGCCCATAGCATTATTGTGATCATTTCTGGAGTTAAAAAGGTCTGCAAGAACCACAAACTAGTCTACAGCCCTTAAAATGTAAAATTAAATCCAGACACAATACATTTGACAGACTGCTGATTATTTTTACTGTTTTCAGTGGTATACCCTAGACTTCTTGGAAAGCAGTAATGTTACTAAGTGGATTATCCTGCTAACATTTATTTGCACATCATAGAAAACATTGAAGCAAGTGTGCAGCTTTTTTAAAATAAATATAATAGCACGTAGAGACTGATTACATTCTTATTATGTTGTACAAAAAATAATGGAAGTGTGAGCATTTATAATCCTGAAAATTTCTCCACTTTATAGGTACATTCCCTGGAACTACCATGAGGAGTCTCCAGGCCAGTACAATTTTAGTGGAGAGAGGGACGTAGAGTATTTCCTCCGATTGGCCCAAGACATTGGTTTACTAGTCATCCTTCGACCCGGGCCTTACATTTGTGCGGAGTGGGACATGGTGAGTGTAAATGTAAAAAATTGATTTTAGGGGTTTTAAAGAGATTTGTTACACTTTGAGAAACTCTGACAATGTAGTATTCAGAGCCTGTGGTTAAAAAACACATAATTTGTGGGTGAGACATTGTAATGAAAATGCATTATCCTTGCATCAGTCTGATAATACATCAACATAATCCAAATGTAAACACAATCCCAGTAATCTCTTTATTGTGACCTAATTCTACATTTGATCTCATATACAGTTTCATATACAAAGGTGATATACAGTCTTTTGTTTCAGAGATTTTTGTCCACTGACCCCAGGCTCAGAGTCTAAAGCCTCTTTCACACATGCACTGGAATTCTGACATTCTCCTGACTTTGTGTGGAAGGAGTGTAGGGATTATCCGAACCTTATCCTCCGAGCCCTTTAGTGCGATGTGTGAGAGCTTGTTACTCTGCCCTGAATTGTCAGGAGGATTTAAAGATAGCAAATGGACATGTTGATGACTTTACAGGTTAACTGTTAAGGAAGTTAGGATACTGTGATCGTGGCTGTAAGGAGTTTGTAGTTACTGTGTTACATTGAACCGCAGTCAACTTCTGTCACAAAATGGATTTCATCACCAAGAAAAGCATTTAAACTCTTACTGCAACTTCCACAAACACTCCTGCTGTTTAATTCAGCTTTTGCTGTATCAGTATTCATTAGCTGGTATGTCCCATATAACTTAGTTAGCTGTTTTAGACAAAACAAAAATTGTAAAGTAAAATTGTAGTTATCTTGTCTTGCTATATAAGTAATTACCCTATAAAAGCTTTGTATTTCCACAGGATGCAGTGTTCAAAAACGTGACACAACACAGTTATTACATTCTCTATAGGAGTATCCAAGAAATAGATTGTTCATTATAGCAACCTGTCACTAATAGAATCC
The DNA here is from genome assembly GCF_033026475.1 of Channa argus. Lineage (NCBI taxonomy): Eukaryota > Metazoa > Chordata > Actinopteri > Anabantiformes > Channidae > Channa > Channa argus. The sequence continues at coordinate 13,043,019 of NC_090199.1, forward strand.
AATGTAAGAGACATTATTTAAAAATGACCACCAACACTTTTCCTAATGAGGGACAAATGCTGAAGCTCAAATCATCCTGTTCGGTATACAGGTGTTTAAAACAAAGATTTTGTACATTTTAGGTCCAGGATCACTTTAATTTATGTTGCATTTGGACTAAATTAGTCGCTAAATTAACTTGACATGATTATTTTATTGTGTGAGCCAGGGTGGGCTGCCTGCGTGGCTTCTCAGGAAGAAAAACATTGTGCTGCGGACCACAGATCCTGGTAAGAATTTAAGAAGTTAAAGAACATGAGAGACCAAATATATATAGATTGCAGGTTGCACTATATAAACTGTGTATTATTTGTGTATTCCAGATTACATCGCAGCAGTTGATAAGTGGATGGGAAAGTTACTGCCGATGATAAAGCCTTATCTCTATCACAATGGTGGACCTATCATCACTGTACAGGTGAACGAGAACTGGTTGGTGCTTGTTGAGCGTTACTGTACATATGCCATAGCATCTCCCTCCTGACGGGCCTGTGTTCTGTAGGTGGAGAATGAATATGGCAGTTACTTTGCCTGTGACTACAACTACCTGCGTCACCTGACCAAACTGTTCCGGATCCACCTGGGGCAGGAAGTGGTGCTTTTCACCACAGATGGGGCTGGGAAAAATTATCTCAAGTGTGGCTCAATACAAGATCTCTACGCCACTGTTGACTTTGGACCAGGTAAATATCAGTCTCATCCTGTTGTTATGCTTCATGTGTATGTGTGTATCAGTTGCATGACAGATGGTATTTAAATATTGACACACTAAACTTTTAACTAACTACAACTAATAAGCTGCTTTTTAGTAAGATACTAGTGCTTTTGTATGTTGGATTTGATCAGGTTGGTTGAATTGTAGCAACATGAAAGGAGACACACTAAGGGCAACATTTTTGTGATTTAGATTATCTGTTTTTTTTTCTTGGCAGTGATTCATCTTCATATTTCAGATTAGTCAGACATCATTGAGGAAGTTACTCCTGTCTTTATTTGTTCTTGTAGGTGGAAATGTCACAGCTGCCTTTGATGCCCAGAGACATGCTGAACCAAATGGACCTTTGGCAAGTTCTCTCTCAGTGCATGTTGTACTCTACAATTGTAACACCATTTTCTTCCAGGTGCTTATTAAGGTTGCTTATTTTGTGAATCACAGGTAAACTCTGAATTTTACAGCGGATGGCTGGACCACTGGGGATCAAGTCACTCCACTGTGCCCTCTGCAATTGTGGCTAAGTCCCTGAATGAGATTCTGGCCATGGGAGCAAATGTGAATATGTGAGTTTAGATATTTTTTAGCAGAGGTTCAGACATTCTTATGCAAACAGATAAAGACGCAACAGATTCAACATTTGACCACAAGATTATCAAATGAACTGTAGGCTTATCAGATAATATGGAAAATGTCAGCTAAGTACAAATTACATTACATTTTAGTGTTTCATACCAGCTTCCAGTCACCAAAATTAACTTGATAGTACTTACAAATACAATACAGCACATTTGCACATACACAAGAAATACAAAGAGATTATGCATACTTAGAAAGTATATGCAATTGAACGCAATTTTGGCAGTATCGAATATTAGAATTATAAATCTCTCATTGTATAAAATTTGGGCAGCATAGTGGTGGAGTGCTTAATGCTGCCCCTCATAGCTAGAAGGTCACTGGTTTGCATTGGTCAAGGGTGTACCTCGCCTCTGGCCCTATGACAGCTGGCATATGCTAATAGGAATATTTTGATAAATTATAAGGATTCAAAAGTCAATTTTATCTGGTCTCATATATTACAAGTCCTGAAATAATTTGCCATCAAATGACGAAATATTTTTAGACATAGAAACATTTGTTATCCTTTATTGAGTCTCAGTCTGTCAATCAAATATTGTATGGTACTGGGTACCGAAATTTAATTGCACTAACCGAATTGCTTCCATACTATGTGGTATCAACCTTATCTTGTTATTCAACACCAAATTCCCATACTGAAGGTGTACTTACTATATTTACTGCAGAACCAGTATCAAAGTCATTTCAAAATACCCAGTTGGAATATTATATTGTATTTATGTACTCATTCTCTAATAAAGGTTGAATGTGTAATGTTCTTTAAATGCAAAACTAAACTCCAGCTACCGAAAGTCACAATGAGTCAGTGTCTTCCTTTAACAGTATGGAGCTGTTAACCTGTCTACATCTGTTTTTTATTCTTTTCCTTGCAGATACATGTTCATAGGAGGAACAAACTTTGGATACTGGAATGGTGAGTTGTCAGAGTTGTTTTGAGGAAATGGCGTATTCATTTTAAGTAGACAGCCATGTCGACAGTAGAAACGCATGACAGCCACGTCCTTTCAAATGGACAAGACAAATCAGATTTGATTAATATAGCTCAATACCCCAGATAACAGCATAACAGTGTCAAGTGGTTTCATAGGTTTGTACACAAGTTTGTGCCTATGTGGTTGTCTAAATCATTACCTGATTACCTGAGGAAAGACTCCCCCTCTGATCTCCTCTGTATACCCTCAGGTGCTAATGGACCTTATGAGCCACAGCCCACCAGCTACGACTATAATGCCCCACTCTCAGAAGCTGGAGACCTCACAGAGAAGTACTTTGCTATCCGAGAGGTGATCGAAATGGTGCGTACAAAATGGTGTATATACTTGTACTTTTCCATTTTCCATTTTATTGTCAAATTTTGTATTCTGTAATATGTTTTTTTTGTTTATGAATTATCTCTTTATTATATTCTACTTTTTTATTGCACTAAAATAAGCTGCTTGTGATACCTATGGCTGCAGCAATAGACATGTAACTGTGGTTGTTATTAATGACAATAACACTGAAATGTTCATGTCTAGTCTTATGAGTAATTTATTTGGCTTAAATACTGTTATTTAGAAGAACTAATGTGTCATTCCGTAATAGTATCGTAAAATACCACAAGGACCAATACCACCAACCACTCCAAAGTATGCCTATGGGGCTGTTGGGATGAGAAAGGTAGGTACTCAATTGACATTGTGTTTATTTGAGCTCATATCTGTAAGTTAGTGAAAACTCTCAATTTTTAACCATTTGTTACCAATATCCATCTGCCACTGCAGCTCCAGACGATATCAGATGCTTTAGAATTCCTTTCTTTCTCCGGCCCAGTCAATAGCACATATCCTCAGACATTCATTGAGCTAAACCAGGTATCTCTTGATGCTTTTCTGTTTTATCAAGTAAAAAACTTTTTTGTTCTGTTTTTATTCTCAGATTTACCTGTAGTATTGATTTAGTTGTAAATTAGTTTTTGTCTGTCCTTCAGGCCTTTGGTTATGTGCTCTACAGGACTACTCTGCCTGTTAACTGCAGCAAACCAACTCCACTGTCATCCCCAACGAACGGGGTCCATGACAGAGCGTATGTGTCGGTTGACGGGGTGAGTCTGCCTCTATGCAAAACGCTTATTGCTCTTACTGTATACGCAAGTCCGCACACATGCACCTGTTTTTGCTTAGTAGACACATAGTAGTATCTACTAACTAGTAAGTAAAGTATTTTTTTTATAGCAATATTAAAATTTTAAGAATCTGATCTTAATTGCTGAATAACACACTCCTCCCCTGGAACTGCTGTATAATGTTGTTATCTAATTATCAATTCAATTCAATTTATCAATTCTTGTAGATGTCGAGCTTTTCTGGTGTGCAACATGATTACATGAGCCACTTGTTCCTTGTGTTTGCCGATAAGGCAGCCCTTCCTCCCACACTTTGTGCTGATTTAACCATAAGGATGCCTATGAAAGTAAAATTGCAAGCTTTACCCACATAATAATATAGGTTCACAATGTACCTGTATGATTAGAAAAATAAACATAATTGTCTGTAGTCCACAATAAGTTCACTAATACATATTTGTGGTTATTTTAGGGTTTTTAGCTAAAATTCCCCTTCCCAGAGGTGGATGAACATCATACAGTATATATCTGTTTGTACACATCTGCACTATCTCTATACCACCATCACCCTTTTTATCATAGCTGAGCCGATTGGCTGTGATCAGGATCATATCATTATTTCCCACAAATGTGAGACATACCAACATTACTGTGCTGATTTGTTCTCCAGGTGGCTGTAGGGATACTTGAAAGGAACAAAGTCATAGCCATAAATGTGACTGGGAACGCAGGCAGCCAGCTGGACATAGTGGTGGAGAACATGGGCCGAATCAACTATGGAAAAAACATCAATGACTTCAAGGTTTTGTTTTTTTTTTTCCAGCTACTTTAAGTTAGTGTGTATACACACTGACTGGCCAATTTGTTAGGCACATCTGTACAATCTAATGCAATCTAATACAGCAGCTCTGCCATGAATTCTACATTTACAATGTTATAATTTCTCAGTTTTTAAGTTAAACTGTCAGTAAGGTGAAAATTCATTCATTTATTCCTTTTTAAATAGGGTGGTAATATCATCTCTTAATATAATCCCGTACGACTTCACTCACAACACACTCTGACCTCAATAATTCTGACAGTTTTAACTTAAGACCTGAGAAATTACAACATTGTAAAAGTAGAATTCATGAAAACAGACTCACTGTATTGGATTGCATTAGATTGTACAGGTGTACCAAATAAAGTGGCCAGTGAGTTTTCTACTTGTACCATTTTGTACTATATCTTATCAATATCTTACTATCAATATCTTACTATCTTACAGATAGTAAGATATTTTTTTAGGAAGGTCCACTTTCTGAGAAGTAATGAGTGACGTCCTCCCTGCCTGCTCTCCCACATTTTAGGGTTTGGTGTCCACACTGTATCTGGGCACAGCCCCACTCACTGGATGGACCATGTACAGCCTCAGTGTTGATGAAGCAGTCCGTCAGGGCCTCCTTGGGGAAAACAAGACTAAACAAAGAGACCCTCCTCAGCCTGCTGCTCTGTCCCCTCCAACCTTCTATGGGGGAAGCTTCATCATTCCTGATGGCATCCCAGACCTACCTCAAGACACCTACATTAAGCTGCCCAAATGGAGGAAGGCATGTAGCCCACACAGGACATTTAGTTAGAACTGACAATTTATATAACTGGTGAATCATCAAAGTAATTTATCAAGTATGTTTCAGATAAACATAAATGAAGCTGCAACTTTTTAGAATCAAGCTTGCCTTAGCATGAGACAAAAAAAAAATCAATGCACCCAGGGCATGAATCAATAACCCTGTGTAAGCCTGTGGCATCTCATTGATACATGCAAGGTACAGTACCTTACACATTACAATGTGACTCACAGGGTGTGCCCTTCTTTGATTGGTTGGAAGTGTGAGCCTCACTCAAAAAAACTCATTACGTGCTTATCTGGAACATCTCTGCACCACTACCAGTACTGTTCTGCGAGTCTATATCATGGAGGGTGGTTATGCCCCTGGTTATAGATTGTACCTCTACTGAATAGCTTTTTTCTAAAAGTTTTTTACTGTAGCTTTACATACCTGTCAGGATAAAGGACAGAAGTACTATAAATAGTATATAGTGCACACAGAGGTGACTTGTGTAACTTTTATATTACATTAATATAGGTTTTATTTTAAAGACGAAATCAAAATGATCAGATTGGTCAGTGAAAGTGGGATAAAATACATGTTGTGTACCATATAGGCAATATGTTTCCCAGCATGGAACTGATCAGCTGAGCTGCTGTTTGAAGTTGACATAAATTAAATATACATGTCAACTTCAAACAGCCTCTCAGTTTCATCTTTGTCTAAGAACAAAATTTTGATCATGATTTGTTCATCTAAAATAACAATAAGATGCATTCTTAGATTGCAATAAAATATTGTAGTCCTTTCAATTGTGTTTTTCAGGGCCAGGTCTGGATTAACGGCTTCAATTTGGGGCGTTACTGGCCAGCTCGCGGCCCTCAGGTGACGCTCTTTGTTCCTGCCCACATCCTTAGCACAGCTGCACCCAACAATGTGACTGTCCTGGAGCTGGAAAAGGCTCCCTGCAACTCAGGGCCATGCACTGTGGAGTTTACTGCAACCCCGATTCTTAATGCAACAGTCCACTCTGACTACAAACAGCACAGGAGACTGTTTGCTAAGGAGGATTTATGGTGATGATAAGGGAACTCACTGCAGCCCAAAACAAATCACTTTGCACTATTCACTGATCTACAGTGCCAAATGAGTGTACGTTTGATTTAAGCTATGTTATCTGATTGGAGATTTCTATGGGATGTGACCTCAGTGATTAAAGTCACATTCATGTACCAAGACTCTTTTTCTATTTATCTATCTATCTATCTTCACAAAGGGATTGTTGCCAAAATCCAAACCACTGCCAACATATAGCTGCTTGTATTTCAGTGAATTTTTTTAGTTTTTTTATGTGATAAATGCAACAAAGAAATACTCTCTATGCAAGTCACTGCATAGATGATGAACCTCTATGATTTTGTTGTCGGTAAACTGTATGCCTTTCAATGAAAAAGTGAAAATTAAAATGTATTTGCTAATGCTTCAGTGTTCTGTTTTACTTTTTATTCATTGTGTCACCATGAAGTAGATAAAAATGTGAAGTTAATTTGACTTGGTGGCAGCTTTATAAAACAAACCAAGTGGGGAGTAAAAATAATCACTTAACAGACATGGAACACTTTCTTCTTTCTTCTATTGTTCGTAGGTTACCTGTAAGGTATAATAAGTGCAATAATAAGGCTGGAGTTCAGGCTTTTAATAGAAACATAATAACGATCTTAAGTAGTAAATGTAGCAGAATTTGCTTTGCCTTTCATTCATTAGTGAGGGGAGGTCGATTCGCTGCGCCAGGAGGGGGCGGTAATGGGCCCGATAAGAAGCTTCTTAGCCGCCGGCCAAACTCCAGAAGAGGATGCAATACTTAACATTTCAGAAGAAGGCGGCGGCGGCCTGTTGGCACATTATGAAATACAACAATTATCACTAATGTTTGAGTGTTCTGTTCCACGGTGAGATAAAACAATACCTTCAAAAAAAAAAAAAAAAAAAAAACAAAGCTAAAACGTTGGATCTTTAGTTCTCTGCTACATCATTCACAAATGCAGCGGTAGCTAACTACGACTAGCGACAGCTAACGTTAGCTAGTAAGGCGATAAGTTTGTCCACTGCACGGCTAGGAGCATTGCTAATGAACTGCAGTACAAGGATTTGTTGTTTTTAGTTGATGCGATTACTAAACAGCGTAAGGCAACTTGTTGTTGCCTCTTGTAGCTTACCCGCAAAGGTAAGGAGCCTACCAAACAGGTGTATTTTCAGGTGGAACATTATTTGGTGATGACGTTAGCGAGCTAGTCTTTAAGCCGTGCGTGTCTTTGGCAGCTCTCGGCAGGTTGTGAACGCCTCTGAAATGTCGCACAAATCAATATGTAATAAGATAAATACGCTATGAAATGCTGGGAAATTGTCCGACAAATTGACAACAGTTAACAGACCCGACGTGGTGTCAAAACGCCAGTTTCTAATCAACACAGTTTACTAACACGGCAGTAAGAACCAAACTGCATTCGTTTTTTTTTAATACTAGAGAGTAGTTTCGCATTGTGAACACACACACACACACTAGGGGCCGCATCATCTTGACAATGGTAGATAACAGGTATGCCACCGCTCTGGTCATCGGCTCTGTGCTCAGCCTGCTGGCCACAGTCTACCTGTCTGTGGCTGTGGGAACGCAGCACTGGTACCAGTACAGTAGCCCCGGTAAACGTGAGGGCAGGAACGTGTCCGAGCTCAGATCGGAGTTCACCAATGTAGATTTAGATGAAAAGACCTACAGTGACACCATGTTTCACCTGAACGGCACCCTCGGACTGTGGTGGAGGTGCATCCTGGTGCCCAGCCAATCACACTGGTTCAGAGAACCAGGTAAATTCATATACTGATATGTTGTGATCTGTTGATCTGTTTTAATGCAATAGAATTGACTGTTTGATAATAAATGAAATGACAGCAAGGAAAGGTTTTTGGCTCACTGTAAATAAAAAGCCTGAAAGTTAGTGATGTTGATCCGCATATATTGCAACTAGATATGCACTGTATGTGGCTAGTGTTACATTAAATACAGTTTACATTACATATATTAGCCCTCTAACCATTCACTCCCTTCCTTTTTCTTACTTACTTAGATCCCAAGATGGAGACGCAGTGTGTGAGCTTCTCGCTTTCTCAGCAGTTTTTTCCAAAGTACAAATCTGAAGACTCCAACACCGAAGATTTGCTAAGAACGTGTAAGTTTTTTTAAAATTACCCCTGTGTCTGTAAATTCTCTTAATCACGTCTCAGTTTTCACTTATTTGCACCAGGCTTGAAAGCTAACATAAGAGATAAGGGACTTTTTATGACCATTAGTATGTTTTCCCTTCAGTAGGCCTAACCCAGTGACAGTGTTTGTCCAATAAACTGATGTTTTTAGCTGTCATGTAAACAGGGCCATTTTGCTTGGTTTCCTTCCCTTTACATGTGGCTGTCACCTTTGAAACTTACACTGTTTGTATATGTAGGTTTAAGAATGTAGCTTATTATTTCTTGTCTGTGCAGATCTCTGGAGATGTCAGTTTCTACTACCCCTGGTGTCTCTGGCTTTGGTGTTCCTCAGTGGCCTGGTTGGTGTCTGTGCCTGTTTATGCCGCAGCTTCACGCCAACATTGGGTGTGGGGGTACTCCATCTTCTTGCTGGTAAGAGTAAGCTTATTCACATTTACAATGCAGAAATATGCAAAGACTTGCTGTCCACTGTGTGATCCATAGGTTTCTGAAGAGACATTTGGGTATAAGTTTATTGTTCATAACCGTCTCAGTAAGTCAAAAATCAATAGTAAAGCCGAATGTGATATGCAGAGGCTCTTGTTGGGTAAACTGTGCAGAACAGAGCAATTTATAGAGTGAGGAATGGTAAAAAAATAAGTTGTAACACAGCCTCAAGACATTTGACGAGCAGACACAAGAGGCCAAGCTTTTTTTTTTTTACATAACACCAACTGACACAGCCCTGTCCAGCTGTTCTAAATGTAACTTTAAACTAACTTCCACCTGATGCAGACTCAGTTGGGTTAATGCAACACACCTATCTGGCTTACCATGCAGTGAAGTAGTGAAGGTATGACCAGGCTGGATCAACCTCAGGAGTGAATGTTGAAACATTATGGTATGAGTTTAGAAAAGAGACAGTGACATACCCAAAAACTTTAATAGAGTTATTGCCTGCCATATACTGCCAGTATGTATTGCCCTGTTACACCATATTTTCACACTTTAAACTAACTTCAGCCTGGTGTTTGACAAGCAGTGCTGCTTGTTGGTCTTGAAGGTGAGTTTTTCCTCATATTGTGACTAATGGAGCGGTTTGCTTTCACTCACCCAAACTTAAAAGATGCTGTTTTTTTGCCCTCGACATTTTTGCAAGTCTCTCTGAATTTCTGGGAACTAAACGTACAAGGTAACCATCAGTGATGGTCTCCTCCTGAACCTAATCAGATTGTGATGGATCTCATGTTATTTAGTTTACAGCACTTATTAAGTATTTGGGCTTTGCTTTGTAATAAATGCAATTAAAAGTACATTTTAAACTTTAGAAAGTGTAATGACTTTGATTTATGCAAAATGAATATAAACAAATTTATTTTAGTGAAAACACTTGGGATTTTTTTGATGATCTGTTTGTTTTAGTACGTTCATGCAGTCTCCTACCACCTTCACACCCATTTATATCTGTCTTTTACTTTACAGGTTTGTGTTCTCTGGGCACCGTCTGCTGTTTCCTGGCTGGAGTGGATTTGCTCCACCAGTTCTCCAGACCACCAGAGGAAGTTGAGGGCTCACTGGGCTGGTCCCTCTACCTTGCCCTTATCTCCTTCCCTCTGCAGATGATGGCAGCTGCTTTGTTCTTGTGGGCAGCCAGAAGTCATCGCAAGAACTACACCCGCATGACTGCTTACAGGGTAGCATAGGGAAGACTAACCACAACATGCAGCACTTTGAAACGGCCCTCTGCTCTGAGGAGCTCATTTAACATTTGTGCTATCTAAAGGATGTGAGTTGAGTTACTGTAACTCCTCTATATTTCAGCCGTTCTGTAGAAATGGTCTTTTAAATAAAACCCCAATTCCAAAAGTTTTGAGTATGTGTAAAAGTAAATAAAAACAGAATGCCATGCAAATCTCATCAACCCATTTAGTTGCTGCCATGAGATCCAAAACTGGCTAATATTTTCCATGAAATAGTAAAATGTGGTAAAAGTTTTAACATCTTATATGTTTACGTTCTATTGTAAACAAAATATGGTTTGAAAGTTGCAAATCATTATATTCTGTTTTTATTTACACATGCTCTCAATTGTTTTGGAATTAGGGTTTTCCTGAAACCCTAATTCCAAAACAATTGACAATCCTAATGCGAGGATATCACAATAAACTAAACCACACTTATAATCATGTAAAGTGCTCATAAATAATTGGTGTAATATCTCTTTATGTTATCTTATAATGTTTTTTTTGTTGTTGTTTTGTTTTTTAAGCAGTTTTTTCTTGGATCTTAAAGCATGTCCTTAATATATTTTAACACCAAGGTTTTATACATCTGGAATTTCTGGTGTCAATTGCTTTGCAGTGCAGTACTTTAATGCCTTCTTTTCTGTTCCCATTTCTTCTAAAGCTGCTCACCACATTGCTCTTAAACCTGTACACGTGGACTACATCGAATGACAAACCAAATCTAAGGCAGGGGATCTGTCATTTTGTGTATGAACAATATTATACAAGAATATTTTTTCTTTTGTAGTTCTATTTTTGCATGATAAATTTAAAGCCTTTTTCTGTACATGCCTTTGAACCTGACATTTATGTCATCTGTGGTTAATGTTTATTTTTGTTTGTTTTTTGTCTTTGGTTGACTAAATGCCACTAAATGTCACTCCACTCCATAATGTTTATACATTGAATATTTATTAACCTGGTTAATTTGAATTTTATGACTAAGTGATTTGGTGCTACTTGGGCAAACCTGTGAACTCTTGGTAAAAATTCATTTCTAATATTGCAGCCCCATACTAAGGTTTGGCTGTTACTCCACTAGCTGGTTTCACAGCCACATGCAGGTTTTTACCTGCGAAAGAAAAATCCTTCTGCACCTGCATCTTCAATAGATTTGTGTGAAAAGTTTGTAATATTTGTGTCAAAATTCCAAAGTGACAAATTTCTCAGTGTGAGATTACAAATTTGTTGTGGCATTTTGTTACATATTTGTGTATACACTCTGCCTTTTCTAAAGTTTTTATGTATTCAGAATTACACTGTACTAGTTTGCATTGATAAATGACTTCATCCACATCTGTAGTGTGTGTTTAAGCATTCAGGTGGGGCTGATTCTGTTTCTTGAGAGCTGGATCCCTGCTTTTTTGAAACTACCCTCTGCTGATTGCCTGGATCATAGTTGCTCACTCAATCAGAAGCTGAGATATGAGGGTTGTGCAGGTATCGTTTGGAAGTTGAATTGTTTAACCATTTTCTATTTTTTTTGCCCAGTGACCTTGATTAGATTGTGTGACCAGCTAAGTCCTTTTCACTGACCACTATTTATTGTCTGAGCAGGTCCAAGTCAAGTCAAAACCCACTATCCAATGACACAAAGTGATCCACATTTTAGTTTATTCATTTGTATTTTCCATTATTGTTGCACTGAATCATGTTCATTATATACAGCAGTACCTGTGCAGTGTCATTTAGTTAAGTACATTAACAATTCCACCATTTCCTTGTACACTGTGCAGAGGTAGTTCTGTCATAGAGCAGCTATATTGCATTACAATACAATTAGGAAATCACGCTTTTGTGTCCAAGCACAGAGAATAACAATGCAATTAAAGTTATTCACACAGCATGAATAACTGCATAGCAATTTTTGACAATGTTGAATCATGGTCATTTTAAAATGGCTTTTTACTTTGATCATCGGGGGGGGGGGGGGGCTTTAATATCAAAGAAAAACAGACCTCTACAGAGTAATATAAATTAGCAATATAAAACAGAAAATTGCTAAGTAGTACCCTTGGGGTCAGTCTACCTGCCAAACTTGCATCTTGTCGACTGAATTAGGTTTTGCTTTAGGATTTCCATATGTATTTCTGTATTTTTTGTGTACAGCCTGCTTTAGACAGATATACATGTGTCACATTCCTTCCATTATGTGAGCGATATTCTGCATATCCATCCCCTGACTTATACCCTTTCATAGTGTTGGCTGGAGTGATCTTTGTCTTTAAGGAGTATTTTTATGATTGGACATTACAGACAGAGGTGTAATCATAATGCAATTTTCAGAAAGGCATAAAGTGATCGCCATTAAACTGTGTCACTCCTAAAACCAAGCAGTATTATTATTGATTCTCATTATTCAGTTTAAATGTGGCGAAACACTACTACACATAACTACACATTAATGATTTATAAACAACTTCGTGTAACGTCAGTGCAATAAATCTGTGGCTGGACTTAAAAGGGGCTGTTCACTCTTAATCCCTGTGCAACCTGACAGTCAGTCAGTCTAAGCAGTTTTGCCACAAAGAACAGGAGAACAAAAGCGGTATCCTGATGTTCAAAGCTGATTGAGACCTATTCACAAAGGCTCCTTGCTGTTATACAATAGGTGCATACTAAAACACCTACATAATCACTTGTTTTACATTTTATATTTTCAATAGTTTTAATAAGTTTGTAAAGATGTCTTAACTTTGATATGTTGATTTTCCTGTTAATCAGTATTAGAAAATAATGCAATCAAATGCAATCAACCATGATTAAATGATATTTAAAAAAGTTAAAGGATAGTGTTTATTACCACAGAAAAAATATGACTCATTGAATATTTTTTGTATTTGCTCATGAATCACTGAGATTATTATAAAATAATTGTACTGTGTATTGTGCCTATTCCATATATATGTCTGTGAGTACAGCCTGAAATGCAGTTTCAAGTTTTATAGTGTATTGTTCAATGTACACTCACTCTTTCTTTACACTTAGAGATGGGACTGAGATAGTGATCTTTCGAGCTAAATGGAAAGCGATGTTTTTCTCGTAGTAGGCAGATTCATTGACAAAGAAAGGGTAGAGTTCTTCTCCCTCGTGCTTCACCGTCTCCCCAGAAAATGACTGAAATATGGGGTCACCTGGTCTGAGCACTTTGAAGTCATTATCCTGGGGGAAGTTATGAAAATAGGGTGAAACAGGGTGAGTCATTCTGCATCGGGGCAGCTTTTCTATGCAAATATGGCATTTACTGTTAATGTGTGACTTAAACCTCACTATGCAGCACAGTTTAGTTGACTATTTAGGCTATAATGTGAGAATGTATCTTTTACTTTACCTGCAACTCAGGGTGTATGGCAGCAGTAAGTTCACCAGTTGTGGGGTCCCTTGGGTAGTCTATGCTTTTAGTCAGGCAGTATGTTTCCACCTCACCCCCCTCAAAAATATTTCCTATTTGAACCAGATAGGATGAGTATCATGGTTTAAGAAAAGCTGATGTTTGCAAAGATTTAAAGGATTAAACGACTTAGAAAATGAATAATGTAATCAGCACACACACAGTGACACTAGTGATTGATCTCAGGTGATAACTGCCACCTGAAGGAGCTGAGCAAATAGAGAATCACAGTCGCCCAATCTAAAAAAAATTGTGATCCCACCCATTGTTGTTTACCAGAATTGAATTTCTGGACCCATTCTATTGTGAGATCCAGCGCCTCTTTCACCATGTTAAAAAGATCAGCTCTGAGCACACCAGTAGGTTGAGGACCAACTTCCATAGCTGCAGAAAAAAATATAAACAGTGACACAACAGTTTAGTGAAATCAATGACTTAGTGGACCAAACAACTGTCTTAGTTTTACTCACAGCCTTACCAAAGCCATGTTTAGCCACAGATTCTAGGGAATACGCCTCAGCAAGGGGAATGTCAAGCTGGATTACTCTCACAGGCACAGAAGTCATCTTGCTCTAAAAAGCAAACATGTCGACTGTTTACAGTGCAGCAATGCGTCAGTACAGTTCTAGATCCAATACAGTGGCCTGGAGTTTAACCACACAGACTTAAGACTGTTTTCTTACCAAAAATTGTGGCAGCCACTTATAGCCTCTGGCGTAGAGTTAGTTATGCTAACTCTCCAGCAAAACTCTGTGTCAACATACAACTAAGACAACAGTTAGTTGTACGGCCATTGTGGTTGTATAAAAACTAGAATTACTGCCTTTGGGTTGTGTGCCTCTACTAACCAGTCATATTGCAGTTTATATGCAATATGACTGGTCCAGACTGATTCTAGTCACTTCATCTTTGGGTCTAGGGGGACAATTGTGCCAAATTTGCAGACATTCCCTAAACTGGTTTTGAGCATGTTAAGGAAATGCAGTATTTTAATCAGACTAAACATTTTACTTTGAACAGTTGGGTAAGGACACCTGCAGATATATTGTTTTATACTCTACACCTGTTGTCAGAACAATGTCCCAAAGTCATATTGTGTCCCTGAATATATGTTCGTACCTGTATATATTTGTAAATGTGTAGGGTGACCCAGTCAAAGCAGTAAAAGATGAGGCACAGGCCCAGGTTGGCAGTAGTGTTGTGGATATCTACGAGCAGATCTACAGCTTCTTTGCTTCCTTTGGGTCCAAGCTGAGCATTCAGCTCTTGAGCTCGCCTCAGCTCATAGGGTGTTGAATCTGTTATGGGGGCACTGGAAGCCAGAGGATGCAGAGTTTTCACATACATTTACATGCATACTTTTGTCTAGCAGTTGTTGGGTTTACTATTCTGTTACAAGGCAGATTTGTTTCGCAGAGATATATACAGAATGTTGGTGAAAAGCATGTAAACCTGAGCAAGTCGTCGGTGAAACAGCGGTTGAGATCTCTATCTATGTATCTCCTGCAGGCATCCACAGATGGTGGGTTTGATAGGACAGTGGTTATAGAGACACAACTGGATTTTTCTACTTGTCGTCTTTGCATTTCTCTGATCATGTAGATCCCTGACATCTCATTTCCATGGGTACCACCACATATGGCAACGCGTGAAAGTGGAAGGAGAAAAATATGCTCCATCTGTCACCAGGAAAAACAGAGACTATAAAATAAGTGTTGTTAGACGTTAGACGCATTATTGGCAATCGTTTATTTAACTGACCTATTGCGAAGGTAGCAACTTTGAAACCTTGTAAAGTTGCATTATGCAACTCAGGCAGGTGCTAACGTGAGAGTGAGAATCAATCAAATGGTTTTGCTTGTTAACCGGTTTGGTTCAGGGAAGTGTTTCAAAAGCGGCCATGTTTGTTCTTTTAATGGTCTTTTGAGATAATCCCAAAATTGAATTATGTCAACTGGATTTCTTTCTTATTGGTTAGAAACATTGCGCTACTCATGCAAGTAGCTTCTTCAGTCTGAGGGATAAAGGGCTAGGGACACAGTGAAAGCCTCCAGAGTCTGTCTTTTTTCACTCATGGTCTGAATAAGCTCATTAGGTGGGTAATAGGTGAGGTGAGAACAGGGTGGACTCATTAAGATGTGATGATGAGCTGCTTGGATGAGTATCAAAATCCAGTTAACATGATTTAATCTTTTGATAACCAAACCTAGGTGACACTGATACTCTTTATCATTTTATGAGATAAGTTTGATCTCTGATCAAACCAGCTATGATCATCTGATCATAGCTGACACATACAACCTCAGACATACAACAATATTTAAATTCTTCCACTGTGACATTATTTATTTAACAAAAATTGAGCCAGTAGCTTTTACATCCATCTTTATCAGCAATACCTTGAAGTAATGGTCTCACACCAACAGGTCATTGTCCTGTTGCATGACCCAATTTCAACCAAGCTTTAGCTTTTGAACAGCTGGCCTCACATTTGCCTCTAAAATACTTTGGCATAGAGAGGAGTTCCTGGTGGACTCAGTGACTCTGAGGTCCCCAGATCCAGTGACAATACTAAAACGAGCCCAAATCATCAGCCCTCTACTGCTATGTCTGACAGTGGGTATGAGGTGTTTCTGCTGAAATGCTGTGTTTGATTTCATTAAGGCAAAACAACTCAGCTTTGGTCTCTCTATCCATAGTCCATGGTTCCAGAAGCTTCAGGGTTTGCTGTGTTGGGAACCTCAGTTGTGGTTTCATGTACATTTAGACAGAAGAGGTTTTCTCCTGGCAACGCTTCCAAACAAACCATACCTGTTCAATTTTCTTCTAACTGTTGTCATTGACTTTAACATTTATCATGAGCAGTGAGGCCTGGAGAGATGGCCTCTGAGATGTAGATATTTGGGTTTTTATGTAATTCTCTGAGCATTGCACATTTAAACCTGGGGTGAATGAAATGGGACATCCACTCCTAGGAAAACTGGCAGCTCACGTGAATGCTTCTCACTTCTGAATAATCTCACGTCATAGACTCTCAAGTCCAACATTGTCTCGAAATGGTTTTACAACCAATTCCAAATTGACATGTGGCAACAACTGCTTCCCTAATACAATGTTCCAGACCAGCAACCTGCCAAAACGTCTGCTTTTATAGATGTCTGCGGACCTGCTGATGATTAATTATTTAAAGGCTAATGATTAGCAGTGCGTGGCTGCAACTCCCCCCCCTTAAATCCTATGGAAGCAGCAAGGAGTTGCTTAGTAATTCCCATATATGTTACTTTTGTGGCTTCATTTTTGTTAAATAAATACTGTCACAATCAAAAAAGATTTTTTTTTTATCTGAGGTTGTATTTGCCAAATACTAATACCCACTATGATTTTAATAATGTTTTTATGCAAAGAAAGCATTGCATTAAAAGAGGGGTCCTAACAGGACTGTATGAGTGTTGTAGCATTGTATACCACTATTATGGTATTTTTGTATATGAATGAAATGTAGGCACACAATCATACTGTATACTCACTTTGAGTGTATACTCACTTTGGAAACTATCCAACTTCTTTCACTTATTAACGGTTCTACTGTTTATGATTCTAACATGATCATTTCAAAGTCTAAAAGGCCAAAGGCTAAGCAAGTTCATGCACTTTAGGAGCTGCAGTGTAGAGTTAAAAAAGTCAAACAGTTAATCTTTAAAATTAACAATAATAATGATATTGAAGTAATCAATTTTAATGTCAAACCATAATTACAGTAATTAGTCATTTCAGTCAGCTGGCTGCTGCATGTTGCAAAGAAAAAACACTAAACACTCTTCACCACTCTAAAAACCGCAGGAGCTCTTATATCAGCTGTGCTCTACATACTCTGTCACTGTCCACATTTAAACTCTTTCTAGAAGCTCCAACTATTTTATACAGAGTTTCAAAGGCTCTCCTGGGAAAAAAAACAGCGTATTTAGAGCTGTCACTACCTGCATCCAGTGCCTTGTGTGTTTATCTATTCAAGTAACATGATCCATACAGCAAGAAAGATAAATCAATTCCACCAGAAATGCACAGAAATAATGTGCAGGAAACAGAGAGACTGATGAAGGCTGCATATCTTACCTTTCTGTGAAAACTCTGCTTGTCACTACCTGAACTGCAGCAACCTTTGAACTTACAGGGGAAGCTGTGTCAGAGAAGTAATGCAGTATTTCATAACATGCGTGCAAAACAATCCAGGCACTCTACGAGCTACATTGCATTTGTAAAATTAAGCTTTTACATGTACGTTGTGAATGAATGCACATTAGGCACAAACCAGACCCTATACTGTACAAATATACACTCTGCTGATGCTTCCTCTGTGCCTGGATGTCTATGCTTCCTTGTGTTTCTTCATGTTTCCTGTAGCCCTCCTCTTTCTGTTTCTTTAGATCAAATTTCAACCGGTTAGACATTGTGTGACGTCACAGGAATTGCTCTCTGTCATTTTAAACCAAACCAGGAGGAGCCGCTCTCACTTCCCTGTGGGCGCAGCAGCTAACACAAAGACATTGCATTATCTTACACTGATGCTAACAACAGCTTTACAAACACTAAAGCAATGCCCAGCAACAACGGTGAAACAAATGTGACAGAAACATGATCAGTTGTGGACCTTCAGTAATGGGAGCTTTTGGACAGAGGTGGATGGAAGCTGAAAACTTTAAACTGGATCAAAAATCTAAAAAGTGCAACTGGTAATTGCATATTTGTAATAAGTGGATCCTTGTGATGTCTTGAACACATGCATATTTTAAAAGGTCCAGCAATTCTTGTAGCCGTTTTTATAGCAGTATCACAGATGTAGATTCATTTACAGTTACGCTGGAAAGTCTGTGAACTATTTAGAAGTTTATGGAACACAAACACACAAGACAAACGTGACACGATAAATTATTGTAGTTATTGTGGAAGATTATCAAATCTCAAATAGTTATCAGGCATAAATATGTGAACACTTGCTGGTGAGACCCCTGTTGAGCCCTGCACATTTGTTTAAGGGAATTTTAGCACATTTCTATGTTTAGAGCTTCAACTCAGCAATGTTAGAACTGGATAATTTTGCACAATAAATAAGTTTAAAATTTAGACTCATTTGTGTTATTAGGTTCCTTCAAATGTAGCTTTAGGACACACATACAGCTACAACTGGACATCCATTTGTGGGGCCCATAGGTGGGTCATCACAAATATTAATGATGGTAAATACATCTTAAATGTTACCTTTCGTTTTCCTCCTTTACATCCAGGCCCTTGTCTTGAGAGAAGTCCTAAGCTCCATTTTAACAAGTAATCCTCCTTTGATGGTCACTTGATATAAGCTGCTTCCTCTCACTCATCCACTGCACAGCATTAGGTACGCCTGTACCATCTAATGCGATCCAGTACAGCAGCTCTGCCATGACTTCTACTTGGACAAGGTTATAAACAGAGGTATACATTTTAAGTTGAACTGTCAGAAAGGTGATAACTCCTTTATGTGTTTATCTTTGAAGTCATAGTTGGTGGTGGAGTCATACTGGAGTGTATTATATTAAGAGGTGGTTCTAAAGTTTTGGCCCCTTTAAATAAGGTGGCCATGGATCCCTGACATCAGGTCATTTGACATGATGGAGTTGGAAATCTAACAACAGCATTAACTTCAGGTTCAGGTTCATGTGAGCGATCACACAGCACATCAGTATCTTCTTACATATGATAACAAACCTAACCTGGCTCAGAAAACGAATCAGGCTCCATGTTAATTTTGCAGCTCCTTGCACCTGGTGGTGTGGGATTCGAACCCAGCAGCTTTCTTTATGCCAAACCAATGCTCTACCACTGAGTCACCAGGCACCATTTGTTTGAACTGCTACATACTCATTAATTTGAACGGTGCCAACAGCTCTAAACCTACAAACAAGACACTTTTCTTTATATGAGACAAAAATGTATTGCTTTTAAAAGCCATGTCCAATGTTTATTACAGTGCAAATATTCCCTCCAAAATGTATCGTAAGATAGATATATATGTAATTAAACTACAAATACCCAAGAGTATTTGAGTAAATTATGCAGTTGCGATATTTTTTTTATGTCAAACAGTATCTTGATCACACACTGCTGCCATGTGTCAATGGACTTTTTTTTAAGTTTACCATCTACTTTACTAACCAGGTGGCCTAAAGGAGTCCCAAGGCAACAGAGAAAAAAACATTTTGTGCAACAATGCAACAATGAAACTGCAAAACTGTGAAGCTTCAGCTGCTGATGAGACAAACCATCCAATTAAACAGCATGCAAGCCCTGCAGAGCTTCAACAACATTTTCTGCTGAACAAATGTAATACAAATGGCCACATGGCTGAATCAGAATGTGTCATATCAGGAATATGTCAAAAGGTTATGCATTAATGTCGACACGGTTAATGATCTCATTGACCACATGAATGGTGCTAAACATCCTAACGAGTTTGTCTTCCTCCACGGGATTGTATTGACTCGACTGTCCTTCTCTATTAAACCCCTCTTGTCAGCAAATTGCACTGTTATTTGCTTTGCACTGATCAAACCTCACCCTATTACACACAGATCAGACACATCTTCCCTGCTGTTACTGCCCTCGTGATTAAACGATGTCTGAATAATTCATACCAGGCAGAGAAAACTGATTTTGGCTAGAAGCTAATGATATTATCAGCTGTTACTTAAAAGCTTGTGACCTTTTCCTTGTGGAGGATGGGGGCGTGTTTAGGAGAGGTTTCAACGGTGACATTTGAGACAGGGAGTGGCCCAGGAGAGGAGGCCTCTGGGTAATGAGGTCTTGCTGAGCGGAAACAGACTTTTTGACCTTCTTGTCTCAGTCTCAGTGTGCACAGCTTGTATATGTTAATATGTTTGTATGGTCTGAAACAGATGACCCATGACCTCAGAATGCACCCGTCCACAAGGTGGTTTTACTGTAGGAGGGGACAAAATATAAAGACTAGAGCTGACTACGAAAGCATGGTAGTGAAACAAAACGTTGTACAATGTAGCTCATAAAAACAAGCCCAGCAGGGGCACTTTAAGCTAATTGGCAACAGAACCCAGCAGGATGAAAAGACACTAATTGGATATTTTCTTTGTGGGGCAGATGCTTTCACTCGTCTCAGTCGAAATTATAACACTAGACTTATCTGATTTGGGATCCCCCTGGCGCAGCTGATTTTAAAGGGAGTTTGACAAGTTTTCCCCACACAGTAAAATATAATTCTTTTTGAAAATGTTGAGGTCTGATTGACTATTTTGTTGTCCTTGACAAGTGGTCACATTTAGCCAGGACACAATCTTGTAGTACAAATCAACTAAAGGTTCACAAGTTTCTCTTAATATTACTTTTTTCATATTTCTCTTTTAGGTATTGTTCAAAATAGATAGACCTATCATTCAATGTCATCTAAAATCCAACATTATATTCGAATGTGGGACTGGATCCCTGTTTGACCCTTTCAATTTAAACTCTACAATGAAAACACACAGAAATAGAGAGCAACATCTTCTCATATCTTTCATTTAATGGCCTACTTGATCTTTTTTTTACTGAGCTTATTCTCATAGAGACAAACCTACAAAAAATCCTAAAGCTATGAGCTTGCAGTTAAGGATTAACTGTATCACAAGGGACTATTCCAATGAACTCTAATGCAGGACAACTGAAAATAGTTTGGACACTAATAAAGTCGAATTAAAGGAAATAAAGGAAGGAAATAAATGTGTGGCAGGGTGGACACTGCATCTGTTGATCCATTTTGCATCTAAGGGATGTTAACGGATGAGATTATTATAACCTCTAAAATGGATGTCAAATTGAGTCCAAATAGATTAAATTAAAACGATGAAATTGTTGATTTCCAGGCAAAAAGACAAACGTGATAACCTGAGGTGATCTTTTTTATTCTCTACCTGAGAGAGAGTGGAGGCAGGGAGTGGCTGCAGCGGGACCACTCTTTTTTCCTCACTGCTCACACGTTAACTGCGCGCGTATGATGCACTTGAGAGGTGCCAAAGTGATTTGCGTCGCCGTCTAGAAGCGGACTGGAACAGATCCTGCTGAGGGCACCTGAGGAATGGCCTCTGAACAGGATGGGTCCAACAACACCAGAAATCTGACCAACCAGTTTGTGCAGCCGGCGTGGCGCATCGCGCTGTGGTCGGTGGCTTACAGCACAGTGCTGGCAGTGGCAGTTTTCGGGAACCTGATTGTGATTTGGATCATTCTGGCGCACAAGCGGATGAGGACTGTCACCAATTATTTCCTGCTGAACCTGGCTTTCTCTGACGTCTCCATGGCCGCTTTCAACACGCTTATCAACTTCATCTATGCGGCTCATGGAGAGTGGTACTTTGGAGAAGTGTACTGCAGGTTCCACAACTTTTTCCCAGTCACTGCAGTGTTCGCCAGCATCTACTCCATGACTGCGATAGCCATCGACAGGTATGACCGCGCACTGACCCGCAGGGGTTATTAATAAGAGTTTGGGAGTTTATGATTTGTGCGCGTTTACCTTTAGATCAGAAGAATATCACGATAATTTAGGTAATGACTTCAAGAATTTGGGTGCGTTTATTTTATTTATTTAACAATGGTCTTCACTTTTAAATAAAACTGTTTAAATTTACGCATATTTCATTTAGTGATTTTTGCGGCTGTGGATCAAAATAAAAATGATTTGTGACATCATTGACTGTTTACAGATACACAGATAATTTCATTTCATAATTTATATTTCACAGCTCATGACAGTGTTGTGGCTTCTGTCCTGTAGGTACATGGCCATCATCCATCCTCTGAAACCTCGTCTGTCAGCTAAGGCCACTTTGGGAGTAATCGTCTGTATCTGGAGTCTTGCTGTCATTCTAGCCTTTCCTCTCTGCTACTTCTCCACAACCCGAGCTTTACCTCGCAGAACCCTCTGTTATGTGGCCTGGCCCCGCATGATTGATGACCCATTCATGTGAGAACACAAACACTTGGCAAACCTTTTATGTCTAGCTTACAATAAATCAAGCTTCGTCATGATTATCATTGCAAAACTGGGCTATAATTTGGTTTTTATGGTTATATTTTTCAAATTTCCATCTAATTGTGTTTATCCTTAACTCAATATAGACATTATTATCCCCCTTTTTAATCCTGCTTGTCAGTATAATATAATGCACTCACAATTTTATTCCTTTACTTATTCAGGTATCATATCATAGTGACAATTCTGGTCTACCTGCTGCCCTTATTGGTGATGGGCATCACTTACACAGTCGTGGGAGTGACTCTGTGGGGGGGTGAGATCCCAGGGGACTCCATTGATAACTATCATGGCCAGCTCAGAGCCAAACGCAAGGTAACCACCACATTTCTTTAATGCATTTAAACTCCATAGTTGCAGGCATAACTGTCAACTGAATACATTTATACAAAAACAAGTGTTGCACAAATAATTTAATAGAGAATTAAAATCATAAAAAAGCACAAAGTAGTAAACTATGTCAACAGAATGTAACCCACTGTTTATAACAGGGGGCAAGCGCTGATTGGTCAGCAGATCTGGGAGGTCTGGTTGTAGGACAGAAAAGGAGAAGTCTAGAGATTTACCCTGCCATCCATCATTTGTAACTACTACTCAACTACTGCTGTTTAGATTCGCAAGGGGGCTGGAGCCTTTGCCAGCTGTCATACGGTGAGAAGACAGGTTGCCAGTCTATCTCAGGACAAACACAGAGAGACACACAGACAGACAACCATTCACACTAACTTTCACACCAGCAATTTATAGTGAACAATTAACCTAACATGCATGTTTTTGGACTGTGAGAAGAAACCAGAGTACCTGGAGGAAACCCAGACAAGCACAAGGGGAATATGCAAACACCACACAGAAAGGCCACGGTTGGCCAGTGATGTGAACCTGTGCAGTGCTTACCACTCCACCCTGCTGCAGGCTATGAAGTGTAAAGAAAGAAACAGTGGAGATAGGTCTCTACAGGGCAGATACTGATTTCTTATCACCCCTAAGCTGCAGTGTCAGTGCTTTTATTCAGCTGCGGGAGGGACAATTCCTGACAGAATGAAACCCTGCGCAGAACTCAAGATGACAAAAAAAAAAAAAGAAAAAGATATTAACATAAATAAACTATAAATCTGGCTAGAATTTTACAATTTTCATGAAAGTAAAACAAGAAAAGAAAAGTGTTAAAAATAGAAGAGTGTTAAAAATGTTAAAATAAGAAAAGGCTTACTCAGAAACCACTGTGAAGCTGTTTCCCTTTCTTCCCCTTTCTTCAAAAAACAAAGAAAAGAAGGAAATGACAACAAGAACATCAGCAAAATCTTAACTTTAGCCCCACAAAACAGATGAGGAAATTGTAACTTGAAGCCTTATAGGTTGAATTTGAAAAGCAAACAACTGAAAATGGGATGCTTATTATTACATTATAAAGCCCCAGGAGCAGAGAAATCAGTAAGAATCTTTATGATTTTCGAGAAACACCTCTGCTGGGAGGAAGCAAAACACATTGCACAGGCAACTAAAACATACTCAATCAACAGTGGGACTAAACACTGTGGACCCCTTACAGTTTAGATCAGTTAAATGTTTCGGGGAGAGCTGCAAAGCATATTCATTTGTTGGTGTGATGGCAATTCAAGATTTATTGAGTAAACTGTGCACCTCAGTCACTATCAGCACATTTCATGTTGCAAAACCAGTGTGTTGATCAGTTGCAGATGCAGTCTAGAAGTAGAGATAAGCATCCAGAGGCACTTGCTGTACTGCAGCTTGACATCATCAGCCAGACTACACAGTGTGCTTTGCAGCAGTTAGTCTGTGGGTGGGTTAAACAGGGATTAAGGTCAACAGAGCTGGCATGATGTACATCTATCAAGACAGCTGTGGGATTATTGCCAAAGAGTACAATTTATTGATAAACCTCAGAAATATTGCAGGTTAACATGTTAGATTTTCAGAGGTGGCACAAGAGGTTAGGCTGAAAGTACTCAGTTTTAAAGGATGTTGTTGGTAAAACAAAAAATAAAAAACACTGGTACTTAATCCCTACATCAGAATGACCACAGTAGAATAATGCATAATAACATAAACTCATATTGATCCTGCAAACTGACGCATGTCACTATTTAAGCTTCACAAGAAACCTATGAGCACTACCTCTGTAAATTTACATTAGAGTTATTTGTTTGGTCAGACAAACACACAAACATTCAGCACAAATACAGCGACAGGTGCAGGTGTACGATTTGCAATCTGTTGGAGGGCTTCATAAAGAAAAAATCATCAGAAGCTCAGATTGCTGAGCCACAATTGAGCCAAGGAAGATAAAAGAGATTCATAAATGTCAGAAAACTACAAGACAATGTCGGATTTGATTCAGAGGCCCACACTGACAAGATGCCATCTGGGCTAGAGATAAAAGAAAGTGGCTCTCATCTCGGGCTTGCAGATGAGCTTCTGCTAATGGTATAACAGCCGTCTGCATCTTTTTAACCACCTTCCCCCCCACAGCTCTGCATTGTATTGTAAAACACTGATGGGTTCTGCAGCACACTCTCATCCATCCTACCTGGAAGCTGCTGGGTCTGGTGCGTCATCACTGACCTTCTCTTCTCTTCCTACTGTGGCCATTAGGGACTCGTTGAATAAAAAAACATCATTGTGATCAGAGCGAAGAGGAGCAGAAAACAAACAACACATGAAGTTGATATTTTTAAACTTTTTGTTTTACAGCCTGCAGATGTTTAGAGTATGTCTACTATAAGCCGGCTGAATTTGCTAATGTTGTGTTTTAAAGTCTTTTATCAATACGGTGCAACACCTGTTATGTCATAATGTCAAAATGTGTTCAGCTTTTTGGTGATGATTTGCTCAATTTTCTTTTTCCTCCTAAAGGTGGTGAAGATGATGGTGATCGTAGTGGTAACCTTTGCCCTTTGCTGGCTGCCATATCACATCTACTTCATTGTGACGGGTCTAAATAAGCATCTGAGCAAGTGGAGGTACATCCAGCAGGTTTACCTATCAGTGATGTGGCTGGCAATGAGCTCCACCATGTACAACCCCATCATCTACTGCTGCCTCAACAGCAGGTGGGTAATACCATGCATGCAGATGCTAAATATACTCTAAATATAACGGTGAATTACATGTTAGGGATTTATTTGGGTGCAGATTTCGTGCCGGCTTCAAGCAGGTGTTCTGCTGGTGTCCCTTCATCCATGTTTCAAGCTACGATGAGCTCGAGCTCCAGAATAGAAGACTTCGACCAGGTCACCAGAGCAGCATGTGCACCCTCTCTAGGGTTGACACCAGTATCCTCAGCAAAGACAAGAGCACTTCTTCCCGTGGACACAGGTCAAGACTCAACTCTGAGCTCTGAGTGATATGCATATTTTTACTTTCAGCGTTACTTACACTTGGATATCATTGTCTCGCATGTGAATTATTACAGTAAATGTTAAAACCTTAGAACTTGTACAAAGAGAAATCATAAAAATAGCAGGATTCTTATAATTGCAGAATCATCAAGCTTTCTGCTGTGTCAGTGTAATTCAGTGACTGTTAGACAGGTCAACTTATATGTTTGACTGTCTATATATCAGCATGTATGTTGCAAGCACAAATGGCCAATAGCTTAATCAGAATTGGTTTAATTGAGCCAATTTGCCACTGTGTTAACCTACAAAAGAATCAAAAATTGGTCCTTTAAATAGAAAAGAAAAAAGTTCCAATTCCAATTCCTCTGAAACAGTGACAATTGAACTATGCTGGTTTTTATCTCAAAAACAGATGTTGCACTATAAATCTTATTTCTGTGTTGTTGGTTAATAGTCCCACTATTATTGTTTTATGGTACTTTAGTATGTAGCAATATATACTTTCCCTTAAGTAGCTTTTGATTTTTGTAATTATGTGTTTTCAGAGTTACACTAAGCACATTGTCATAGTATATAATGTTGTAGATAAGTATGTGACTAAGTGCTGTACTCACAATAAAATATATGAATATGATATGCTACCAATAACTATGAATTTCATAACAATCAAAATGGTATTAATTAAAGCTGTTTGGATGTTATTTGTATTTTATAAGCAAATGTAAATTCACAAGTCCTTGATTATGTAATTTATGTTGGTTAAAGGAAGCATGTGCCATTTTAATTGTATGTTTGGGAGTATTTTAAGGTTTGCTGCATTTGTTTTGTATATAAAAAATGTGGAACAGTTTGTGTCACAATATATTCAGATATTAGTGCAAATATGGGGACAGACTTAAACACAAATAGACACAAATTATGCCTATAGCCATTATGGTCAACTTGTGTTCAATTGCTTTATTATAATATAGAGCTGCAAAAGCTCATATTGTGTCAGTCTGGGTCTGTGTAACATCTAGTTGTTAGTCTAGTACATCGTTCATCCTATCCGATCTCGTTGGTTATTACCAACGCATAGCATAGATTCTAGCTGAAATAAGAAATGAATTCAATCTATAATTAATAACATGGTAGAAGAAATCTATTTAAAAGTAAAAAGTCTACAGTTTTTCAGTCATAAGTCATAAGCTAACAGTTTAATTGGCAGATAATCAACAAACAAAGCACATTTTGGCATTGTCATAACTCAGGTAGGAGGTGCTGATTGCCTATGAGCTGAAAATAAAGAAAAAGAGAGATAAAGCACCACACAAGGACACACGCCACTTGGTGGAGACATTGGCTGGAGACCTGGAGAGACAGAAAGAAAAAGACAAGTTATTATTATAATATACTTTATTTATTTTGCCTGGTAGTCTGGTAGAATGTTTTTGCCAGTTTTAACAGTAGTCGTTTTATTTTTTTGTATTTATTGTCATGTTCTTAATTGTAAATAATTTTAAATAGTTCAACCTAAAAAGGAAGTAAATGGGTGGGGCTCGGCTGGAAAAATGTTGTACTTCTTGGCACAAGTCAAAGAAGACTGGTAATTTTCCGAGAATTGTTGGTCAAATCTGACACAAACATGGGTAAAGTAGAAATGGGGCATGACTTCACTGACAGTTTGATTTAGTCAGTAAAACATGATCAAAGTCACTGTCAAGATTAGGATTTGTATGTGCATGTTTTATGGTCTTCCCTGGGAGAAAACAGTCTCATGCTAAAGGAATTCCAGAATACAACCAAACCTCACAATAAAATACATTAAGCAAGTTCAGACATTAGGAACACATGTGCAGACACTGGAAAATATTACCAAACAACTTAATCACAAGCGTTCACTCTGTTACGAAATGATAAACTTCTAAGCACATTTTATAAACAAATCTGTACTTTCATCTTCTTGAACACAGAATTAGTGAAAAGCCTGGCACTACCTGAGCATCTCCTAATGCAGACAGGAATTGATCACAGAGTTATAATTCTGAAATGAGTGCACTAATGTTAACCTTTATAAGCAGTGCCAATTGCTAGTAAAGCTTTTGCTGTCCTCAGTTTTGCATCCGAGGCAACATACAGAAAAATCTTACATTTGTAACAAAATATGAGCCTTACCGTGAAAACAAGTAACAGTTGTGGTTGCTGTCCAATCCTGAATGTTTCAAAACTATTTCAGTGTAAACAGAATCATTTATTTCATCCGTTTTTGTTCTTATATCCTCTACAGTGAAGACTTCAATAGGAGATAAGAGTGCTGTATCCTTAGAGCAAGAGTTTTCCTCCAGATTCACAAAGTAGCAAGAATAGATTTTAAAAAGAAACATTCCTTCCAAATCATTCATCAAGCACGACTTCTTGCTTAGACAACTTGTGATGAATGTTCCAAATCTCACTTTTGACCCCTTTTCTGCCGTGTATGCTTCATTTGTGACATAATAGACGGTCGTGCAATTATTGGAGCTCAGCAGCATCAGGGAATCCATGAGCAGGAAGTGAAAAGACTTGAAATGGAATTCCTTTTCATAGGTGCTAACATTTCCACCTGATTTCCTCACTGACTTCTTAAATTCGTTAATAAAATGGCTTTCTTCGTCACCTAATGCAGAAAGTACAGTACTATGTTCTTTCACTCCTCCAGGGATCTGCTTTGAACATTTGGTAATTTTTTCCCATGCATCCTCGAAGTCCTCATTCCTTTTCATCTCTTCCCTTAACAGGCCTGAATAAATAAACTTCTCCATGGCCTCTTTACGGCATCCATCGTAACGGTCATCTACAGCATCTTTAGCCATGTCCAGTGTGGTACTCTCTCCAGTCACCTTAAATTGTGAGTGGAATTGTTTCAAGAGAAGACAAATTACTGAAAACATCTACATACATTGCAAACAAATTTGCTATTTGAAAAAAGGACTTCTTACTCTGTAGTAGCCAGCTGTGAAAATAATCGCAGCAAGAAGCAGTTCTTTTTTGTCCCACATTTTAAGGAGCTCTTTTTTTCTCCCTGTAATAGAAAACAAATGTAAGCATTGTAGGAAAATGCCATGGCGCAACACATGGTCCTTAAATTGGAAGTGGACTATTACTCAAAACACTTTGTTTAGTCATGTCCTTAATGTTCTATTATCATTTTTCCTTCCCTTGGCATACAACCCATCTTCCATAGTTAAAGGATTCATTGCTGAAAAAAAGCAGCTGAACAGTTTAAAAAGAACATAACTTAAGGAATGAATTTCTGGCAGCAACTCAAAAAATCAAGAAAACTAAGTAAATCCAACTGCAGTAGTGTGATCAGTCTCTTAAGGAAAGGGCGAAAGCTTATCGCATGAAGCAACTTGTTTCCTATCCTGGGGAAGGAAATAGCATGGCATTTGGAGTCCCGGTGCGTAGTTATTTGTTCTCCCAGAGCCACTGTTAGAAGGTGTTGCTAAATTACAATTATTCTAAATTCTTTTATATGCTAACGCATATGGTAACTATGAATAATTTCACCATGGTAAATGTGATAATCCACCTATTTTAAGTTTCATTTTCTTGTCTAAACAGACTTGACAGTTTTTTTGCTGCCTGCAGCTTTACTAAAGCGTCATAAAGTAATCATATATTGAATTCATTATTATAAGAATGCAGAAATCATTTGAGTAATTCCTTTGATATGAAAGTAAAAAATCTTTTCATCTTGAAAAATAGTTTAAAATATATTTTTAATTCTAATTCGAAATTATGTAAAGTCACATTTATTAATTACTGTGTAACCGTACAAACACTTACCTTGTGACTATATACTATAGATGTGCTCTTTTTCTTTACTCTTCTGAGGGAGTGACCAGTAAGTTCCTGTGCTGAAAGATTACTCTTGTGACCTCCACACACTTCCTTCCTCACTGAGCTGAAACTCAGAACAGCTCAAGTCTAACTCAGTAACAAAGAGTTTTAAAGAATTTTTCACAATGTTTAGTTTGAAGGGGTGGAACATTCAACAGAATTATAAATGGATGAAGAACTCCCCCACCTCAATATGAGTAGAATGTTACAGTGTTTGTCTGAAATATTTTTATTAAGCCGTCATCTATTATTGGCAACCGCGTATCCTGTTAAGGGTGGCCGTCCTGACGTGTCTAGATAAATGGTGCAGCACTAGTTTTGTAAACATGCAGTTCTAGTTTTACAAGCGGAATAAGAATGAGGCTTTTTTTCTTTTGTTTTAATTTGAAAGGCTGTCAGTAATTGTCATGTTTCCAGTCTGTGATTGCGTTGTTTTTTTTGTTGTTTTAGGCAATGTTATTGTACAAAAAACAAATATACAAATATTTCAAATATTTGTGATAAAGTTATTAAAAATAGCTTTGTTTATATTTACTTTCAGTAGACATCTAACCGAGGTTTTTTTTTCTTTTGACACATAGTCAATGAGGACAACTCCCCTACAATAAACAATTAACCGTGATGGACGGGTTTTATTGCGACAAGTGTAGACAGAAATTGGTTTTGGCAGTGTTGGAAGTTGGTACTACTTACGGAGCCTGTTCTTTTATTTTTTATTGTTAGGGTACATATTTGTTATATCATATAACCTAAAAGAAAACTGGAAGAGTTTAATAAAAGCTGAAACTGTCAAAACCAGAAATGTTGCGTGATACAACCAGTATCACAGTGGAAAAAAGTGTTGAATGTCATGTGATGCCTGCCAGGGTTGGACGGGGGAGCAGACATTTCATCTTTGAGCTACATATATGTTACTCTTATCAGATCCAGACCAAATTATGGGTGTATAGCGAATAGGTTTACATCCAAATCCAAACTAAAAATGAAGATGCAGTTCTGTTTAGGAGCAGTTAGGACATCTCCGATATATGTATTACAAGTAGAGATGGGTGAGATACCGTTAGTGCTGCGACAGAAGCTGCTTCTAGTAAATTACTGGGTAAACCTGAGATGTAATGAAGACATAGTTTTGGATGAATGGGGAGGCAGCAGTACGACATTTAAAAGTGTTGGAAATTGAATTCTGACCAACAGTGGCGTGGTCTTTGGTTCCTATATGGCTGTTGGAAACACCAAAAGCAGATCTAGAATTATTCAACAGGAAAGGAAAACGTTATATAGGTGATTTGGTGAGTGATTTTTATAGCTAAGCAGAAACTAGATATCCGGGATATGTTCAGATTTTTATGAATGGGTCAAAAGATCCAATAACAGGTGTAACTAGTGCTCCAGTTACATTCCCATCTCAAGGAGTAGATATCACCAGAAGGACATCAAACTCTGTGATTGTGTCCACCGTTGAGCTTTATGCCATTGTGGTAGTCCAGTTGAGACCTGGCCTAGTTATGATATGCAGTGACGCAGGATAGAACATTGTATGGGAAGAAATCCACAAAGAGTGGCAGCAGAACTGGGATCCGGAAAAAGGGTAGACAATTGTACTCCTTCCAAAACAGTGTTAGGTCCACAAGGAGGAAGGGAGGAAATAGAAAGAAGGAGGTGTAAGACTAAGCAAAATAATTTTCTCAAAAGAATCTCAAAATTACAGTATGAGGATATAGTATATGTAGGGAGAGGTTAAAACCAGAAGATGGCAGCAATGCAATAAAGGGGATGCCGGCTGCCAAAAAAATAAAACCCAAAGAAGAAGAAGAAGAAGAAGAAGAAGAAGAAGTAGAAGAAGAAGAAGAAGAAGAAGAAGAAGAAGAAGAAGAAGAAGAAGAACCGGAATTTGCGTAATTTCTAGTTCTGATCGCGCCAAAAGTAAATAAGACATTGAGTAGAACGTCATGTTTCTGTTAAAAACTATTTTCTGGGTAATTTGTTTCATATAAACACAAAAAAGGTTTCGACGTGCTAACGCATACACTGACGACCAGGTAACGGTAATCTGTATCGTTAAACGAACTCTGTCTACAGTGGTAGTTTTCAGGTAGTTTAGTTAGTTAGTTAGTTTAGTAAGTAAGAATTCTACACTTTAAAAATAATGGTAACGTTATGCATAAACTTCGTTCAGAGCAAAGTAGACTTAAATGTGTAAATGCACAAATGGATGTTATATTGTTGCAGATTATTATTATTCCCAGTGCATTTTATGCAGTTTTTTTTTTTTTTTGGCCCAAGTTGTCTAAATGTTTCTGTTAGTCTTTTTTTTGTTTATATTTTCTATAATTATATATATACTTATATGCCAGTTTATCTACATTTAACCGTGTCAGGCCTGTCTTTGTGAAGGTGATATTGTTAATTGTTTGTTATATACAGGTGTTATATACAGGAAGTAGTTGCTTTTATTATGCAAACAGCTGTTAATTACTTATTTCTCTTTAATGCAGTTTTATTCATGCTGAAAGATGAGAGAAGATCCACTGTGCTGAAGTGTCTTTGAGCAGCAACCCCCAGGGTATGGTCTTGTGGGTGTTCTCTGACCTCACTTTAGAGGTGAACAAATGCGAATAAGTTGCCTGTACAGAGGGTTGCAATAAGTGGTTGACAAGCACCTGAGGATGAAGAACTGGGGAGACCGGCTGAAGAAGGTTGAGCAGCTCGCTCAGTCGTTCCAGCTGCATCCCCTGGCCACACACTACAAACCTCGATTGCGCCAGCCTTCCTCTGTCTGGAAACTCTTCCCTCGTCAGAGTATGGCAATCAGTTGTGCTCAGAGCTCCAAAGAGGTGACAACTCGGCTTTGCTGAAGCTGAACGCAACAGCCTCAGATTCTAAGTTCTCTGTCTGAAATAGTTTCCATTTTCTGGGGACAAATGCTGAAATTTGTCTCTTGCGTTTTCTAGGCTGTGCATGTTTTTGCACTTGAAAAGGAAAAGACACCTATGGGTCAAAGGATCTACCTGGTTACCAGTTACAGTGAGCTGTGGCACTACTATAGGTAAATATCCGTGCTCAGATTGCAAAATGAAGTTCATGTTTTTTATGTTTTGAAAAAGACGCAATGTCCACTGATGGGGATTTGTTGTTTTCAGAACCTACCCTCAGTCCTTGATGCACTGCTATGAGGTGATACCAGAGGGTGCTGTGTGTAAGCTTTACTTTGACTTGGAGTTCCACAAACCCTCAAATAAAGGAGCTGATGGGAAAGCTATGGTGGCTTCTCTCATCGAGGTAGGGTATGTTTTTGTGTCTTCATTCAGTTTAGCTTTTTTCTGTTCAGACATTCTGATTGTTTTACTTACAGTTAAGCAAATATATAATGGCTTGTTGGCAACTAAACATTAAATTGTTTATTTCCTCAGTTAGTTTGTAAAATCAGAAATATTGTTAAAAATAAAAACTGTTAAACCCTTGTATTAATCTCTCAATTATATAAAACTAAGAAAGGCAGGACATTTTCTTATTTAAGAGATATTGAAAACTGCTTTTCTTATACATATTTGCTTTAAAAATGTATCAATTTTATATAAAAGTTGCTGAATATATATCTGTCAGTTAATGGATTAAGTGATCGTTGCAGTTCAAATCTTAAACATAGAAACAGAGATTAGAAGTACTGACTTTAGATTAATGTTAAAAGTCTCTGATAACTATTTTTTTTATAAAATTATTTAAAAGTTTTATGGTTTTTCTGGATACTACTGAATAGAAAATATATCTGGCTGAATTATGGTTACAGAAGTCAGAACTTCTTACTTCTTTCCCTAAAGATGCATTAGATGTTTCAGTCTGTGTTTTGTTTGTTGACAGTATGTGTGCTACAAGTTAATGGCGGTTTATGGTATTGAAAGCTCTGCAAAAAATGTCCTCAATCTTGACTCCAGCACAGAAGAGAAGTTCAGTCGACATCTCATCTTTAATCTCCAAAATGCAGCTTTCAAAGACAACATACATGTCGGTATGTTTAGTGTTGAACAGAGGCAACAAAACACTTTATTTTTTTATGTAACATGTTCATACATTTAATTATAATGTTTTAGGTTGGTTTATTCATGGAATTCTTCAGCCAGTCCTGAACACACCCAAAAGTGGATGTAGCTCTGATACTGGGACAAATTCTTTTGCAAAAAACAGTGAAACATGGTTTGTTTTTCAATCTTTTGAGAACATTATTTAATTTCTCTGTTTTCATGGCAATGTTTAACTTGTGTGATGATTTATGGACAGCAGAGAATGTGCGTCTCCTAAGGAGGAAGCAAGTTCAGGCGACTTGGCTAAAAGTCCACAGACCAAGAGGCGCAAGCAGGAAGAGAAAGACCTCAGCTTTCTCCAAGTGAAAAACAAGGATGGCCAAGATTGTCTTTTTGCAGATCTTGGTGAGAAACCAAAAGGCTTTTTTGTGTTCTTTCTTTTTCATTTTGTGTACTTTATAGCTATAACCATAATTGTGTGTATTTATATATATAATTTCCAAAACCAGGTGTTTATACTAAGAACAGAAACTTCCGCCTTTACAAGTCATCAAAAGCCGGAAAAAAAGCAGTTTTCACTGTGGCAGATGACAACAAGTTCAGTGCAAAAGCTGAGAAGGGGATCTCAGTGGAGGAAAGCACATTCTTGGCTTCTTTAGTCTGTAATGTGAGGTACATTCAACATGTTTTAGCTCAGTTTGCTTTCTGCTGAAAATGTATTATTTTTTTTATCCATCATATCAAAGCTTGTTTCTGTAAAACATCAGTTTCACAGGTCAAAGAATTCTTACATGGGACATCCCAGAAACAAAGGAATCCAAAACTTCGAAGCCTTATTGTCAGGAGGGATCAGCCCCAAATTCAGCTTCTCTTTCTGGGGGCCTGTCATCCCCTCACCAAGAAGTGGACGCCTTTGTATTAACAGTGGTTAAAAAAGATGGAATACAAGGAAGTAGGTGTTTAGTTGACACGATACACTTTTGCAAACATTTGAGTATTCAGTTTCAGGAAATGTAATATTTCTTCTGGTTTGCAACAATGTGCAACTCTTTTAAAAATTTTATATAATGTTGTAGATTGAACAAACACAAATACTAAGAGACCATACACTTGCATAGCTGAGGCTGAATAGTCCTCCTTTCATTAAGGTTATGCATGTTGCATTCTATTGAACGGTATTGAACTGACTAATACTCAGAAGCATCTGTTATTTGGTCTCGTTTAATAATACTGTGGGGTGGACAAATAATCTAAAAACTTCTCTGTATGGCGTATACAACATCATCTAAAATGATCCTACATTTAAAGTGTGGCTCACAAGGTTCATGATATTCACAATGAAGTGTCGTTCAATCGGACAACAAACCCCATTTTCCCCAGAGCCTTACATGGTTGCTATGCTTTCATCACTGTGTCCTAAATCTCTCCACAAGGATCGACAAAGTAGTTTAAATAAACTGTTTCAACATACATTAATGAGGGGAGGAGTTAAACAGTTTCCACTAGGTTTACCTGATAAACTGCCAACTGAGAGTAGATGATCTCACTATTTCACACCTCATTTGTATTTTTAAAATTCTCAAAATCTGCTCAGAATTTAACGTGTAATTGTTGCAGCTAAATTACTTGGTAAAATGTCCCACCTTTATGATCACCCTATAAACATTACTGATTTTATTAATCAAGATTGTCACGTAGTATTTAACAAAAAAATGAGTTTATTTCAAAACTATCACATATTGTTTTAAATCACCTAGCTAATATACTGTATGTTGGTTTATGTTAGCATAAGTACTTCGAACCATATAAAGACTTTAATTTAAACTATTACCACTTAACATATATCTTGTGTTTTCCTCAACAGGCATCAGACGATGGAACTACTTTGCTGCAGAACAACTGCTCATCTATGATATTGCCAAATACCGCTGGTGCGAAAATGTGAAACGGTTTCATAAAAGCAATAACATCATGTACGTAAAGTATGTTTCACATTTTACAAATGTGTGTGTGCTCCCCCCTACTGATTTGGCTTGTCCTCTTCTGCAGGATTGTTGTGGATCTTAAAGATGAAATGTGGTACCAGAAGTGTCATGATCCTGACTGCAAGAATTTCAGATCCTCAAGTATGTTATGACCTTAAGTTCTGCCACATTTTCTTGAATTTAAAATAACTGAAAGCCACATAATGTGCCACATGTGATGATATAATAAACTGACTGAGATGAATATGTTCCTTTCACAGGTTACCCACTGCCACAGGAGATCTGTGTCAGCTACATCTTGACACTGGTTAGTTAGTTTTAATTAGCATCTTTATCGACTAAGCTAAATTCACTACAAATGTTATACGTGGTGTTGTATATATCTCATCTCTGGTGTTTGCTGACAGGATGAAGAGGATCAGGCCTACTTGATGGATGATGCTGGCAACATTGAACCCAGCCAGGCCCCACAGAGCACACAGGAGGAATCTGCTGACATCTGGGGAGATGCACAGGAGGACCAGGACTTTTTAAAGAGTTTGGATGAATTTGAACAGAACAGTGGCGAGCTCTCAGATCAGCTTCTGCTTAACTGTATGGCAGAGTTTGATTCCCAGTAAAGGTGAGAATTTACATTATTTTTACACCATACTGTAAAGCATCAAGTAGTATGTAATGCATTATAATGTACCTTTTAAGGTGATACAACTCCCTCTGTGGACACTAAAATGTCACAAATAATAGACAAGTATATTGCTACTTAAAATGTTACTGTAATTGATTAGAGGATTCTACCAAAATATTACCCTTTGAGGCATCTATCAAGATGTTATATAAAAGTAAAAAAAAAAAAAAGCACATTTATGAGTAGTATTTTATTTATTTCATACAGTGGACAAAGATGCTGTTCTTTAAGTCCAGCACAAACTGTGCCTTTACCCTTTTCATATCATAAGGAGAAAATATGGCTTGAATTGTCATGGAGTGCTCAACATGATAAGATAATTTAGTGAAACAACATACCATTTTGTTAAACAGTTGAAATGCTGCTGTGTTTCACACAAACTGAATGAACTGACACCAAATGTTCATTAGAATTATTTGTGCCGCATAAAAATTACAAGATGTATAGTTATCATGTAGCTTGTGCCCATGTAACATTCAACATCAGGGCAGGAAGAAAAACATCAAAATGTATCAGAAATTGTCAAGCAACATGATTGTGCATTAAAACTGGTCCTCCAACTGAGAAACGAAGGGAATCACAACTACAGGGTATCCGGCGCAAAACTTTGTCTACAAATATACTTTTTAAAGCAGATACATTATTTACAGGCTTAATTGTTATATTAAATATCAACTTAAATAGATACCGAAAACATTAAATAGTTTGGTATATAAATAGTCAATATTTGTCATTGTTAAAA
This sequence comes from Channa argus, assembly GCF_033026475.1. Classification (NCBI taxonomy): domain Eukaryota; kingdom Metazoa; phylum Chordata; class Actinopteri; order Anabantiformes; family Channidae; genus Channa; species Channa argus. Next base: position 13,080,253 of record NC_090199.1, read on the forward strand.
GCATATTTATAGGCTTTTTCTGTCTCCAACGAATGAAAACTGGCAGATGTTGCAGAGGCTGGACTTTTCTGACCATGAGGTCTGAGTAATTTATGGTCATAAAAGTTTTGGCAGTTAAGGCTAGAGGAAGTCACATCTCTTGTTTCCTTCTAAACCCTTTTCTTATATAAACTAAACCATTGACACAAAGGCAACAATTGAGATAATGTGTAGTCATTTGCCAGAGATGGCAGGAAATGTTTAGCTGTACAATTACTAACTGTAGCAGAAACAAAAATACTTAAAACTGAGATTCATTATCTAGTCCAATATCGCAAAGACTGTCACTGGCAGAAAAACAGAAGGACATCTCCTTGGGTACAGTGTTTGCTTCTGCCTGTGTCCCCTTTCTCTATAGGTGCTCCTTGCCCCTGGATCACATTTTAATCTTGGCATAAAGTTCATCAATCTGCTTTCTGAAATGGCTGCGAAGCTCCGCCCTTTTGGCCTTTAGGGTGGGTGTCAGCAGGCCATTCTGAACTGAAAACAATTCAGGGTGTAATGCAATATCTCTCACCTGCAGAAGGGAAAAAAAAACAAAAAAAAAAACAGCAAATGAAGATTTTAAAATGATTATTAATATTATTTTAAACAAAGTTTTAAAACTAGTGAAAAGATGCCTCATATTTTTAAGGCTAAGATGCAGTATACAGCATCTAATTACCTTGTTCTTTCCGCAACAAAATTCAAACATTTTCTAATTAAAGTTTACGATCAGAAGAAAAGCAGCTCTTTCTTAAAAATTGATACAATGGAACTTTTAAAGTTTTTGAAAAATCAAAGTCGACTTGTAAAATAAGTTTTTGGAACAGTACTGTTGCATTAAAGTCGTTACTGCACTAAATGCAACAGAATTTAAAAAGCAATAAATCCTGGTATTTTTAATCAAGCTAAAAAAAATTAATAACCTGCTCAAAGGACTTGAGTCCTGCTTCTTTTCCCAACTTCAAGATGTCCTCTAAGATGGCATTCTTCACATCCTATCCAGAGAAACAGTTAAACAATGTCAGGCACGCACAGAGGGGGTTGTGTGTTTGGACTGCTAATGGCAACCAGTTTCACCTTGTTGCTGCATAGTTCAGAGTAGGACCCTTCAATCCCCCTTTTCTTAGCCCAAAGTGGTAAAAAGTCAGGTTCAGGCACAGCTATCCCCACCAAGCATGCCTTAAAAATACAACAGAGTGAAAAGCATATTAGTGTGGATACAAAAAAAAAATGTGATTTAGTTTAACAAAGAATATGAATTACTTACTAACCTGTAAACTATCGCCATGCACAAATATCTGGGCCAACGCATCACTGCAATTATAGATCATTTCTATTTTCTCGGGAGCGATGTATTCTCCTTGTGCCAGCTTGAAAATGTGCTTCTTTCTGTCAATGATCTTCAGAGTGCCATTCTGTAATAAACCAAAAGAGAATCATGCAACTGAGGCCCCGCCACTAAACTTAACATATTTTGAATTCTCCTGATGGCTCTTCTGCTTACAGGTAGCCATTTGCCAATGTCTCCGGTGTGCAGCCATCCATCCTTGTCAATTGCTTCAGCTGTTCTCTCAGGATCCTTCAAGTACCCCTGGAATACATTTGGTCCTTTGACACACACCTAGAGCCAGAGACATTTAGATTTTACTCCTATTTGTTCAATATCTGGAGATATTGTTTGTGTTTCTATGAGTTGGCTTGCAGTTTTCATCTTTTTTTTTTAAAAAAAGGGGGGGAATTTAGCAATGTAGCCTTTTTTGCACTGTTAAATGTTATTTACTTCAGAATATTTGCTTTTACTCTCCTATATCTAAATCTTAAGATAATTTAAGTGGGAATAATGCTATGCACTCTGACATTGCCTTTGTTATAGTATCCATGATGTTGCACTTAGCTGGACACATTGACATGTGAAATAAATAATATTTGAGGGGGTGTTGGTCCTAGGCACAGTTGTTTTAGAATAAACTCTAGTGAAACTGGCTATTGTAGATGCTTTTAGTAGTTTTTGCAGTGAACAAAGGTTTAAAGTTTTTTGGGGTGAGTGCACAGAGAGTTTATATTAGCTGAATAAATTCATGGTTGTTTTGGTCTCATTATAGAATTTGTAATAACATTATATTAGAAGTGCAATTAAAATTATATGTCATTTAAGACAAAACAAAAAGTGTTTCCATCAATCTTATGTATTTAATATTGAAGCACACTTCTCACCTCTCCCACCCCATTCACAGCCAGGTAATTCATTTCTGCCACGTCCACCAGTTTGACAGTGTTGCAGGGCAGAGGAGGTCCTACGTGACCTGGAGAAAATAGTTACAGTTGTTTCATGGTTCAAAAAGGAAGGAAGGGATTCTCTAAATAATACACAGACTGTAATAAATCAGAAAGAACAAAAGCAACAGTTGATATTTTACCTGCTGTCCAGTCTCCAGGTATTGACATAGTGCACCCAGCTGTACATTCAGTTTGGCCATAGCCTTCATAAAACTGAAAAGCAGTGACACCATTAGTGACCATCACAATAATAAGTCAGTAAGATGGGCTTGTCAATGGGCCTCACCTGACAGCCCAGAGCCGCTCGTAAGAACGTCAGGATAGTTGGAGACACCGGTGCTGCTCCTGTGATCATGAGTCTCACACGACCACCTAGACTGGCCTGCATAGGGTGGAACAAACTTCCAGGTGAAACATGGGTCCCATTCATTATGCATCAAAAAATCCTACTCACAAGCCTCCCCTCAAAGCTAAGCTAAACTACAGTAATGAACCAGGAATGAAAGAAAGCAGAAGTGGAGATTTTTTAATTCTTTGACATGTGGTTAACAAAAACACAAGCGGCTTAACACAATGTCACGTTTACCTGTACTTTTTTGAAGATGAGTCTGTCCCACATACTGTCTTTTCTGACCACACCACTTTTCAGCTCTGCCTCCTTTCTCCTAAATGCAAAGTCGAGCAGCCATCTTTTCATCGCCGTGTCGGCTTGACTAAACACCTGCAGAGAATTAGAAAACATTCATTTCAAGAGCAGTGTCAATTCATGCAGCAGAGAATCAACACATTTTATATTGAAATACTAAATAAGGGAAATGAGCAGTCAGTGAGCAAATGTTGAAATTATATGCACAGAGATGGATGTTTCCGAAAAGAAAATGTGGAAATTAAACAGTAAATCTTAAACTACAAAACAGTTTCTGACCTTGTCAAACATGCGATTGAGGAGACGTGGGACCACAGGGAAGACTGTTGGCTGCAGTGTTTTCAAATCATCCATAAGAAGTCGAATGTCCCCTTGAAAGTAGCCGATTCGAGCCCCTTGGATGAGGACGACACCCTGATGAAGACAGAGCTGTTTATCACTGCTTGTGCAAGTTTAGTGATGTTTTTAACTACAAGACATCCATAGATTAAACCTACAAAAGGTAGAAACTTACTATATAATAAAGCTGCATTCAGAATATTCTGAAAACATATTTTAAGGGATCACTGACTCAGAAAGTAAAGAACACCACAAGGATCTACCAGTTTTATATTAGTACTAACAAATAACTTAAATGTCAGCTCATGATTTTATTATGCAACAAATATGAAGGTAAACAGGTTCAAAACATACCTGTACAACCCTCTCAAACATGTGAGCTAGCGGAAGATAGGATACATGAGTGTCATGGGGGGTCAGCATGCAGTGTACCTGCAGCGGACACAAAAAACAAAACACATGCAGATATTTTGGTTAAGGATTACGTACAGTACCTCCACCACCCTCTCAAACATATGGGCCAAAGGAAGGAAGGAGATGAGTACATCTTTAGAGTTGGGCCTCAGTGAGCCCTGGGCACCATACAGAGGGCGGAGGACAGGAGAATAACGGCAAGAAGGATGAGAAAGAATCAGAAGGTCAAAAAGAATCAGACAGAGTTTAGATTTGAAGTGAGGTCCACCAAGCAATTTCCTCTGATGAATGCACAGAACATATTGCATGCAAAAACTGATGACACAGATTAACATCAAAAAAAGCATTGCAAGCATGTATGTTCAGATAGTTCATAATTCATAAAACTATGTGGCCTCTGCCTGCAGATTGGGGATCTTATTAATCTCTGATGTTTGTAAAGCCCATGACTGAATATGAGATATTAAATAAAAAGCGACTCAGATATATATGAACAATTAACATGACAGGACTAAGAATAAGGTGCTTGAATAAACAAATAAGAAAGAAGTCATTTAACTTTGAATGAAGAGAGCTGGAATAAAATATACATGATTAGAAAATGTAATTTACCACATCTTCATTGTCAATACTGAAGTTTCTGTGTTAAACTAGTTTTTACCTCTGTTACTTTCAGGAAAGCTGCAGTGTTGGAGATTACATTTCCATGAGTTAGAATTGCACCTTTGGGATTTCCTGAAAAGCAATTGAGCCTCATGATTATCCAACATTTAGAAAAAAATAATATTTCTAAAAAGGTTAGAGCAAAGTTGTTGTAGCAAAGAGCATAATTACCTGTGGTTCCAGATGTAAAGCAGATGATTGCGAGGTCCTCTGGTTTAGGGGGCTGTAATCAGAGCACAGATCCACCCTAATACACATGAAGCCTGAACTGCTATTGCATTACAAGTGTGCAAAATCTTACAAATTACAAATAAATGTTGTGTTTGTGATGTAATCAACAGGTCAAATAAAGTGCACTGTTTGTACTCACCACTGGTTTTTGGTGATTGACTTTACCCAAGGCCTTGGCAGAACACGAACCATACGAAGAGATAAGAGAATTACTGGTAATAATCATAATGCTTAAAGACATGGAACCCCAAGGTCCATTTAGCTCTAACATGAACATGACAGAATGATAGTGAGACTTGTTTAAACAACAAGAAGCTCGGCTAGTTTTTCAAAACATCTGCTAATGGTTGTAAGCTGCTAATGGTATGCAAGTATATAAAAAAGATGAATGAGACAAAAGTAAAAGGATTTCAGCTTTACTTCACTAAATTAAACAACGTAGCATTGTTTGTATTAGATGGATAAAATGTTAAGTAAACGTCTTGGAAAATGTGACTGACAGGTGTTTCTTGTTATGCAGCTGTGTCCCGTGAAAAAGTTCAAACATTAAATGGCTCTATATGTTTTAGCCTTGGGTTTTAACTGTGAAGTCTGTAATTGTTTAAATAAAACATGAGAGCAAGAGAGCTGTTGATGGAAGAAAAGCAGCCATTTTGAAGCATTGAACAAAAATTGGGAACAACAATTTGGAATGTCCGGAAAAGGAAAGAAACCCCTGGTGTACTGAACAACATACACATAAAGAGTCAGCAAAGGGAATCAACCACAGCTAATGACAGCATTATGCATTATGAGAGCTGTGAAAGCTAAACAGTCAGTGACAGCAAAACAACCTCCACAGAGAAAGGCTGAGATCCACTCTTCAAAAAAAGACCTAATTAGCAGTAAAAATCAGAAAGCAAACTTTGGATTTACATAAAACTACAGAGATGTGCCACAATGTCAAGGAAGTTTTATGGACTGCTGAGACCAGGATTAACTTTTACCAAAGTGATGGAAAGGCCGAAGATTGAAGAAAGAAAGGATCTGCACAGCTTGGAACCACGGTGGAGGAAGAGTAATGGCCTTCTGGAACATGCTCGCTAATCTTTATTTTTGTTTATTTTTATTGTTTTAATTCCTCAATATGTACAACAGCTGAAGGAGTTAAAACCTGGAGAAGTACAGCAAAAGAATAAACCAAAAACTTTGTGATGCCGGTAAGTCACAGGCCTGATGCTGATGTTATTTCAAACAAAAATGAAGCTCTCTTTTTTTTTAATGTTCCAATCCTTCATGTTACTTAATCTAGATTTAAATATTGGGAAATAAAAGCTAAAATCTTAAACTTTTGTCTCATACTTTTCTTTTCATCTCTTTCTTTTTTTAAGTCCAAATGTCATCAGTGTACAGCAAACACAAATGAATTGGCCTTAACAACCCAGTGCTTTTGGAAAGTACTTACACATCATAGTAAAACTTATAATAGGGAAATATTTTAGGTATCTGACAAAAAACAAAAAACAAATCGTACCTCTAAGTCCTTCAAACTCAGGATTTCTATGCCAAACTCCTGTCCACGGGTCACCAGGTTACTGTCAAAGGCCTCCATGAGCACGATCGTCTTCACGGTTCGCCCTAACCCACTGGCAGAGTCCAGAATCATCCGAGCCTTGTCAGGTACATCGCAGATCACTGTTGATATGGCAGCTAAAAAACACAGTGCACCCAATTAACTACAACTAATCTAAAGCAGCACAGTGAGTGCGCTGCAGGTGGTCTGAGATTAGCATCCTTTTGCGTACCTTTGTCGATGATGTAGGCGATGGCCTCGATGCCGAGTGTGTCGTAAAGGGGGACCGGCACCATGGAGTACGTGTAACAGGCCAGCTCTGAAATGGTCCACTAAGAGACAAAAAACAAATATTGCTGTAGTAATGCCTTTAACAATTCATATACTTTTAACTTCAATTTGAGTTTCAACATGAACCAATACCAGAAGGTAGCTACTTTTAGTTTATTCACGGCACCATCAAACACTGTAGGCATTCTGGTGCATGTTAGGTTTAGGGTTAAGTGTGCATCCCCTTACTGTGAAATGGCACTGCAATTATTTGGCTAGTACAAGTGTAAAAAATTATAGTAAAATAATAAAAATTATTAATCAGTGCAAAAGTTTGCATCCACCTTAATACATTGATTAAAACATTAATTGAATTTCTGAAAACGGAACATTTGTACCAGCTGAATGTGCATTGATGTTATGTTGATAAAAAAAAAATCTTTACGCCATCTTTACCCCATTTCAGAATAAGGGAATGCAAATTCACTCAACTGTAAAACAGCTACACAATGCTGTTTTCAGCAAAAGACAATGGCTATGTTTGAATCAATCATTTGGAATTTGTGTGCTGGACTTCAGTGTGTCAAATGGTAAAAACCTCTCCAGACACTGTTTGGGTCATTACTAAAGTCGAGTAATTGTCTAAATCCCCCCTTTCTGCATAGCAAGTTGGTGCCTGTATCTGGGTTAGTATAGAACATATAACATGCATTGCAATGTTATTTATTTCAGTTATGCAAGATATAAAATCTAAGGTACATCGGTTTTATTATCATTATTTCAAAAAAAAGTCTGAATTGTGGAAATGAGTTATACAGCCAATGAGTTTTGACACAGACAGACATTTACTCAATTAAACTCTTTACCTCTGGTCTATTCTGGGAAAAAATACCGATGAACTTGTCTCCTGTGTGAGAGTGTCCTCTGTGGATGAGAGCAGAACCGATGTGCTCTGCTCTGTCTGCCACCTGTGCATAACAGAAAGTGTTTATAGCTGTGTATTGTGACAAAAAGGGGCATATTTACATCCCCATGGTTTTCACTTCACCTCTTTGTAAGATTGCCACTCATATGGCTGACTTGGTTTCCTTGATCCTAGACAAGGTCCATTATCTGTGAGAATAAGTAAAAAGCTCACATTTATCGGATGTTCACTGCAAGAATCATGATCTGGTGTCTTCAGGTACATCTCATACTTAACGGATATAAACACAGTACTCACTTGATACTCTGAGACCTCGTTTGAATATATCATAAAGTGTGCGTACGTCGCTGTAGTAGTGTGTCATGTGTTCGTCGCTGTCATTCAGAACTGATCTCCTTGCGCGTTCTCCACCCTATAGGAAAAAATTCAAAATGTTATTACCAGTAAGTTTCAGGTATACTGATTTAGGTATTGACACATCTCATTAATATGCACAAACATTCACCTCTACAATATAGTGCACATCATGATTTTCCTAGAGAAACAACTCTGCTGGATCTTAAAAGAGCACATCATCCAATGACTTAGTTGTGAGCTTAGCAGCAGTTAGACTTTAGATGATAAGAATACATTAATAAGTTGCTTCTTAGATTAGTTAGACATAATAATGACTACTGGGTTACCGGGTATTGGCAAAACACTTTTAACTCTTTATCATTTATTTTGGTAATAACAGTTACAGATGTAAACCATAAATAAGTACGGATGACGTTTTTTTCTATGTAATTGTGCTATAAATGCTAATAACTTGAGTCAGTTTCAGGTATGCAAGTTTTTGTCCTCCATTCTCATATGAACGTTGTGGAGGTTAAGAATTAGAAAAAGAGTGCTACAGGAGTATAAACACAAACCAAGGGGAGTTTTTACAATACAAACTTTCTTATTATGTAAAATAGGCCTTTGGTAAATCAGTTATTACCCTTAACACTAAACCATTAAATAACAATTTGTAAAGCCTTAAAGAGCTCATATTATTGAAGACAAATCTCAATAGAGACCATTTTGCCAGAAGTGAGGATATCAAAGTATGTAATTTAAAGAACTGCCGCAACATCAGCTGAGGATCTCATTAACATTCCTGCTGAATTAGATCTGCTGTCTGGTTTTTCTTTTGCATTCCACCAGTTTAGGACATCTGGTGGGACCTTAATCAAAAAAAGACGTACTGGTATTTCCACTGACTGCAGGCCGAGTTCGCAGGGCGGTTTAAGAGCTTTTGGGCGAGTGGCAAACCAGTAGGTGGTGATGGCAGCAAAGGCGCCCATACCCATAAGGGCGTTGGTGGGCAAGCCGCGCATATACTGCCGAACATCATCCAGCTCGGGAATCCGCAGGTGTCTGAGGACTTCCTGAGCCTGCATGGCTGGTCTGTACTGAGCCTGCAGGGAAACACGAAGAGGACCATTACATGTGGAAACATTTAGTTTTCATTTTGGTGCACTACTTCTGGATGTCTCTGTTCAAATTAAACTAAGAGATGGATTGACAGCAAATGTACAGATACGTCGATGACACAATACAGCTACATCCATTTAACAATTCCTTGAGCAGCAGAATTATAACCAATTTCACATAAAACCAATTTAAACTCTGCAAATTCAGTCTTTCTGAATTAATAACTGAAAACTGCCAGAACGTGAAGAAAAATGTTTTTTGTTTTTTATTACTTTCGTTTCTTCCTGTGTCAGTTGAGCTATTGAAGAAAAGTCAGTTTTTTGTCACACTTCACTGATGTGAACATCCGATTTCAGCACTGTGATATAACAACACAGACTCATTCTGTACAAAACCAAAATAAAACTTTAAAAGATCCACAGTGAATCAGATGTGGCTGATTCAGTAGCAGCAGCAGCAGCCCTATGATTCAGTGTTGACCCACAACTTTATGTGGGCCTGTGCTGTGCTGCATTATACTATTTGGTCTCTGCAATTTAAAAGTTACTGCAAATATCAAGTGGTCGCAAATCTCATTTCTTAACAAATCAGACAGTGTCATTTGTCTTCAGACATACATATCTCCAGAGTTCATAATCCATTATAGTTACATAAGTTGCTTGTTATTTAAATACATTATCTATGCTGTTCCATTAAACAGCTGTGTACTTGGAAACAAAGGCAGAGGTGGGAAATATGACTCCACGTGCATTTTCAGATCACATGTCCCACAAAGACACACGTAAGGACATCTGAACAGACCCTGTACAAACTGCACTAACAGGAGACCACTTGTGCCTGAAGGAATGAGAGGGTTTCTGTTTGGTTTGTGTTAGAAATGAGATCATTGGGCTAAAACATCAAAGTCCTGGATACATAACTCAATTCTACTAAAACATTAATAAACTGTTAAATGATTAAGAATTAATACCGGTGGCTTATTTTAACACTTTAATGTAAAATGCAATTAAGGTAACCCGAGGCACAAAAGATTGTTTGAAAATCAGGCTAATGTCCAGTCAATAATCATTTTTATAATTATCACATCCAAATATGAAAAAAAGCAGAAGATTAAACATTCACTCTCCTGACTGGATGGATTTATGTACATCTTGTGCAAATCCTTTGACCTCTAGATTGGAAGGTAACAGCTCCATAGGTAAACGAACAAGTGACCAAACACCAGAGGTAACAAATGACTTCTCACCTACTTCTATTATTAACAGCGAGCCCATGACCTATGAGATTGGAGCCAACTGGGACACAGTATTGGAGAAAAGCTGCCAAACAAGATACCTAACTTTCACTGTCTTATGATTTCTTATAACTTGAATGCAGTAAATTGTGCTGAATGGTATTAATGAAAATCTCCCTAAACCTCATTTCCAAACATATAGAGAAAAGCACCAAGTAAAGAAGTTTGGATGTATTTGTACTCTTTAAAGTAATTGTAATATTCTATAAAACTGCACATTACACTTCACAATAACTGCCATAACATAAATGCTACAGTATGAAAGATAAGCAGTGATCACACCACATCTAAGTCAGCTCCACAAAAATCTTAAAAGACAGCTGCATGCATTTAAAAAAAAAGAGAGAGAGAAAGAAAAATGTAGCTCAGCATTGATTGAATTAGAATTAAAAATATATATCTATACTCACTTCACTTGTAGTATGAAGTTAAATAGAAACTGTGTCCAAACGTGGAGGTATGGTTTATCTGAAAGGCCCAGTCCTGCAGCAGTTGCTATTAGAAGGACTCACACTGACCTCTAATAGACCTCTGAGGTTCTTACAACTATGAATAGCAGAAACACGCCCCTTTCAAACAGAAAACACAGATGCATGAAACACCACTAGCCACTGACTGAAGTGCAAACCAGCAGCAGGATAATTTAAAAACACAGAAGCTGTTTTTTTTTCCCTTCTTCTTCCCTTTCAAACTTATCAGCCGTCGTGAGCGTTTTATCCTTTGGAAAACACAAACAAGTACGCAAGTAGATAATAACTGGTTATTATCTAGCTTCATGTTTGTCAGTGGCTGGATTTGGAAGGAACAGAAGGAGCGCTGGCCTAAGTGATCCAAGCATTTTGAGAAATGTCTGTTTGCTTAAGAATGAATTGCCAATACCTTATCAGATATTATCTGGACACACTGTGTGCAGTTGTTGAGTTGCTGAGCGTCCAAACTGCTCAAACTTGTTAAACAAACAATTAAATACTGATAACAATAAAGCCTGTGTATTCTACATAATAGATATGTCGAGACAATACACTGGTTTTTATATAGATATCCCAGAGAATGTTAACGCTAACAATGACATATGTCACACACAGAGAAAATTGAAACTGTAGGAAATATTTGGACAGACACTACATATTTCCCCCTGAGGCTGTTTGATACACCAGGGATACAGTAAACCTGGGAGTCAGCCAAGTGTAACCAGCTGTAAAAGTAGCAAGAAATAGACACGTGGAGACCAGAGAAACACACTGCTGAAGAACAGTGGAAGGTGGCATAATATAAATGAAGTTGTATAAAAGTAATTTTATGTCATGGCAAATGTACATTATGTAGCTGACTCCTACTGAAACAATGGATCAAAGTAACCAATTAAAAATGTAAATCATTATTTAAATCAGTTCTTAAATTAGAAATTGGTTACTTATAGCTTAGAAATGCCAGGCTGTGGTTAGTCTATACAGTATTATATATTTATGATTTGTGTGTCGCCAGTGGCATTTTAGGAGAGTTTTGTTTAAAAATAAGAATTTCAAAAAGCCTCTCTTTTGCCATATATAGTAATATGATAGTTTAAAGATTTAAGAATCAATAGAAAAAAGATGAGCTGGTAATAAAAACAGGCATTAGTTGTAGCTGTACCATGACGCCAGCAGTGGGCACATGCCCTTAGTGTAATGCTTGGCTGTTTGAGGCAACTCCAAAAACCCACCACCACCCTCCCTTCCCCTCTGCTCTCCATACTTGGCCTGGTAGGATGATAAGCCAATGGCAGTGTCAGCTCACCAGTCACCCCACACCCCTGGTGCAGACAAGACATGGAAAAAAAGAGAGGGAGAGTGAGAGGGCAGCTGCAGCGTTTGACACATGACAGGTCCTCAAGACTAGTTAGCAGCAGCTTGAGAGTAAGCAAGCTGTAGTTATAGAAAAGAGCCACCCTAGACCACAGCCAGGAAGGAGTTTGGTCAGTCAGACTTGAATTCGTGTAAAATGCCCAGCTTCCTCTATTTGAGCGGGCACACTTAGAGCCCTCTAAAAACCAAAAGCAGCCTAACACAGCGCATAGTCAGTTGGTTGAACATGAGGTTAAATGGTTGAAGTTTGTTAGTGTAGCCTCATCTCTGCAGGATTATCACATTAGACCTTTAAAACAAACAAAGCGTAATCACATCTTGACAAGACAGACACAAAATGATCTAATGATACGTGTAGGAGAAAGGTTAGATTAATGCTAATCAAATAAGAAGAGTATCTTAATTTAAATGTAACCATTGTTTTTTTTTTTGTCCTGGTGGCAGAGACGTGATTAAGTAACTATTAGCTGCACTAATGTCAGTACATCTGTAAATCAACAGCTCCCCCACATTCTTGTTGTAAGTCAATGACTGTTACAGATTTACTACTCAATATAGTTCACTAAAGAGGAAGGACATTTTCTGTCAAACTAAAACCAAGCATGTTGAGACAGTACGTTTTACTTCTTCATAATAGGGGAAGGAAAACAATGTGTTACAGTAAACCACATTGTCTGAAGTTTCTTCATATGTTACAAACACATAAAAGCACATGCAGCAGTTCCCCATTAATTCAATTTTACAAATATTGACATGGAATTCAAGCGTTATCAAATTATTGGAATTGGTTGTTGAATCTGCCTGGTCGAGCTCCCAAAGGAGTGAATTTTAAGAGAATTATTAATCAGCCATTTATACATTTAAAAACATGCTTCCAGGTATAGAGTGCATTTTCTAAAGAAAAGCAAGCTGTGAAAAAATGAAAAGGAAGATGCGACCTGAACCTTCACTGACACAAAGCAACAAGTCACACAGAATAAGGTGAAGAGGTTGAAACATTCATTGCTGCACGGCTGCTGCACGGTTTTAGGGGCTCGCATGGCTTCACTGTGATGCCGTTCATCTGATTAAACCCATGTCCATCGTCTTCTAGTCACATTCAACCCTGGTTTTAGGACACAAAGGCTGACCTTGCACGAGACAACCACGTCAAAGCCTGCAGGTCCTGACCCCCATGATGAAACTGTACACTTCCAGTCACATGTAAGGAGGGTGGAGGATGGGGTTTATAATGTGGAACAAAGGTCACACACACACACACACACACACACACACACATCAGCAGCCACCAACACCGCATCACAGAACACAAACCTCTAAGCCCAAAAAGAAAAACTAAGTGAAACATATTAATACGCAACACTTTCTATGGAGCAAGTCAAAGTGAAGTGACATTTGGCTGCATGTGCTCTTCCTCTACGGGGATTTATGTCATATTTTATCCTTTAAACAGAAGTGGAAACATTGCAGCACATGGCTTTGCTCACGGGTGGTTTATGCACTTGACATTTTTGGTGATACCTTAAACCACTAATAAGCAGGAAAAGAATAAGCAACTATATATATATATATATATATATATATATATATATATATATATATATATATATATGTGTGTGTGTGTGTGTGTGTGTGTGTGTATATATATATATATATATATATATATATATATATATATATATATATATATATATATATATATATATATATATTTTTTTTTTTAAACTTAAGCTTTTGCTTTTCTTTGTCATATTGTATGTATATATAAATATTTATTGTTTGGTGTCTTTGAACAAGAAGTATTAAAATATTATTTACAGTGTTTGTGCTGTGTGACAGGGTGGAATCAAACCTTTCAACAAATTCTCAACATAATACTCATATTTTTTATATTACTTTTAATACCAATTAATTTGACTATTATTTTCCCAAATAATTTAAGCTTTGGGGCCATAAAATGCCAAGAAATATATATATTTTTAAATACCCTTCAGTCCAACATGACTCCATGATGATTGTTTTATTTGTCTGACCAATTGTCCAAATCAAGAAGGAGGTCGACAAAGAAAAGCAACAAAACCTAAGACCGGAAAAACTAATACACGAAATGTTTGCGAACCTGGATGTGTGAAAGTGTCAAACACAGTGTATCATATCACAAAACTTTCAGTCTCCCTTAACCACTCCGTGTAGATGCATGATCGATTGAGGCTGGTTTGTTTGGCCAGATCTACCCTGTCCTGCTCTCACATGATTCTTTTAAATTCAATTTAGACACTAACAAATATCAAGTTGTTTGCGATGGCTTTTCTGAATCCTGCCCTGAGCTGAAATTCCTACTTTTGAAATCCAAAGTCATAGGCGCTCAGGACTGTTGCGTAAACATCAGTTAGCTCAGTGGTTTGCATGTTATCACACCAAAACAGTGAAGACAGGGTGGTGGTCTGCTTCTGAACAACAAAGCCACAAAGTGTCTCTCTATGTTCATTTAAAAAGCGACTCCTGTTCTTGAGGGGCAAAAAGCACACGATCCACACTTTATCATCATGTCTCATGTGACTGCCCTACGTGGCAGTGGGAAAAATATAATCATCACAACACTTGGGCTGCATTCCCCACATACACGTGTTGGAGGACGCTTGCCATAAAGCACAAAACTCTGACCAGCACCTCCTCCACACAAAGGTGTCACCACAAATAGACTGACACCAACAAACAAAGAGAACAGCTACAGCACGATAAAAACCAAGAGGAAAAAACAAAATGAAGGCTTCTAGATTCATGTCGACTGATTCAAGGGTTCAATCTTGACCTTTGACAACATTTAGTGCATTACAGAGCAGGCTGGGGCCCCCAGACAAATTCTCTCTAAGTGCCATCTGTCTGACTAGTCTGCTACTTCCAGTGTGAGAGTTTCCGTTGTCTGTCTGTGCTCTGAGAGGAAATGACAGAAACAGTTCAGCCTTTGACCTGAATTTCTCTAATGTGTGCAGTGAAGTTTAAAAGAGCCACATTAGTGTGTTTGCATTTATTTATTTGTTGCTCATGACATGGAAATAAGTTTAATTTTAGTACTTTTCCTGTTGGTCAGACACCAGGGTGTTTCCATTTCTTTCTTTACAGTTTGAAAGTCAATTACCGAAAGAATGTGCTCAAGATAAGCAAATCATCCACAATGAATGAAAAGCAGGTAAAATATACAGTGGGAAACATATCGAAGGTAAAATAGGCATAAAGGGTCTCAGTAAGGTGCTGGGCCACCGCATGCCACCAGTACAGCTTCAGTGCACCTTGGCATTAATTCACTGGTAACATTTAGCAGTTACTCTGAAGTTGCACAGGAGGGGATGGACTGAAACAACATTCTTCTCAAAGATAATCCCTCATTTGGTGTTTTGATAAAATGTGGTGAAGAGTGCAGTCAAAAACTTGGTCTAGAATCTTCTTTACGTGTTAAACTCCGTGAAGATCTGGTGACTGTGACGACCACTTTCATATTGAAACCATTCAGTGACCTCGGTGCCCTATGGATGGGGCTTTGCCACCCTGTTAGAGACCACTCCTATCTGAAAAAAATGTACCATAAAACTTTCATTTGCAGTTATTCTTCTCTCTAAAAGGACAACAGGATGCAAACCATGCATAGACCCACTAGATCCCCTCACAGTTTTCACTTGTTGAGTTGATGACCAAAATGCAGACATCACTTCAGTCACGGTTACAAATAAAAATATCAAAATGACTTTATCTGCTCAGCATTTTCCTTCATGCCAAAGAACCTGCATCTGTTCATCTTAAAGTTCTCCTCTCGTTTGTTAAGCTTTTTTATTTGCCGTAATTCGTCATAAATCTTCAGGATACACACATGGAGAGTTATCCTCGATTGGCTGTGATGCAACGACAGTTCCTCTTCACGTTCATTATAATCGTATTAACCAACAACGGCGTCAGGGTGCAGTGTCGTTATATACAAAACAGGTAACACGGAGATTAGACAAAAGTTACAGACGGAGTCTAACCAGCCCTGATACAATGTCCACTGTCTGTTTATTACTTCAGAGGACATCTTCAGACATTTCTCTGAGATACGAACAGATAAAGAGTGGTGAACATGATATTCTGATTAAACACATCTCACTGACTGAACAATCTGTCGACGTGAACATTAAGACATGATCAGAAATGAAGACTGGTGTGGTACAAAACCTGGTTTGGATCAGACCTCTGCGTTAAGACAACAATAACAGCGAGAGGCGGCCTGTCTCTAAAGCCTCGCGTCCTCCTTTGCAAACCACCAACCTTCAGCACCGATCTACGGCGGATTGTTTGAGTTTTTATACGTGGCAAATGCCACCACTGACCTGCGCGCAGCTGCAGATCCGGAGACTTAAACCCGAGTCTTGAAGAAGCAACAGCAGCTGCACGGGTCTGGATTTTGTTCAGCTGCTGCGGCTCTCAGCCAATCAGAGCCGCCGTTGCTTTGCTTAGGCTTTGAGAGGCGTGATGTCATTGGTCAATGTTTCTTGACAAAGACGGTTGTGCAGAGTTCATACACATTGAGTTTATTATTTCAGGGACGTGCGACTTTATCCTTTACAGACAAGCAGGAAGTTACTTTACGACAGTGAAATTACTCTAAAGCACCTGAGTACATTTACTGCGACTGTGACATACATAGTCACTTTTTTGTACATTGGTTTAATTTAAAAACAGATTATTAATAATAGTCCTTCGCAAATATTAAAAGTAAAAAGGTTTAAACTATTAAACGTGAACACACCCATTCTGCAAATAAATGTACTCATACACCTTATTAAAAATAAATTATTGTTGATACTGATGCATCAACACATGAGCAGCATTGTTGTAGCTCGTGGAGGTGGAGTTTTAACTCCTTTATTTACAATACACACAGTAGTGCAATGGTTATCTCCAGTGGATCACAGGATACCTGAGGGTCAAAATTTTATACTACAAAGGATTTATACTTGTATAATACTACTTTATACTACATTCACAGGTTATTTAGTTTATTTATTGGTGTTTAGAATGGGTCAATAATTCTCTTATAATTTCCTAAAAAAGTTCCTGGAAAGAACTTCAGCCAGTGACAGTATACAAGGTTGTTTTAGCAGTTTGTCACTTCTGAATCATGCTTTATAATATATGTATAAATACCGTTTTAGTATTTATGGTCCATTTATTATTGTGGTATAAAGATGGGAATTACGGTTAGCTTCTGACTTTTATATTAAAAAAATGCCCCTATTTCTCTTCTGTATTTGTTGTGTATATACCCCATGTACTACTGAATCCTCTACTGAGCACTCAGGTTACGGCACTTCCTAAAAACTGCCACCAGAGGGAGCCATTTGTACTATGAATGGATACGGTGTTTAGACTGGGAACAATTTGCGTTACATGAATAACTTCAGCTGAACACGGGATTATCATGAGTAAAACTGTGACTTTAAAGAAATCTTTATGATATTATTGTTCATCTCCAAGGATTCAATATTGAAGCACATAATCCTGTAAGAAATTCGTTAGATCATAATGATTTTTCGCTGCAATGTTGTTTTCTAAAATAAGTGCAAATTTTTTGAAATGATATGTTTACGAGCCTTTTTCCTTTACAGAGCCTGTGTTTGTTTCTCAAAGGGGCCGAGTAGCTGCTGAACCATGCAGTCTGCGTTCAGCTTAGATCATTTCCACGGCCTCACCGGGGACCGTGTGAACTGCTGCAGTCCAGGCTGAGGGTGGCGCACCAAGCCACGGGATTGTGTTGGGGACCCTCAGAGGTCACCACGGGTCAGAGCCCCGCGCCTGACAACGCAGAGTCCACACAGAGCTGCTGTCACAAATTAGGCGTCATGGCTGGAGGCCTGTTTATGTTTTCCAGTAATCAACTGGAGCGTGTCTGTAACTTCGTGCGTGCGTGGGGAAACTATCTATTCAATATATTTTTCATGGAAAATTAAGAGCTTCTGACAATGAAAAAATATTTAAATGTACCGATACAATCATGCACATTGTGCACATTCATTATGACCTATATTTTTTCTGGTGTTGTAAATATCACATTGTGCAACCTGCGACCGCTGCCTCTGGACTGATTTAAATCCCTGGTGACTTTAAGAGATGCGATGTTTGTTAATGTAAATCCTGATGATTGTAGGCTTTTATGTCAAGCAAACTAAATAAGGAATTTTGCGTTTGCTGTTGTAAGTTTATATTGAAGCTATTTATTAATGTTGAAAGTGGAGCCAAATGACAATAAAAGACAGTGCGTCAAAATGCCAATAAAAGGAGGCGTGTTTTTTGGTTATCAAACACACGTCCTGATGTAGATCAGTTTTAATAAAAACTCAAGTTATTTATTTTTGTTGTTGTGTGATTTCTGAATGCTGTCCACGGGAACTTCTTTTCGGTCAGTAGGAGCTACATTAACGTCAATGTCTAAGAGTGACTCGTTACTCTAAAAGAATTCATTGTCAGCAGGAACCAACTGAATAAATGCATTCAAACTGTCATATACTCACAGTAACTTCAGAATATTTGTTCCTAGACATGCTTAGAGATAACAGTCACTCTGGGTGATACTGACACAAGTTTATTTAGTTTTAGGAGAAAAATTGCTCCTAAGACAGTTAAACCAGATATAATTTTTAAGTCATACATGTTGTCAAAATGTCAGAAAAGAAGTGTGGCGAAAAGATGCAAACGCGGTGATCTGACAAATATTTACTCTTATCTATATCTATCTTTAACTGTAACTTTAAAGCTTGTAACTTGTAACTTTAAACAGTAACTGCTTTGAGGAGAAACCTTGACGCATCTTTTCGTTCTGACGCAACACTTGGTGTTACAAAGTCGGTCGCCAAATACTTCCAGTATTTAATTCAGCTATTTAAAAAGGCAACGGACACAAGTCTCCCCATATTACAAAGGACAAACACATAAAAAGTGTTAAAAACTTCACTGTTAAATAATTGGATTTTATGCTCCCGTCCCGCTCGCTCGCGCCTTTCTCTCCATGGTGCTCTAAAAACTCTCCAAACGCTTTAGATGTCTTGTGAGCTTTTCTTTCGCGATCTCCGCTGCTTTATATTCTTCGACATCGCTCACAGGATCAAATATATCCAAGCACGACGAAAGTTTCGAGATTAAAACGTTCTCAGTGAAAGAAAAAGAATCGGAGCAAACTGTTTTGGCGCATGAGAGCAGTTTGAATCTGTGAGAAAGAGCGCACACAATAAACCTGTTGTTAACCTTGCTGTGAAAATATGTTTGAAGAAAACAGCCAATTGTTGTATGAAATGTATTCAAGTATAAAATAATGCCCTTTGTTTGGGGGGAAAAACTTGAGCAATGTGAGGGTACAAAAGTCCCCTGTGGCATTTACTAGCACCCTTTGTGCAGTTTGCGCTTTGGCGTCTCCACTTGGCGCATTACCCAGGCCCCTTTAAACGCGATTGTTTCTTTCTTTCTAATGACATTTACCGGATCAAAACATGCTGTTAATTCGATCAGAAAGCTTCACCCTTCATAACAATAGCAGTATAATTTCTCCCAAAGTTTGTTAAGTTGACCGAAATTAGGGAAATGAATAGAGGTCTCCAGGCTACCCATCTTGCAGGTGACGGGGAATAATGCGCGTTCACACCAGCTGCATTCTTCTTTATTTCTCCCTTTCTTTCACAGCATTATTAAAATTTAGGCCAATGAAACTATTCACTCGACTGAATAGACATTTTCTTATAGGATAATGGGATACAAATTGAGCCTCTCCAAAGAGTCTCCAGTGGTGGGTAACCCTCGTGTGCCAGAGGCTGCTGGAGACGCTGGCCTTGACGCAGACGACGCTCGTGTGCCAGGGCTAATCACACACCTGCCGAGGAGTCCAACAAAATAAAGAATGTAAACAAAAAGCTTGCCATCTCTCATAAAAGATGGACGTGTCACCAAGTCGTGTGAGAAACGCCGAGAACAAACGGGGGGACTCGTTCCCCAAAAGATCTCCCCTGAACTTGGCGGAACAGCCTATTAAAGGCTTACTTAATTACTCTAATGGCACTGGACAGGCCTTAAACTCAGACCAGGCTTGGATAAGAGTTAAGATCGCTTGCTGGGATTTGTAAACAGGCAATCGTGTGAGAAACGGGAGTTGGAAGAAAGAGAGTTTCTTTTATCGCCGGCTTTGTTTTCAGTGCGCACAGTGCGCCCCACCGGATCAGGCGATCCCAACGCTCAGTTCTTATTTCCCGCCTGGTTTGTTACTATGCAAATAATATTCCGAAAGTAATCACGTGTCTTTTGAACAGCCACGTGGATTAACAAAGCAGGTTTGCCCCCCTGCTAGCCCGTGGCTTTAGATTTTTACTATTTCTTTAACTGATCCTAAATGCACACATTTAGCCAATGCATGGCTCTAATCCCAAGGAATAATTTACACCATGAATGACAGAGCCCCTTGGACGCTCCCTTTATAAGGGCCAGTTTTCCCCTCAAACCTCACTCCACCTCACCTACTGCCAGATCAACACATCCCTCCAACTTTCAGCTGAGCTTATTTTTTGAGACGTTTGTGGGAAGTTCATCGATGGCATCTAAAATGAAAGACAGGAAGGTACATACGCTTCATGTGCGCTCTGTATTTTGAGGACTGAAATATTTTGGCAACATGACATTTTTAACCCGTTTGACTCACCTGTTGGAAGTTCGTAATTCAGTATTTACATCGAGCATTGTTCAACTACTATTTGGAGTAACGTTACACTATTGGAAAAGACCTTTACTTTGCACCTGCCTCTGGTCGCGCGTTACATGGCAACTATGGCGCACTAGAGAGGAGAAAGAGTCTTTCTGATATTTAAGCAATATTTGCTGGTAATAATGCAAACAATTACGCTACAAACATTTCAGTTAGTTGCATTTGCGAAAGAATATGCAACCTCTGAGTAATATAAACGATCCGGAGCGCAGATGCCTGCTGCGCGCAGGAAAGCGCACGGTGCGCAAAACTTCTCAGCAGTTACTTTATAGTTTCCAGATTATTGTGTAGCTGCATAATATGTCACTCGGGTTACGTTCGCGTTTTTTCTTTTTTTTTTTTTTTGTTTGTAAAAATAGTTCCAAATGTACTACTGCATCTCCATGTATTCATGTTGTGTCTGTCGCTGTTTTACAGAGAACTCCCATCTCTCACAAAGTCATTGAGAAGCGAAGACGGGACCGAATTAATCGCTGTCTAAACGAACTAGGAAAAACAGTACCGATGGCACTGGCAAAACAGGTATTGTAAAAAAATTAAGTGTTTGTTATTGTGAAAATGTTTTATAGAATTCGCATGATGTTGCCAGAAACACGTTAATCTTAGCACCAGTTCTATATGTTTAATATTTGCAGTCAAACATTTTGTAAAGTTGTTTTTTTAATGTTTCGATAGAACTCTGGAAAACTGGAGAAAGCTGAAATCTTGGAAATGACTGTTCAGTATCTGCGGGCGCTCCACTCTGCAGACTTCCCGCGTGGGAGAGAAAAAGGTGAAAACACTTTTCATGCAGCTCTTATACTTTACGCATCACATCACCGGTGCTCTGGTAGCAAAATTATGCGCATTTTCTATCCTGACAAGTTGCATATAAGTAAACGGTGTAAACATAAAGTAAAGGCAACTTCCATCTTAATGTTTTACTTCAAGTCAAGCTTTACGCACCGGAATCAGTTTACGAAAAGCTCCTTGCGCCAGACTCCTTTCGCATGGACGGGGTTGTGACCTCTGTTTACTTTTATACATTTCAGGTGAACTGCTCGCTGAGTTCGCAAACTACTTTCACTACGGATACCACGAGTGTATGAAGAACCTCGTGCACTACCTGACGACAGAGGACAGAGCTGAAACCAAAGACATCAAGTACGCACGGATCCTCGCCTTCTTACAGTCCAAGTCCCGTGTGGTCACCGAGCCTGTGTTCGGATCCGTCGGCTCGATGCCAGAACTATCCGACTACCTCGGGCAGCTGCACTCCTCTCCGGAGCACCAAAGCCACAGTCCATCTGACTCTCTGTACCAGCAGAGTCCTCCGGGACACTTCTCCTGGCACAGCTCGGGCCGCAGCCCGGGCATCTCATATCCATCAGTACCGCTCTCTGCGCATACACAGCAGCACGGTGGATACTTGTCACCGGTGCAGGGACTCGATCACCACTATTTCAACTTTATTGGTCACACGCACGCAAACACGTTTAGTTTGCACAGTGCACAACATGCCATGTAAATATTGTTACTGTGTTTTCGCTATTGTTTTTATTTATAAATCTCTGAATGATTGAACCAGATCCTGTACATGTTGTGAATAAATATTTGTGACTAAAAATCAACTAGTTTTGCCATCACTTATACTTAAGATGATGATTCTCTGAAGCCGTTTAGAGTTAAAAGCAATTACAATTTGTTCCATTAGAATCATTTGAAGAGAAGAAAGTGGGAGTAGAGAAACATTTTCAGTCTAAACTAAATGGTCAGTCTTCAGGGAACTATTTGACATGTTGTCCTACGTTATTGGCGAGTAGAAACAAAAAAATGTGGTGAGGTGATCTCTTTATTGCAAAATAAAGCGTCCAGGAAAAATTTCAGGGAAAACTGAGTCAGTTGGACAAGGGACACTGGAGGGGAGACTAATGAAAGGTTAAAAAACGTTTATTATTTTTGTCGTACTGAAACTGCTGTAACCAAAAAATAAATATATAAAATTCGCTTCAGTCTGGTCCACGGAAAGTCAGTTTTAGGGCTGATGAGTTGGATGGGTGTCTAAGCTGGTTCCAGGGGGCAGACATGAGCCTTGTTGCCTCTGGGCACCCGCCTCTCGCTTAAACAAACCTGCACTTAACAAAACCACTGATTCACTCAACAATCCACATCTCTTAAACATCTATCACCAAATTAAAAGACATACCTGCACCTCATAAAGGCAAACTATTCAGACAATTACTAATATATTACATATTTCATAAGGAAATTAAAAAAAGTAATAGTGATTTTTTTTTCTCAAATAAAGAATTGAATTAGAAATTTTACTATTTTCATTTTTTTCTCATGCTAATAAATGACAGAAGAAGAAAGGGGCCTATCAAATCTGACATTCACATGTGGAATCTGACATGTCTTCAATCAACCAGAAACCTATAGGCAGCAGCATTATTCCCCCCACTGGGACTCTGCGAGAAAAATCAGACAATATTGGGAAGCCATATTGGTATCGGCAGCTTTTAGCATCCTACAGATGAAAGAATTACTCTGATCAAAAGAGGACTGTTTTTGCCAAGCTTGTACTGACTATATCCAACGACAGCATCTCAATAAAGGCTTTAGGCTGCTTCCAGGCTCTTTCTGCCTTCCTTTAAGTAAGTTGTGTTGATGGAGAAAGAGAAGGAGGGAAACTCCTTGTTTCTTCTTTCTTTTTTAACCAGGAGTCCTATTGTGGTGCAGCTGAAAGGGGAACAATCTCAGTGTTCTTGAGCTTCATCCTTGAGTGATTGCGAAGAAAAATAATCAACACCATGAAATCAAAGTTTCTCTGGAGAACACTGCAAGAAAACACTTTTCTTTCATTTTTCTTTTGGAAGCTAAGTTGAAATCATCCCTCCCCTGCATTACTTCCCGATGTACCCGGGAATAGTAGTAAAATATGAAAAACAAGGTGTGCTCTACTGTAGGTGTTCTCATATGTATGGTTACATGCACAGACAGATACAAATAATTATTTCTGGATGGATGGGTAGATGACGGGTGCATGGCTAAGCCCATATTAATCGCCTGGATGGTTGGATAAACCCACATTAACCAGCCCCTGACCAACAAGACAAGCATCAAGAAAGAAATTGAAAGAAAAGAAAGACAGTGTCCATGCAGATGGAAAAGTGACAATACGATAAAAGGAAAAAAGCTTTGAAGGAACTCTTGGGTCCCCATAGCTCCAATATTGGTTTAAATCCTGACTCTAAACAGGAAAAAAGACTCATGTGCAGCCAGATGAGAACGATTTAGCTGCAGCACATCACATGAATAATAATAAATTGAGCAGGGATAAAAAAAAAAAAAAAGAACTCAAACCATTTATTGTCATGTAAACTGAGCCATAGTAGTAAAGCTTCAGTTGGAGAATGTTTATCTTTCGAATTAATGTCACACACTGAACATTAACAATCTGTTCTATTGAAAGATGATTCACCACTCAGGCGTCAGTAAAACCCACAATTTCGTTTTATGTTTTTGTGTTATGAAATTTGAAGTTAGGAGATTTGATATATTTCTTTAGTAAACTGAAAAAGCTATATTGAAAAGTTGTATTTTTACAAAAAGAATATTGACGTTGTACTTCCTGAGACGAGATGTTAGAGCATGATCAGTTCTTGTGCTTGTGAGTGGAATCAATAAAGTTTAATCTTTCTCATCTTGTCTTAAAGTTAATGGACAAATAACATTGGATGTACCTCAACATTATTAATAATAATCAAATTTTATAATTTGAAACAATATAGTACACTAAATGAATAGTTTGAAAAAGAATTCCAAAAAAAAAAATCAACTAATAATTTAAGATTTTATTTTTTCATGACTGCATGAACCCTATGACCATGGGTTGATTAAGAGAAAACCTTGGGACACAGCCAGCGGAAAGTCCCCCCAAGCTTTCTGTTAGTTGTGGTAATTTTAGATTTGTTTTTTGCCGTCCGGTGTCTGTTTTTGTCCTTTGTACTTTTTGTACATTTTGTGGTTGTTTTTGCATCTCGCTGTGGTCATTGTATTTGTAGTTTTTAATTCTTTCAAACAAAAAATATGAACAGTAACCTTAGAGGCTTTTGCCCACGGCCCCCCTTATCGCTCGGGTCCTTGGGCCTGTGCCTGAAGGCCAGTTCAGTAAACCATTAATGGCAATGACCAGTGATGAAGGAACACAGGTAAATGTCCTTCTAATTTCAAAGCAATCATTCAAATGTTTGGAAATATTCTTATTTTTCAGACTTGTAGCTTAAAGAAGGAATCAAGTACCACTTTGTCCTGGAAAAGTCTGGAAGCTCCTGTTTTGAGCTTTGCACCTGTACAAGAAGTAAAGTTGGGCTTAGACAGTTAGCTAAGCTCCTGAGAGTACAACAGCAAATCTTCTTTGCTTTACCATGGTCTAAGTGTGCTTCTGTTGCCTCTGTGTGCATGCATGTGTGAGTGTGTGTGAAGGAGTGTTACCACATTTGTGCTTTGGGAGCAAAGCCAAAGACATACGCACGCTGTGAGAAATCCACCAGTCAGTTAGTCTGCTTTGCAATCAAAGTGTTCCAGTGGCATTGGATCTCCAACGGCTCACCTCAGGATGGTCGTCTGATCTACAGCATATGAAAAGAGAGAGAGCTGGGGGGACAGAGGGTGGGGACAGAAAGAAAGAAGAAGAGAGTGGGAGAAACAGAAAGAGTGAGAGTGTTAAGAAAAGGGGGGAAAGGGATGAAGATCATTCCCACAACAGATACCACTATCTCACAGGGTTTAAAGGGCCCCCTTTCTGTACACCTCCCCCACTCCATTCTCCTCCTCCCCCGATTCCTCTCACCAATAATGCCAAAACTTGGCAGCCAACCCAGCACATGAGCAACAGTTTCCCATCAGAAAGAGGCAGCCATCCTACTGCCTTGGCACCGGTAATGACTGAAGAATGACGAGCACTGTAAGAAGACAGCAGACATGAATGGAGTCTGTTAAGAGGGAAGAAAAACAGTAGACATCAATGGCTTTTGATCGTCTGGGAGTGATTCTGGTGAGAGCACATCACTGAGCTGACACAGAGGGTAAACAGTGACAATACCTGAGCTGATGATGAGCATTGTACATAGAGAACTGTAGATGTTTCTCAAGATTTATGCTGAAAAGAAACATGTATTGTACAATTAGTGACAGATATTTAGCATTTTGCTCATTCACCCTTAAACAGAAACATTAAGTTGGTGGCATAAGTTATAGAATCTGACTACATTTGTATCAGAGGACTTTCCATAGTTGCCTCTGCCCCCTGCCAAGGGATGAAGGCTTCACCTTTTTGCACTTGGCACAGGCCTGTCTGTGCTCACCAGCAATGCCATCAGATTATGCAAATCCATGGAGATGTCCTATTCATCACTACCTCCATTTAGAGCTAAGATATTTGAGCCATAAATGAATAGAATGATAAAAGAGGCTGTGTTTTAAAGCATGGTGAGCAGGGAAGGGTCAAAGCCATCTTTGAAATAAATGAAAACATAATGAATATTGTACAAAACATCCAACTGTGGAGCACTGTATCAGTCACGCCCTCACTTTTTTTGTTGTTTTCTGTTGATTTGAAACGTACTGTAAGGCTGCCACTGTGGCAAACAATCTCCGAAATATGAAGGCAGAAAGCAGCATGGGAACATCCCACCAAGCGTGCAACAACACACTAAAGAAACAAGCCCCAAGTTTGAAAAACAAAGTAAAAAAAAAAAAGCAAAACAAAAAGAAAACAAAATTGAACCAATCTCTTTGTTATTCATGGGAAACAGGGTGCAAGCTTGTTAACTTGCATAATTAAGGCATCATTTGGCAAGACAAAGGGCAGGTCTTTGTTGTGGACTGACAAAAGGTTAAGAACGTGTGTTTTAGATCAGTGCTGTGAGTTTGGTGAGGGTGGGTTTGGTTATCTGGCGTGCCACAACAAGGGGCACTTTTGTCACAAGCACAGACAGTGTAACATTGGACAGTGCTTGCGATAAATCAGGTAATTTTGCATGGTAGTTAGACAAAGACTGCCATGCATTTCAGTTCCTGTGCGTGTTTAAAAAGGGAGTATGTGTAAAAGCAATTTCACAGAGTGGCATAATTTTTGTTTTAAGGGCTTTTTCTTCAAGACTTATAGTGTGAAGTTTAACAATATCAATAAATTATACATATTTGAAATAATATGTTAAAGAACAAGAACAAGAATATTTTGCTTCTGACACTTTTAAGGTTCGAACACATTACAACTTTACTAAATTTGACAGACAGTGAGGTACAGGGCACTTTACTAAAATTAAAACACATCTATTCGTCAGTACACCAGACTTTATTTAAGAGATAATTTCAATGATGTTTCTTTCATCATGTGACCCTAGGTTGTTCATTAAAAGCCATTATATATCACCATGTGAAGTATGAAAAAGAACTTCCTATTAAAATGCTTTATTTAGGTGGATAAGATAAGTAAATATATACTAATGTATGCAAAAGAAAAATATAAATTTTCATACAAAAAATGTTTTACATCTCTACATGTTTATATATATTCATAAACTGTCTATTGGTTAAAAAAAAAGATGTTGTTATGCAGTATACATTTCTAGCAGTAGTTTAGAAAGTACTCTTATTAAAGAGTAACCTCAACATGTTTATAGGAATATACTCCACAGATAACGGCTGACACTGACATTGGACTATGCTGAGAAACAGGTTAGAGCTCTTGTTTTGTTTTATTCTGTTTTTCAATTTACACAGATGGCTTGTATTAGAAGCGAAAATCTAAAGAGCTAAAGAAAACTAATAAAAAAACTTGTGCTTTTATGTCCAACCTCTTTTCAGCTTAAATCCCTCTGATGCTTGTGGGACTGCATTCACGTGTGAAGGTTTCTTTAGGAAAGCCTCTAAGTTGTAACCTATGCTTGTTTCTTACTGACAGCTATCCTTCTCAACTGTAACGCTTGAGTGGTGAGTGGATGATATGAAAACCGACAACATGACTCAAGAGAATGCAACATTAAACTCTTAAGGCCTGTGTCTGTGGGATGTGGTCAGGCGGTCACAGCTGAGGCACCTGAAAAACTTGACACCCCGGTCGACTCTTTGCAGGGGCAAAAAGAAAGGGTAAATAAAAACCCAGAAGTCCTAATTTGCTCCCTGTGCGCTTGGCTGGACTCATGAGGGGTGAGCATAGTGTGTTTGCCCTTTTGTCCAGTGAGGTGATGGCCACTCCTCAGTGTTTAACTGTGTCCAGAGGCCAGCATAGGGCCAGTGAGTAGGGAGCCAAGGGTTCCACAGGTCACCCTCTGAGGTCATGATCTGAGTAACAAATCTGGAGACCCTCACTGGCAGCCAGTGAGGGTCGAAGACTTCATCCCAAGCGAAAGTGTGCAGTCAAACTAAATGAAATCCAGCAAAACTACTTTCTTGAGTGCTGGTAGCGTGACTGAACTATTTTATTTTAATCAAGGGTTTTAACTAAGTTTTTCCGGATTGGCAACATACATGCAAAAATAGATATAGCAGAACTAAAGAACGATATTCATTCAGTGAGACACAAATAATGAAGGAAATGTTCATAAGTAGAAACAATATTCTAAATTCAAATGTTTCCTTTAGTTTTAAAGTGCTTACAAGATTGGCCTTCTGGTGGTCCCCTCACTGACCTCACTGTGACCTTCACAGCAGGGCATCCATGTCGGACATCCAGAACACGTGGCAACACAACAATATCCTCATAAGGCAGTCGGTTTGACATAAGAAATTGCCTTTATTCAGTGAGATTGATTGAGCTGCTGCTAAAGATTTTCGATACATTTGCATAGAATCTGATGGTTATCAGGCCAGCCCCCACCCATATACATTGGTGATGATGTAAATTTGGTGCTGGTAAACCTATAAAAAAGGGATGTTGAAGAAGCAGCTCAGCAGGCCGAAAAATGTGCAAAAAAAGGTGGTATTTATTAACAAAATGACACACAGAGGAAAAACCAAAAATCTCAGGAAATAAACCAAACTTACATAAAATAGACATAAGCCCAAAAAGAAATAAATAAAAAATAACCCAAAAAACCCCCCCCAACAACATTCTTTTAAAACCACAACCTCACAGCAAGCTGAAACACCCCACCTTCCACCTCAACTACTGTGCATTTTATACTCTCACCTAAGTGAAACCTACCACCTGCACAGGTAAGCATGGGGTGAGCTCAATCGCATGAACTTTAAATAATGGAAAATATGAAGCCAAAATAACTCATTACAAAGTGACAATGGCTGTGCCTACATCTCTATATAATTCTATTCAATAGAGTGTATTTAATCTCCCTAAACAAACATCATACTACCCATCCTCCCTCAACCTGGCAGCACCCAGCCTTTCAGGCTGACAGGGCCTCATTTTGCAAACCTGCTTGTACTTTTCTTGATTAGCCTGCTTATCCACTCTACCTTCACAGTAGAAAAATGAAAAACGGGGAAAACATCTCGCAATAGACCCTAGTCCCAAAACAATACAAATACCAAACAAATAACTCATCAAAACAACTGATGAACTCAACAATTACATTTCAAACAATAACTCAACTAAAACATTGTTAATGTTAGGGAATACGGGGCCTAGTGAAAAGGGAAATGTGTCACCTTTTCAAAGTGGTTGTATTAAATTTTATATATAGCTTCAAATGAGAAAGAAGGTTTTTTTGTCTTTACTGTATGTAAACAGTATGCAGTAGAGAGATGACAGAAATGAGAGGGAGACAGAGGGAGGACAATGTGCACTTAGCTGCGCAATATGGCAACAGTGGCAGAATCTTAAAACAAAAGGCCACCAGGGCACATTCATAAATTTACAGTTTATAATAAAAAGAGACATCCCAACAACACACTACTGTTGTTCATCCGTGCTCACAGTTTGTTCCATGTAGGACATTTCTAGCAGGGGTAAAACAAATAGCTTTTGATGTAGTTTTCTCTCAAAACCAACTAAGTACAAATCTAATTCAATTTTCCAATCAAATAACTTAATTTGTATAGCACATTTCATGCAGTTGAAAGTCCTTTAGAGTCAACTGAAAAGTTGGGAATGACACAGACCAAAAGGGAAGTAAAAAATAATCCTAAAACAATAAGATTTATGCACACAGAGGAAAAAGATAAAAGACCACAATCAATTAAACCCAGGAAGGACAAAAAAACTTTAAATATAGATGAACAGAAAAAATCTTAGACATTAATATATAATATTACATATTATACAATATTAAAAATAAGGGGAGGCACTGGCTCATTTGGTAGTGTGGCTGCCTACCAACCATAGGGTCAGAGGTTCGCTCCTCCTGACCACATGTCAAAGTGTCTCTGGGCAAGACACTGAACCCCCAAGAAGGGCATCCGGCCTAAGAATCTGTGCCATTCAACATGCGGACAAATGATCTGCTGTCGCAACCCTCAATTTATGGGATAAGCTAAAAGGACAAGAAAAAAATATATACGATTTAAAAATAAATGCCTGTTTAATATTTAGCAACATTAGGTTGATTTAAAACAATTAAACCACATATGAGCCTTAAAATTATTTTCCATGTCAGAAGTGACACGGCTCTTTGTTAGCCTTAGAAGATTTAGTACTTTAGCCAGTTTCTCCAAGTCTCTCCAAGTCTTTGAACCATTAACTAAAATCTGAGATTTGAGCCAAAAATGATATCAGCTTTACTTTTAAAAAGCGTCATCTGGTCTGGTGTCATCAGGAAACATGATCACTTACTGCTGAGTGTTGTCAGCGCCACTATGAGACCAACAGAACTTAAAGATAAAAGAAATTGGCCCTGCAAACCAGTCCTTCATGATCCAAATGATCTCTTTAAATATTTGCTGGATGAAAACATATAGTGTAATTAATTCAAACTAATATGCTCTCTGATCTATTCTTGATATACATGATAATTGACTTGCACAACAATCAACTGAATCTCTTTGACTGCAAATAAGAATTTAGAAAATAATACTTTCCTTGCTGAGGAAGACCACAAGATGGAGTTTAAAGTCACACCAACATTATTACATGCATATTGAGATTATTTCCTTAAACTGTTTTTCACATTGTTTATTGTGACTTTCCCACTGAGCATCACTCCTGCTGCCTGTCTTAAACTCGGTAGGAGGCCAAAGGGGTGTTTTTTGTAATACCCAACATTAACACCCATTAGGAAAACAACTAAGAACTTGAGAGTGCATCATTCAGAGGTATCTGCTGAACTCAGGGTTGGCAGCTCTCCATTCCAACATGCCAACACTGGGGTTGACCCTCAGGCTTCCAAGGGCGGGCTGGGACATTCAAAGCAGCGACTAAACTCTGAATAGAAAAATAAAAATTTCCTTTGGTTCTTTTTTGATGAAGACAGTTTACCAAGCCTGTTAAGAACAAACTTTATAATAGCATTGTGCTTGCAAGCACTCGCCCGCTTGATGTATTTTGCTAAATTAGATATTATAAAGTAAACATTTTATTTATTTCAGTTCCTATTTTTAACATATTAGGAACAAACTCAAACTTTAAATTTTAAGTTGAGTGAAAAGGTGTCAAACAGTTTTGGTGGAGAAATGTATAAATCTGTTTCGAATCTAATATTCCTCCAGAAACACTGGTTGAGAAAAAAACTAAAAAAGAGAGACTAAAAAGTTTCCTTCCTTGTTTTCAGTTTTCTGCTTCTGTGCATTCTCTGCTAAAATCCAGCGGTAGGGAGAGGAATAGGAGGATTAAAACAGCCAAAGAAGCAGCAACTGTTTGTGGGTTGAAGACACCCACAGATAACTTTCTGAATGGCCGCTTATGCTTCTCCTTTTCTCTCCCCATCATAAGATAGGACAGAAGAGAAAAAGGACTAACAAGATGCACATTTTACATTGAAAACTGTTATTGTTCCCCTCCTAATCTGGCCCACCATCTGAGAGGAGGGCTGCGCTAAAGAGCGGGGGTCTTTAATGGGAGGACGAGAGCCAACTCAGGGACAGGGGAGGAGAAGGCAGAGAAAGGAGGAGGTGGAGGGCTGGTCTTTGGCTTTAAGGAGGGGATCAGTTGGGAAGTGTAGAATGGATGTTTCTTTTTCTCTATGGGGGGAACTTTGTATTTGACTGTTGTTTGTATCTGTCTTTCAGTGGCCTGATCCCCGTGGGCCTCGACAGAGAGATGCTTCTATATGTGTTTGCATGTGTGGAGTAGTGTGTTTTTGTCTGTATGTGTGTATGTAAGGCAGCGAAAGTTTGAGACTGATGGTGGGATCTACCCCTCTTCTTTCCTACAGCTGCAGCTCAGCGGATTAGTCGTCATCCACAAGGCAACATTACACAAGTAGCCTTTGAACAAAAGTCATGGATACTATTAATGATATGGTAATCCGTAATGGAGCTACCTCCCAGTAGTGATTATACTGACATGGGAAGAATGTCCAAACGTCCTGGACGCAACTACCCAAACAACACTGTGGCTATTGTTAGCAGGCCTGGTCTGAGGCCTGCACCTACATCCACTGGCATCAGCCAGCAAACAATCCCTTCCTGCTACACACACACATAAACACACAGACAGACACACACACAAACACACACACAAAACTGCCCTCTGCTTTTTTGACACCCTTCCCTCCACCCCAGTCACCCTATGAATAAAAACGAAAACCCAAAAATGGATGGCGAGAAACAGAGGGAGGGAAAGGGTGGGAGCACGCAGGAGAAAAACAAAGTGTCTTGGCCCAGTTCAGCCAGGGATTTCTTCCTATATGGTTCCCACACACTAGCTCGAGCTCTCCTCTGTCTCTACCCGGTCCATCCTTTCTGCTCATAGTCAGGCAAGACCACACAAACACTGAATGATTTTATGATTTAATCCGGCACTGTGTTGGAGAGGATGAGAGTCAGTGCTCTTCTCTTTATTTCTCTGGTGGTTGTGTTGAGGTGGAGGCAGTGTGTGTGGGAGAGAGACCAGTGTTTGTCTTGGTAAATGTTCTCCAATGGACATGCTGGGTCACAGCAGAGTGCTGAACCCTACAAACTTCCTTTAAATACGATCCTGTGTTCACTCCCTAACGTATACACTGATGTTAGTCAAGATACTGAAGTGATCTCAGAGTGTAACAACTGCATTGCAAGTCTGGAGGGTTTTAATTGCTCTAAATTTTTTCATCTGTCCAAAATTGAAAGCTCCTGCAAGAACTTCACATGAATTTAAAGAATGGCTGACCTGAAAGGGGTGGCTTAGAAATGGAATATTATACTTACCAAACAATTTTCCCCCTGAGTTTTTAATGCAAAGGTTACATCAAAAAATGTGTCTTTTTTAAGTCCAAGATTAGGTATATCAGACATGATTTTGCTGACATGACAAAGCTCCAGAAGCACAGACCACAATATGATTCTTAACTGTTTTCATATCCTCACACAGAAGTTTAACATCAGTAAGTTGAAGCTGCATTGCAATGTGTGGACTGTAACATAAAGCAACATTCAGGAACGGATGCAACCAGTTTCTGCCAGGTCCACTGTGAAGATATTTAGCAGCAACAAGCTGCCCACTGAGACTAATCATGCAGATATTATTCCTCCCAAATGCCACACACATACACACATATACAAGACACCACAGACAAACCAGATTTCCTGTATTATAGGCTCAACATTTTAAAAGGACTTTTTGTCTGAGTTATACAATGTTCAGTTCAGTTAATAGTTGTACTTTTTTTAAAATCTGTATTTGTATTTTGTTTTGTTCGTTGTGTGCACTTTATGCACTTTTTTTATTCGCCTATTATTTGTCTATCGTCTGTCCGACAGATGTTTTTGTTTTCACTATAAGCTTTAAATATATGTTTAAATGTGTTTTATATTATAAAAATGAATATTCGTAATCAATCTATAGATGTTTTTGTGTTTTCACACCCCCCCACACACACTCTGTACTGTGCTTAATATAATGCAATACAATTACACAACACAGACAAATACCACACATCCTTACGGCCAAGTCCATTCATTTTGCTATGTCTACAGACTTTTTTCTTTCAAATCTTATGGGGATATGTTCTGAAGACAAAGCAAGCTGAAGCAGTTTGTTTCAAGGCAACTTGTTAATTCATGCAAATTTGCAAACAATATTTAAAATGCCACTTCTTAACTATTAGACTGCCTCTGGATCAGTCTTCTTTGTAACAGCTCTGTCCTTGCTTGACTGATATGTCAAAGTTGAGGACATGGCGGAAAAAGGAGAATGAAAATACCACACAGGCACTGACACAGGGATCAATCCGATTGAAATTATTTTGCATTTCTACGTTTTGAATAAAAATGAGTGCGCTAGACGGTGGAGCAGTTTGATTAGTGGGTTCCCTAAGTCCCTCGAAGCCTTCACAGCCTTTTCTCTCTTCCTTCACTGCAAGAAGAAAAGTCCTCTTTCTCTCTTTTCAGAAGTCCCTTGGTAGCCCGGCTTTCTCCTCACTGTTGGTATTACAAAATCCCCATTGAAAACAACCCTTGTCACCTGTCAACTAAGCCAGGCTGGTTTGCTAGGTCTTTATCCTCAGCACAACACTCACATGTACACAGATGCTGACTCCCAGCCCCCACCCCCATTTATGCACATATCCCCCTACATTCATAAAGATACATTGACACAACTGCAAATCCCAACCGCACACACACATTCCCACCCACTCACCCATGCTCACACACTAAAACCACATGTCTGCGACCTGTTCCTATAGCAGTTTAAAATTCATTACCTTGTTCACTTTAACAAACGTCCATACTGGGATGGGCTGCTTTCAGCAGCACTTTCGCTCGCCGTGGTGTGGCGCAGGACTTTGTGTGCACTAAGAAACAAATCTGATGACCTTATATTAGAATAAAAGAAAAACAAAAAATGGTAAGATAAAAGCAAAGTATGGATTTGTTACGGCACAGCTGACTAAATAAATAAACACAACAAAATGAGCAATGACATTAGTGGAATTGTTTCTGTAATTCTATCATCTGTGTGTCACATATACTACCATTATTCATTAATACCAAGTTTTTTTTTCACCTTTTAATTTCAAAAACTGTATCTGAAACTAGCATGATACTTTTTAACCACCTAACCATTCAGAATATATGTGGAACAAGTTATAGAAACTTTATAACATTTTACAATCAAAATGATGCTTGATAACCCAACATATTTATGATATATTAATATATATGCCTTCATGTGTTTTCAAGCCATTAATTACACACTGTAAAGATTTTCCATGTGATGGAAGTTATGAACATTTCCTTTGATGTGTTATAACATACATACAAAAGATAAATGTCTCAAATGTTTCCATAAATGTCTATGCACTCTCATTATCTGATTTCACTGAAATAAAATAATGCAACATTTGTTAGTACATCTGTTGGGAGGAGAATTGACCAATCCTAGACTGTCATCACAAATTGGCCATGAACATTTCCCTTGTTGACAAGTTAAAGCTTGTGCAGCAGCTGGACAAACCTTAGATAAAGTGCTGAGTCCTAGCCTTACTCTAGCGGCCAGAGAGTGGACGGGGTGTGTAATTATGGCCATAGAGGGGAGTAAGGGTCAGAGCAGAGGGTGGTTGTCCGGGCCAGTCACTTAGCCAAGGCCCATCATGCCCTGAACAGCCGTTGCTCATTAACCCTCTGACAGGACGTCCGGACACCAAGGAGCATTGCCCCGCATAGAAAGGTCAAGGGGTCAATCAGTTCTCTCTCTGGCCATCGAATTAAGATGGACGCTCAAGCAGCAACTTATTCACCAGTCAAAGAGCCAGTGATGCATTGTCAGGCAGGAACAACACACACTGACACAGAAAACATACATTAAAACAAATTGATATATCAAAGGTGTTAAGACTTTTTTTTTTTTAAACTAATCTACTTTTAGGGTTTTCAATTACCAGTAAACAATGCTTAAAGAAGACAATAATGACATTTAGCCAAAGTTGTGTGACATTTAAAAGAGATTTTGAAATAAATGTATTTATTAACAGTCTAGTAAAATCAATTCCATGCTTCGGTTGTGTCTATTTTAAATGTTTTTCAAAAGACATATTAATTACTCTGATCAAAGGCATGAGTGATATTATACTATATTAATATTTGTGCAATAAATGTAGCAATAAGCTACAAGCAAACAGTATTTTCTAAAGCCTTCCTGTTTAGAATTGGGTGAAGTCATTCCTTTTTCCTCCTTGTTTGAAGGTTTTCTCTCAACAAGAAAAAAGGTGCAGAATGTCTCTAAACATAATGGCCATGGTAATACCAATACTACATTTACATAGACACCAGTACATTCACACAATAGAGCCACTACAGGTTAAACTCTTGAGAAACGGTGTGAAAAAGTGTTCCTCATTACAAACTCTAATTCCCGATGAGATTATCTCACAGCTAAAATGACGCCACTAATTTGGGACTAAGAGCTTTGAGAGGGTACCTGCCTTAAATGGCCTTGAGGTTTGAAGAGGTTGTTGTTTTCTAAGAAGCCTGAAGAATGGATGAATGTAGTTCATACACTGGCTTGTGAGGAACCATCATCTTGGGGTCCTACAACTATATTACTCGTTTGAATTGATTAGTTTGTCTTGAGCAGACACGGGTTCAAGTAGAATTCTTTTGTAAAGACTAAAAGATGAGTGCAGCTATTTAAAAGTTCTACACTTTGGTGTAAAGTAAAAACAACATAGTAGAAGGTAAAACAGACTGAAATGCTGAAAATGAAGAGTTTTCTTCATGGTTCACATTATGAGATAGGGGTTGTTGCAAAATATTATTAGGATAATAACAATTGCATTATTTCATTGGAAGTGTGTAATTCTAATTTTTTTGTACATTACATATATGAATGCAGGATACCTCATGTGTCTACAGGAACCTTTAAATGGGATACAAATAAAGGAAGAAAAAGAACAACCAGAAAGTAACCCTTTGTGTCCCTATTTAGTATTTACATGCAATATATGAAGTGTAAGAAAGTGTATATAGTAATAAGTGGATCTAAGTGTTTGTGTGGTGAACTATCACTATTCTTGCAGACACTGTTTGTCTTCTTCTGACTTATAACCACAATAATACATGAC
This sequence comes from Channa argus, assembly GCF_033026475.1. Taxonomy (NCBI): domain Eukaryota; kingdom Metazoa; phylum Chordata; class Actinopteri; order Anabantiformes; family Channidae; genus Channa; species Channa argus. The sequence continues at coordinate 13,117,096 of NC_090199.1, forward strand.
ACTTACATGTCCTAAAATTCGCCCACAACTACACTATAGTGTGTTACAAACCAATTTACTGCTTAAAATGCTAAATAGAGAGAATTTAAGTAATCCTTTAAAAACATAACAAAAAAAGCGCAATGGTCTCCAGATTCAGTACTATACCAGTGATGTAGAATATTCTTTTGATTCTTGGTAGCTGATAAAAAGGAACGAGAGGGAAAACATTAATGCAATACACATATATGCATACATTTGACAAAGTCTCTCTCTGACCCCTGCATTTTGACTGATCCTGTTAAGTCAGACTACAGCTACGATAAACCCTCCAAATGGACTGTGAGCAAACGTTACTTTGTCCAATTTATCCAATTAGAAGAACTTAATCTGTAAAGCTGCTGCCTGCTCTGCTTTCTTTGACTCCCAGCTTGAGAAATAAATTGTGTGATGCTATATAACCCATGGAATCGTTTTTTAACCATGAAAACAACAAATGTAACATTGTCTTTTAAATGTATTCTTTTGGAAATATTTTATAGTATATAGTCTCTTCATATACACTAATACTAGTATTTATAGTTCATATATATGCTAATTCTGATACTACTACTGCATATTCAAATACATTAACTTGTTAATGCAATTTAGGTGTAATTTATGAGAGAGACTTAATAAAGGAAACTTTGTTGTGGCACACAAAAGTATCTATATTTTATATATCCCAGCTTTATTTACATTTGAAAACATGCAGGTTAACTGGTTAATTTCTACAGCCTGCAGAGCATAACAGAGCCACTGGTTTCCTTCACTGTAGAGGTCCAGCATTCAGGTCAGATCTCTCGACCTCTCCAGGGTTGAACCTGCGTCTCAGCTAGTGTTAACTGGAATCGAATCCAGGCCCCTTTGACCCTCTAAACGGGCTAACATAATTAGGGGATAATGGATTTACAATATACAGGATCCTGTTTAAACTATACCAGTCTGACAAACATTTTCTAAGACATTTTTGGTCATTCAGAAATGATCATGGCCAAAGAGCTTCTTCTTTTTTTCCTTTCGGCTGTTCCCTTTCAGGGGTCACTACAGTGAATCATGTGCCTCCATCTAACCCTGTCCTCTGCATCCTCTTCTCTTACACCAACTAATTTCATGTCTTCTCTCACTACATCCACAAATCTCCTCTTTGCTCTTCCTCTAGACCTCCTGCCTGGCAGCTCCAACCTCAGCATCCTTCTACGGATATTTTTACAGTCTCTCCTGTGACCATGTCCAAACAACCTCAATCTGGCTTCTCTGACTTTATCTCTAAAACATCTAACATGAGCTGTCCCTCTGATGCACTCATTCCTGAACTAAAAAGACTTCCCACCCTTGTTTTCTCTTTCCTCAGCATCAGATCTCAGAATCCCTCGCTTTCATTATTGATTTTCACGCACCCGTCTTTTTCATGAACCACTTTTCTTTTAGCCTCTTTCTCCCAGCCCTCTCTCATCTTCCACATCCACTCCTGCCCTGTCCATCCCAAAGCCCCCACTGTCTGTTTGTCTCCAGGTCCTTATGATTGGTCATGGGGATTTCTTCTCCTTTTCCACTGCAGGCAAGGCCCTAACTGCAGGTGTATGTCAGCTGTATGATGCTGTGTCTCTCTTCTTTAACCCTCACAGACAGACACGCCTTTGACACATACCGTCTCCAGTTGGCCTCTTTAATGAAAATAGACCAAAAGCCAATAATGACACCAAAGAGAAGAGAGGGGAAACACTAAATAATCTCCTTCCCCCCAAGCCCTGGAGAGATCAGTCTCTCTGTCTGCTCAGGGGAACCCAGTGTGCATCCTAGCCTGTTGGATTTAAAGTCAGGAGATTGTATTAGCAGTTTGACTTTAAATGGGAGATTTGTGTGACAGAATAAAGAACCAGCAGCTATTGTTGATGTACAGAGAGGTGACAAATTAAAGTTTCTACTATTCCCTAGAACTCTACTGGAGTGACAGAACAACATTCTTTCAAAAGTGATTGCCACATTTGATGATTGAAGAGAACACTGTCTAGTTGGGTTGAAATCTGGTGACAGCCATAGCAAATGACTTACATCATTTTCATACATTCATTGACCTCACAAAGATGAGGGCTTTCTCATCCTGAAAGAACATGCTCACTTTTGGAGAGATGTCTTTCATCAAAGCATAAAAGTGATCATTCAGAATAACTTTGTATTGATTTGCAGTGACACTTCCTTATAATGGGACAAGTGGGCCAAAATCACGCTAGAAAAATCTCTTCACAATCTTTCTCTTACCCTAATTGCTTTTGCTGCCTTAGCTAAACCACACATTTTTTTCTGCCAATGAACTCTCAAATGTGCATTTGACTTTGTAATTAGGACGCGGTACAACACAACTTAATGTGGTTTTCCCTGACATATCACACAAATGCTCAGGATAACGTCATCATTGTCGCTAAGCTCATTTTATGATGCTATGTGTATTTACAAATGTTTTTCCCATAGATGTCACTTTAGTCACTGTTCCTACTAGAACAATGTAGCTCCGTTGGTAAGGCAGTTCTCCACGGACCACAGAGTCAGTGGATCGATTCCTTCCATCCCCGGTCTAGGCTACATGTTGAAGTGTCCTTGGGCAAGACACTGAACCCCAAGTTGCTCCTGGTGGGTCAGGTGAGCACCTTGCAAGGCAGCCACTGCCATCGGTGTGTGTATGAATTGGAATCAACATTGTAAAGTGCTTTGAATAAAAGTGCTATATAAATGGCCATTTTAACACTCAATATCCAGGCTAAAATATTTGCCTTTATACAGATTAGTATATAGTTTAATTTTTTTATTGATATCATTATCTCAGATGCTGTATTGAATTTAGATTTTCCATCTTGTAGCCTAAACTATACCATACAAACAACTCTAACCTCCATGATATCAAGTCATATGAAATTAACAAATTATTTAGACAAAACAAAAAACATACAAGCACAATTTACATATTACAGACACACCACAAACATAACTACAGTACACATCTACACATCACCTCATGTACAGGTTAAAAACTTTTTCCTGATGGCTTCAAATTAAGTTGTTTCCCGCACAGCTATTGTTTTTCTATATTCTAACAATAATTTTATTTATAGTTTGACCGTGTAGTAAGCAGATTTAGTATTAAAGTATAAGTTTCTTAATTGCCACCTACCAAAAACATAAAAATAAATAAATTGAAAAAAAGAGAAATCTTTTTCTCATTTTCCCTCCACCCTCTTATAATCACGAAGAAAACGTTAGAAACACAAGAACAACACCACTACAAATTATAATCTTTATGCTAAAATATATATTTAATGGTACATCATAACAATTTACTGTGAAACAGTAAATAAGATCAAAGAAGAATCAATATATTATATGAAAACCTAAGTCTTTATGTTTCAATTTTATTATCCTTTTTTGATGTGCTATATTTATCATAATATAAAAAAATGTCATACTTTATGTTATAATTAGCAATTCTGGATTATTTTATGTCTAAACTAACCAGAAATGACCAGTCTGCATCTGTTGCATGAGAAGCAAACAACAGTCCTTTGCTGGTGTGTTTTAATCCTAATATCTGTGGTTTTAACCCTGTCTGACATCCATTATATCCATTATCTTTCAGTCACTACTGCTCTGAGATAGACAGTAGGGGAACTAGAAGAATAAAAAGACGCTTGTCACAGTTACTTCTTAACAGAAAAAATCAGTGACTGTATTGGAGTAAGAGCTGTGCGTAACGGCTTTGTGTATGCATGCGTGTTTATGTGTGTGTGTGTGTGTCTGTGTGGGTGGGGGGTTAACTGTCTGACACCTGCAGCTCTTCATACTCAAAATGCAAATCCAAGCCCATGACCCCTCCCTTAACTTCCAAGATTAAAGGTCACTGAGCAACGACTTTCAAAACTCTAGAGCAGATTTAAATTTTAGAATAAAATAAGTATTTTAACAATTAAAAATGAACTTGTTTTTCTGATACAAGAGGCAAAAGTTATCTTTTAGGTTATTTGTAGATCAACATAATGAGAACGTATCCTCCAATCATGCAAATATTTACAAGATATTTTAAATGATGACTGTATACAGATAATTATTGATGAGTTAGCATAAAATGTCTTAAGAATTAATATTTGCTGGTACAAAACTCATTGATTAGTCTACAAATTTACATTATTTTCTTAATTCATTAAATTCTAGAAAATAACTTAAACATACAATACAATACAATACAATAAAAAACAGGCACTCCCAAAAAGCTCTGAATATAGATGATTTAAGAGAACATGTGAATTGGGAAAGCTGATTTAGCAAAATATTGGATAAGTCTATGTTGTGCAAAAATTGTGACTTTTGCTCAGCAAAAAGCAGGTGCATGCTCCTGTGCTTACAAGCACCTGCCAAGCTGAACAAGATGCTGAATCCCTAAGGTTGCAGCCCTGTAGTTGAGCCTGACCTCTGACCTGGGTGGTGGGAGCTACTTAAGAGTGTTTCCCTGTGGGGAACAAGTGAAGTGGTGCATTATTAGTTTGTTGTGTAGTCAGTGTGGAGAAAATGAGGAAAGACAACTGTTTTCACTGGATAACACGTTTGCTTATTGGGTTGATTAGCCCTCTACTGCCACCCACTGATACGTCTATACCGCACAACACAGCAACGTATTTTAGAACGACACACTTTTTGAAGATGCGCAGTAAAATTTCATTTGGATGAATTTTCAAAGAAAGTCTCAAATTCTCTGGCTGTAACAAGTATTTATAGAGTGTGAACATGATATTTTAAAACAAAAGAAAATGGTATCAACGTAACGTTCTTTTAATGAATTAATTAATTTAAATGTATTCAAGTGTAATAATTATGACAGCTTAAGTATAAACAATACAATTCTTTCAGCAGGCACTTTACGTACTAACTCAATAGATGTACTGAAGCTTAACATGAGAAAAACACTAGATGAGTTTATTTTAGCAATAACATTAGTTAGAAGTAATGGTATTACAGTTACTATTGAGTCTTATTAGTTACATGTGAATTAAGGCAACATATTGATAACGTTCCTATTAATGCACACAGGGAAGGAGCGCACCCATGTGGTCATAAATTGGTAGTAAATGTCATGTAAACCTCATTAAGAGGTTGAAGATAAATTCTGAGCTTTGTTTTTTCCTTTGGGAACTTTTGTAAACTTACTTTTATATGATTTTAAAATTATTAGGATGTTTATTTTGACACGTATTAGTTTCTGCTACAGACATGATTTGTTATTTTAGCCCATCTGCTTCTGTAAAATCCTGACAGCCGACTAAAAGCCTTATAGGGTTTGAAATTATACAGCATAAATAAAGAACAATTGGAAATCCAAGAAACGAGGGGCCTCAGAGGCCATAGTACTTTATGTCCAGCTTCTCTTCAGCGGAACAAAATGATGCCAAGTTGGCTGATGTGCCAGTTGGGATCATATTGCTTGTTCATGTCACACCTTATGACCCGTGTGTCAAGTCAGCAAAAATCTAATATCCGGTTCAATATTTCACAATAAAAGTGCCTGACACAATGTTGTTGCTTTGTCCAATACTGATGACATTTTTACTTTGGAAAACATTTGTATCTGATCCTTATCGCCCATAATCTCTTGTTAACTAGACACAGGTTTCCATCAGGTTCCAAAAATAAAAGCGCAGTCAAATCGTCAGTGCACTGAGATGAAAGGCCAAAGTATAATAATACAAAATAAGATGAGGCAAGTTGTGGATAACAATTCACCTGAATGCATTTTTTTAGACAGAAAAAAAAATGTTCCCCATCCACCTCACCCTAGACCGAGGATGAACTAGTTGTATTTCAGTCTGAAGTGACATCTTTGGTATAATAGACTTTCATATTTAATTGATTCGTGTAGCCTAAAAGCATATTTGTCTATTTTGATTAAAATTGATAAATGTTTACTGTATGTTTTTGTCGGGGCATATAGGTTTTGCTATGAAATGTTAAAAACTGACTGTACTAAATGTAAAACAAAACAAAGCCTAAACTCCGATGAGTCCTTCATTATTATTCATATATCCTTAGTTTATTTCAATGATTTTGGAAAACCATTGTACCCCACAAGCGTTTTACCAGCAGAATAGCTAAAACACTTTACTATGATTAGGATTACATTCGTTTACAAATAAATATATGTTTTAACCGTTAACTAATTACACAGATTGTGTCCTTTAAACGTCCCCGGCTTGGTCCACTCTCCCTTTCTGGAAGATGGCGCAGGTCCTGACCTTCACCCTCGGATATTTATTCAACCTCGCCTATCTGTTTGACAAAACGCAAATCCATCACTCAAAATTCTCGCGATAAATGGTACAGATATATTAGGGCACATGAGGGTGCCTCGTCCATTTGAAGGGGCGTTGGGTTTCCTAAAGGACGTTGGTGAGGTTTGGAACAGTCAGGGGTCTCAATTTGGAAACAACCAAGGAACAACCAACCATGTCGGACGCAGTTATTAGTTTCTTGAAGGACTTTTTGGCTGGTGGCGTTGCCGCTGCCATCTCCAAAACAGCTGTTGCTCCTATTGAGAGAGTCAAGTTGTTGCTGCAGGTAAAACAATTAATGCTGCTGTCCACAGCATGGCTGCATGTTTAATGTTTAGTGCGTAAAAGTCGACTCAATTGATAAATCAAACGCTAAAATGCCAAACAGGAATTCGGTTTGTTGAAAGAAAAGTCCAGTGGCGCACGGAGTAGGTTTATTCGGCGTGGTGCGTAATGCCAAGAAGCATGTGAGAGGTCTTTTGACAACGTGGAGATGATTTTACGCACCGACTTTCGTAGCGCCGCCACTGAACTGGAGATAATGGGAAGAGGCTCTTAACATATGCATCTCAATAAAAGAGTGTTTATACTAATTTGGGATGCTTTGCTTTTTGTGTATATTTTGTCAATTTGTACTCCACTATACCCGGTGACTGCAAAATAGTTAGAGTGAATGGCTAAATTTAACTTCCAAGTAATATAATATGCAGCTGACTCTCAAGTGACAGGAAAGGGCCTGTAGCCTAACGGGCCTACACATACTGTAGGCTACATAATGCCAGGCACTATATTAAAAACGCCTTTTATTTTAACATTACTTTTCAAAATTTAATCCAAAACTAAATTCTGTTAATAATAAATGAAGCATGGTACAGTTTTAATAGAAACACTTTTAGAGCAGTGACATATATGCGTATTTTTATGAACTGCTATTGTCTTTGGTTGTAGGTCCAGCATGCCAGCAAACAGATCACTGCAGAGATGCAGTACAAAGGAATCATTGACTGTGTGGTTAGGATTCCAAAGGAACAGGGCTTCATTTCCTTCTGGAGAGGCAACCTGGCTAACGTGATCCGTTACTTTCCCACCCAAGCCCTGAACTTCGCCTTCAAAGACAAGTACAAGAAGATCTTCCTCGGTGGAGTGGATCAAAAAAAACAGTTCTGGCGTTACTTTGCTGGCAACTTAGCATCTGGCGGTGCCGCTGGTGCGACGTCGCTCTGCTTCGTCTACCCCCTAGACTTCGCCAGGACAAGACTGGCTGCCGACATCGGCAAAGGCTTAGCTGAGAGAGAGTTCACCGGTCTTGGAAACTGCATCACCAAGATTTTCAAAACAGATGGTCTCAAGGGTCTTTACCAGGGATTCAACGTGTCAGTTCAGGGCATTATCATCTACAGAGCGGCCTACTTCGGATGCTTTGACACAGCTAAAGGTGAGCACATGTGCTCTGTAAAATGTCTGTAACACTGTGTGAGTGCATGTTCTCCTAAACAGCGGGTGACTTGACCTCTCCCTCATACAGGTATGCTGCCAGATCCCAAGAACACGCATATCATCGTCAGCTGGATGATTGCCCAGACTGTCACTGCTGCAGCCGGTCTTATCTCATATCCTTTCGACACCGTCAGGCGTCGTATGATGATGCAGTCTGGACGCAAAGGAGGTGAGCGTCGTCGGTGTACATTCGTTGATGAAGTTGATTAGTTTGGCGCAATTTTACGCATGCATCAAAAGGCATCACGGATTTTTATTTATCCTTTTTTCCACAGCTGACATCATGTACAAGGGCACAATTGACTGCTGGAAAAAGATCATGAAGGACGAGGGATCAAGAGCCTTCTTTAAGGGTGCCTGGTCCAACGTGATTAGAGGAATGGGTGGTGCCTTTGTGTTGGTGCTGTACGACGAAATTAAGAAGTATACATATTAAACTTAATTTATCCAGTCCCTAAGGAAACCCTTCACTTTTTTTAAGTCTTACGTCTTGTAATAGCGTGATAACAACTTGTGGTGCATTACAATGCGGGCAGGCGCTCTTCTGCAACAGCCCTGGGAAAGTAGGTACACTTGACGCTCAGGAATCCAATTTTTGACGTGCCAAAAGGCACGGCCTTTCAGTTCACAAAGTCACGCTGGTGGTTCAGTGGAGATGATGATGATGCAAATGATGGCGTCACAACAAGTGAAGCAGTTGCTGAGGCCCATGTGTTATGTTGTGACCACTCTGACCCATGTATCCCACCTCATACATTATTATATTAGGAATAAAGATTTATTAGTCTAATACTTTTTTGATGCATACTTTTTTGTCACAGCAACGTCTCTTTTTTACAACGGACATTTTGACTTGTCATAGAACAACAAGAAAGTGATACTGATAACATTAACCATGGCTCTGTTGTATTTAATTTAACAGTCAATGATATGACATGACAGTGAGCCAACACACAGAGCAGGATCTTGAAACTAAGCGCACAAATTTGAATTTAACCAAATTTGTATTATAAACCTGTTCTCTTTTCCTAATGTGGTATCAAAATGTATTCAGTAAAAACATCCATTAAGATAAGAACAAACTTACTCTAGTAGGAATTTATCAAAATATGTGCATTTAAAAAAAATTGATAGATGACCTCAGCATCCTTATTTTCACCTGTAATGGTTTGGCAAAAAACTGATCATACGTGTTTTTTGTCCTATTTTGATCACCTGCAATGTTTACAGCGCATATCAAGCAAAACCACAGCATTTTTGAATCGGTAAAGAAACCTTTTATAATATTAAAACTTTTGAGTGCCACAAAAAATACAGTGAGTAGTTTAAAACACAGCCATTCTTCTAACCAAGAGACTATTGAGGACTTTTTTTGTGTGTGTTAATGTCACAAGTGTGTTGTGTTATAGAATGGTTTACCGTAGATAGTGACTTTCTGTCCACCATTACACTTTTTAAAAGTGTAATGGTGGACAATTTTTAAAAGTTGTGAAAAAGCGTGACGCTAATTCGAGGTACACACAGCATTATTTTAAGGAACAGTTATTGAGTAAACACCCAAATTACACTTTCAAATAACCCTTTAATTAAAAAAAACATACTTTAGTGCATCATAACTCTTACAATTGAGGTAAACAAAGACTTTTCAAATATATTCAAATATCACTCAACTGAATAAACAAATTGTTTCTTTTTATAATCTGATATGGCTGTTGAAGTAAAGGCAATACTTTCTACAAAAATACAGCAAGCATTGTTGTAGTATTTAGAGGATACATCTAAACTGTGCGATTGCAGCTTTGAGCTAAGAATACAGTTGTGAATGGAAAAATTAATTTAAAGGGAACCAGCAATGTGCTTCGTAGTGCGTTAGTTGTTTGAATATGGCAGTGCTCTCAGGACCAGGTGGGTCAGGCCGCACTTAGTTTTTTTGACCTGAGACAGGTGTGCTGCTGGAGTCTGTTATGACTGAAACTGCTCTAGAGCTGAGGTGGGCAGGAATGGTCGGCCTGAGACCTGCTGGTTTGGAAACAGAGATATTTGATTACATTTGATATTCAGAGTGGAAACATATAAAAAAGGCACCCCCAAGTGCTATTTTCTTGTTTTTATCAGAGTTACTAAAGCATCTTGTGGTAAATATACACACAGGATTTTACTATTGGCAAATAATTTAAATTCGAATTCTTGAACTTGAACCCAAACAAATAAAATTAAATTGACATTAAAACAGTTTAAGTTATAGAAGCAGGAAGCAGCTATTACTGATCTCTAATTTAATGCCCGTTTCTTATCAGTATAAGTTCACTGCTGCTTTACTCTGCCTCAAATTCTTCTTCCTCTGTTAAATAAATCTTTGCAGCCATGTAGGGGTGCTACACAGCATAGTATCATATTGTTGATCCTCTTTGTTTACCTTCATTATATCATCACAATCATACACCACCAGGGTCATGCAAAAATGACTAGACACGCTTGTAGTCTTGTCACCTTGCTCTTAGGAAATCGTAAGAGCTGGGCACACATGTTTTTATGCTGTGGAGTTTCTCACAACGTTTTGCTTAAAGAAAAAATCTCATGTCTTGAACCCCAGGGTTTGGTTGCGATGGGCAAAAGGTAAATAAAAACAGAATGCAATGATTTGCAAATCTCACCAACCCATATTTTATTCACAATAGAACATAAATGAGATATTTTGCCATTTCATGGAAAATATTAGCAAATTTTGAATTTGATGGCAGCAACACATTTGAAAAAAGTCGAAATGGACAACAAAAGACTGGAAGAGTAATTGCCGCAAATCAAAAAGAAATGGAGGAGCATTTGACTAATTTGACTAATTAGGTTAACTGGCAACAGATCAGTAACATGACTGGGTATAAAAGAATCATTTCAAAGAGGCAGAGCCTCTCAAAGTTAAAAATGGACAGAGGTTCACCAAGCTGCAACAAGCTGTGTCGAAAAACTGTGAGAAAAATGTTCCTCAACATAAAACTGTGAAGACTTTAAAAATCCCACCTTCTACAGTATATAATATCATCAAAAGATTCAGAGAAACGAGGAATCTCTGTGCGCAGTGGGACAAGGCAAACTCCAGCAACTGGTCTCCTCACTTTCCAGATATTTACAGAAAGTTGTTAAAAGAAGAGGCGATGATAAACAATGGTAAACTTAAACCTATTCCAACTTTTTTGAGATGTGTTGCTGCCATCAAATTTAAAATGAGCTACTTTCCATGAAATGGATATCTTGTTTATGTTCGATTGTAAAAAAAAAAAACAACTATATAGATTGAAGAGATTTGCAAATAACTGCATTTTGTTACAATTTACACATTGTCCCAACTTCTTTTGAATTGGGGTTGTACATACAGAACAAATGTAATTTGATAAAAAGATGAAAAAGATGACAGATGCTTGTTATTTACCTGTATGAAGACTGTATGAACGGGTATTAAGTCACCATGTTCTTACTGTTCAGGTTATACAAGTTTTTTAAAACACGAGTGGTTTTAACGCAATAACATTAACCACAAGACACCTACCTGAGTTTGTCCTGCTGGTAGGACTCTCTTTCTTTGAGATGGGTCTGCAGATGGAGGATGTCGGACCCCCCAGGTATCCAACTTGGCGCTGGTAGTCTGCCAGTTGCTCTGAGCGTGTTAGGCCAGGTGTAGGTTTGACAGACTCAAGCCGTTTCAGGAAAGCCTGTAAAAAAACACATTGTGACCGCTATTTAAAAAAAACACATTTCCTTGTCCTTTTCTAATTAAATGATCTACTTTTCTGCATACGTTTTTTTTTTTTTTTTTTTTTTACATAAGAAGCAATTACGTATGACAGCAAAAAACAAAAGCAAACAGTTCTCAGTTTTGAAACAATGTTGTCATGTCACATCATCATGTTAAAGGTACAACAATTATAGTCTCAACTTGGAAGGTATATATCATGCTTTGAAATTTAAACATGAAGTACTTCAGTATAGTGTACACTGTATGCTTCTAAAGAAAGTCTTTGGTACCTGTGGTGTATTTTGCCTTCTTCAGATTTTAGACACAAAATCTACCTACCAAAATCTAAGCAACAAGGTAAATGGCAAGATGGTAAATAGTCTGCACTTAAAAAACACTTCTCTACCTTATCAGTACCAAAAGTGCTTGACACTGCTTGTCATTCGCCCATTCCCACTCACAATAACACACGTACTCACATACTGCCATGAAGCTGGCTCGCACTCATGAGCAACGAAGTTGGAGTTCAGTGTCTTAAAGACAATTCAACATGTGACAAGAGCAGCTAGGAATCGAACCACTGCTGGACAACTGCTCTGTATTCACAGCTTCACAGTTTTGTTCACATTCCAGAAATCCCATTTAAATTATGAAAACAGAAAAATACTGCACAAACACAAACAGCACGTAGTAAAAAAGTCTTAGCAAATAGCTGAATGTTGTACAGTACATGCAGTCACACTCCCACATGCATGCTTTACAGAAATCCCCCAATAAGTAAATACAACATACAAAGGAATGTAACTTGTAAAAACCTCAATCATCAAGAAATTGTTCTACAAAAAAACAACAACACATACAGATTGTCCAGAGGTCACACTGCCTAAAGTAAGTTTATACACCACCTATGTAAATAATATGTTATGTCTTAAAAAAACAAAACAAAATCCATCCCTCTACACTGTTTTAATTTCTTCGATACAAAATTAAATATGCTGTGTAAATCACCAATCTTACAATACACAGTGCAACTAGTTCTACTTGCACAGTACAAATGTAGTTTCTCACGTGTCTTGTGTGGAGTGGAAACAGCGATCACACAGCAGATTCAATTACTTTACTCCAAGAATAGAGAAGGCAAAAGGCACTCTGGACAACGTAGAGAGGGAGAGACACTCAAGACAGAAAACAGTCTGTCCTGAAAATGACTGGAGCACATTCAATGAAAACGACACTAGCGATTAATGAAAGTTAACTAATTAGTAATGATAAGAAACGTAACTGAAAGTAACCTTAAAAAAACATTGCAATTTTTCTGTTTTCATGTAGGTGTAAGGGTAACACACTGCATTTCACTTGTAAGTCACTTTGGACAAAAGCGTCTGGTAAATGACTAAACGTAAATGTAAAAACCCTGCTGTCTAACAATGTCAATTTTATTATAGTTTATAAACAATTTAAAAACTGCTACTTGTCTAAACCCATTTTTACAGTACCGGGTCACGTAGAGTCAAATACTGACGTAATATAGCTAAAACTCCAGAGGCTAAACTGTCTTCAAATGTCATTCTGTGGCAGTGTAGCCAGTCTGCCACCTGCTGCCATCTGTCTGAGTCTATCTGTCTGCTGCTGCCAGGGGTCACACTGTAAAAAGTTAATACTTAACTATGTAACTTGTATTTGTAAACAAACTCTGTGACAATATAATTTAAAATACAGGACATTGTCCAAGTTATGTTACTCTTCCTGACAAAAGGACATATAGGTAAGTTTTACTTTTGCTGAAATAACAGAAGTGAAATGTCGAAACTTTAAAGCCATTTAGCCTTAAAACTAAAAGGCAAATGTGTGATGTCACTACTGACATCATAATTTAAAAAGGTATAACAGTGTAAAAATCTTAAAAAGTAAAAAAGATCTTAAAAAACACCATACAAGCATTAATGTCCTGGAATTAGCAAAAGTGGTGAATTTTTTTAAGTTTGGGCGATGTTTCTAGCTGAAAGTATGCTGATGTTGTTAGACGCCAAACATACAGAAGACAGAAGTCAGAATAATAATAATAAAAATTAGGATATCATTACCATGAATGCTTCGGCATTCAAAGTAGAAAATGTGACCCATTCCAAAGCTAATAACACAGTTTATTCGATCAAATCATCTACATACTGTATGATTGACAGTCCTGTTTGAAAACTTGATTTTTAAAAGTGATACATTGATTCTTATGAAGGTGGCTGATGTAAAAAAAATATAAACAGCCATCAGTCATAACAATAAATGCACCTGATGGTTTTTATGTGGTATTATATATTTATTAAGAAAGAAAGTAAAACAAGGATCAAGTATTGACCCAAGCAGTAAAACTTACTAGGTTCTCCCTTTCAATGCGCTGCTGTTCCCTTTGCCTATTGAGTGCGCTGTGTGAGAGCCGAATAAAAGGAGATTTACTGGTCATATTGGTTTTCTTCCTTGTAATACTTCCTGGTCTAGTCCCTGCAGAAACCTGTGAAAGCTCTCGAAGAAGTCGCTGATTCTCTCTATCTATGCGCCGGACATCATCATTGGTGAATGAGTAGTTCTTCCTGTTTCTCCCTCCAGGACAGCGGAATACCGGTTTACCTCCAAGTTGACTCTCAAAACGGAAAGAACCTGATGGATGGACACATTACTCTATCAGTCTTTGAAAGGCAATACCTGTGTTTTGAGTAACCTCGGGTACTTTGATTCAACAATAACAACTGGTTTGCTTGTGATGCAAAATTTTACCAAATCAGTCAGTACCCCCAGGAATTTGCAATTACAAAAATTATTTATTTCTGAATTCTAAACATCGCAACATAAATTACAATTTTTTCAAAAGCTGTTGCAAAAATTGCCATTTTTGGAACTTAAAAGTCAAGATTTTTGTGCACACATATACTGTAGCTACTGAAACATGCCTGAATGATGCCTACATGATGGTTCAAAGGCTATATTTTCAGCAAATGTTCTATAATTTCTTTAATAATATAATTGGATTGATAGATATTAAAAATGTTAGACGTAAGAACATGAAGTAAATAAAACATGATGTTACAGCTAGATATTACTTCATTATCCGGAGTCACCTAGAAATGGGAGGTACATAGCAAACATTTATTGATAGACTTATGAAAACTGGCCCAGTTTAACTCACAATCATCCGCATCTTGATCAGAGTCCTGGTTTTGATGTGTGTTGCTAAGGCCACTAGAGGGCAAACTCTCCTTCTGCTGCTGCTCTCTTTGGTTTTCTTCTACAACCTCCTTTTGGTTCAGCTCCAATGATTGGAGTGGACTAATGTCTGGAGAGGAAAGGGGGCTCACGTCGGTCACTGTAACATCTGACTCTTCTGTATGAGTGGGAGGTATTTCTTGAGTTCCTGCTGAGTCTGCTCTGGTTTCTCTCTCACTAGAGAATAAAGAAGACTTGTTGGGTTTAGGAAAGGTGGGAGAACCTGAACTGCTTCTCTCATTGTTACTGCTATAGGAGCTGTCTGAATCTGAATCTACACTGGCCTCGGTTGAAGAAGGGGATGGACTTCGGGTGGACCTATTTCTTAGTTTTTTAGGAGATTGTTTATTTTTATTTTTTAAGCCAGGTTGTTTGGCATTGGAAGCTAATATTTCTTCATCAGTTTCATCTAGACTCAGGTTGTTCTCATCCTTGTCATGTACCACTTTCTCCAGGTGTTTTGTTGTCTTATCATCACTCAGGGTCAAACCAGCATTTCTTTTTTCAGTCTGTCGAGCATGAAGCTTCTCGTGTGTTGGTGGGTTCTCCGTTTTCTTCCCTCCATCTCTGCCGGTGCTGCTATCCTCACAGTCACTATCAAAAAATGAATGATCCACCTCACCTTCCATCTCACTGGGGTTAAACATGGCAGCCAGCAGTAGAACAATGAACCTGTAAGATAAGAGTTGAGATGTTGCATGATATTAAGGCTAAATAACTGACACTTGTTATTCATGTTTTAGCTCATTTACTACAAATCTAACTCCTTTTATTACAACTGTTTTGCAAATTTTGAGGCTGTGGTTTAGAGACTGAATGCATTTTTATTCTACATCTTTACTGCATTCACTGGGATTCATTTATTTTAATACAACATAAAAATCAGAAAACTCGTGAAACTTCATCGTCACAAAGTGCTGCTAAACATTGTTTAGAATTAAACTCTTTGCATTAATATTCAGAATTTAGTTAAATACTAAATTTTAAATACTAACGTTACCAGATATAACAACCTCTAATAATGCAGTGAATCAAATGAGCATAGCATTTGGACATATCAGTCGCAGTAAGGCTTACCCACTGAACATGCAGACACTATGCTCCCGCAGTAAATAACAATTAATCAACCGTTTTCAAACAGTAGGAAGACAACACATGTTTTAAACCTAGGACACATAAGCTACGTGGTTGACAGCAAAGTTAAAGTTAGCTATAACCAATCTAACGTTAGCTAAGTTTACGTGAACATTACTCTGTTGTATCGGTTCGTTAGCTAACTTTAGCTATATTAGCTTAGATCTTACCTGGCACAATGAAAAGTGTTTCACGTATACTTGTATTTAGTTCTTTAGAGTAGATGTTTCGAATTGAGACGACGAATAAATTCACCACAAACCTGCATTGCACACAAACTCTCTTATTGCAGGTTACTGCAGCTGGATGTGAGCTTGGCACGGTGCTTGGTAACTAGCAAGCAACGTCACTTCCTGGCAACGGTTTGCTTTGTTGTCAGTATTTCCATAAAAAGAGTAAAACGTGTCAATTTAGTTGCATTTTATGGATTACGAGTAAAAAAAATACTCAACAAAACTGCAAAAATGAACAAATTGAGCTTATTCCGTATTGAAATTTCATATATCTTTTTTAATATTTTAATTTAGAATTATTAATTGGCACAATAAGTAGCTTGAGTAAGCCTATTTAAATTATTTAAAACAAGCCTTGCTAGTATCCATTAACTGCAGAAGTACATTTGAAAGTTTAACTGGTAATGGGACCCTGAGTTTTATTTTTATTAACTGACTTAACTATCACACTTTGACATTTTACCCTATAATAAACACAATTTCGATTTCTAAACTAGAAAAAGTATTTCCAAAAAGAAAATGCAGTGTGAATGCTTTAGCGCTGAAAAAGATGTTGAAAAAGCTGAAAGCTTTGCTTTTGCTGAAATAACAGAAATGAAATGTTGAAACTTCAAAGCCAATTAACCTTAAAAACTAAAAGGCAAAGGTGTGATGTCACTGAATATGTCACAGCTACATCATAATTTAAAAAGCTGTAAAAATCTTAAAAAGTATAAAAGATCTTAAAAAGCCCCATACAAGCATTAATGCCCTGGAATTACCATTAATGGTGAATGTTTTTAATGGTGTTTCTAGCAGAAAGATGTAGAAAGAAACAAAGGAAGAAGCTAATAAATAAAAAAGTTGACATTAAAAGTTGAAAGAAACAAAAAAAGGACGTTAAGAAGTAAGAAGTTGACAGTAAAAGTGAAGCTGATATTATAAAAAGGTAGATTTCAACAACCATTTAAATGCTAAAAATTTTAAAAAGTTATAAAAAAAATGCTTTTATGTTGAAAGTGAGTTTTCTGTATGTCAGTGATGTTTCTGGTAGAACCGGGGCCTTTTACTGTAGCTAGACTTCATTACAAAGTTGTTTAACTATTTAAATTGTTTAATTTTGAAAAAACCTTTAATAAAGATATTTATTTTGAAAGTGCATATTCTGTAATCCGTGCCTATGTTAGAACCTGGACCTATTACTGTAGGGAGGCTTCACCACAAACTCATTTTACCATTTAAATGCTTTCAGAAAGGCATTTATTTTGAAGGTGTGGTTCCTGTAGGTCAACAATGGGTGTTTGTGTTTGAACTTGTGCCCTTCACTGTTGATAGATTTCGTTACAGACTGGTTTACTGTATAAATGCTAAGTAATTGAAAAAAGTTATAAAGGGAAGTGTGTTTCGTGTGTGTCTCCTTTGTGTATCAAGAGGGAGAAAATGTGTCAGTTAAAAAGTTTGGACACAGCTCTGAGGCTGATCACATGACCTGAATCAGCTGTGTTACCATGACAACAATTGCTGCCAGTCTGCTGAGTCACCCACAGTTACTGAACACAAGCTGCAAACTGCTCAGATTCTTCCTCACAAAAACTGCAAAATGTGTAAAAGTATAAATGCTTTTGAAAACAATTTTAAAACTGTGAGTGGCAGAAGGCTTTACCGAACACGGCAATATATTTTATTTGAAGATACTCAATGAAATGAAGGCTTGGTGGCAATTTTAAAAGAGCGCTCATTTGTGATTTTAGGAGAATTTCTGGACTGGAGAATTTATAATGGGCTCCAATGGGAGTTTCAGGCCAATTGGCTTCTGGCTAATTACAGAATGAACCATAAGTCCTGTCACTGTGACAGTCACATTTCCTGAAAGAACACAGAAATACCTACATTTTAATAACATAATTTGTTTATGAAAGATGACAGTTAAGTAAAGAAAAAAGTTGCTAAAAGTGAAAGCTGAGAAGTTAAGAGTGCGTGTGTTGTCACCCACACTATAGCTGCACAAACATTCCACAATACACACTAATGGAGACGTTGAAAATTCACTAAAAAGTACCTCAAACAAACGTATAAAAGATGCAGGAAGAAAACAAAAAGTTGAAATGGTCTTGACCCGTTTAAAGTTTAAATTAACTTTCTACGCCAAACTATGATGATAGTAGGTCCGGTCTTAAAACAGACCTACGGTAAAGAAGTTGAACGAAGTTTCTGCGGCAAACCATCTACAAGGAGATAGCGACAAATAACGCTGAGATGATAACAATAATAAAGAAAAAGGATAGTGTAAGGGGCTACTAATCGGTAGAAAAGCGCTAAACAAGTGCAGACTATTTAACATATTACCTCCTACTAATAAAGATCATCATTACTGAAAAAAGTTGATCCTATCCTTTTTCTTCCATCTGTATTTTGTGATGTTGAGTCTACATTTATTTTAATGAATAAACTGTGCAGCCCTAAATTGGCATTTATTGACTGTCCCTAGGAATTTATTAGTTTTGAATAAAGATGTTTAGGTTTAAATAAGAATAGCATTATCCTGTATCAAGGAAGATACAAATAAGTCTTGGTGTTTAATTATACAGCAATAACAATATTATTACTGTAATAGCAATGTTACCTTTACATTTCCCCAAATGGCTGTTGTTAGATATTTTTTTCGTTTAAATACATTTTTTATAATTCTAAAGTTACAGACACATTAACACATTCGGCTACTAGGCAGCTTTCGAGCACAATCTGGCTGTATACTAGCTGTTTACAAACAAACAAAATAAAAGTTGAAACTGCATTAGTAACTACACGAACTACACTCTAACGACATGAAAATAAGGAAGAGAATCTGTGGTGGAACAGAGGTGAGGTCATTTAGATTGTCCCTGGTGACCTATTATGGCAAACTAACTGCTCCCTCTAGTGCATCTCCATTACCTTGAAAGGGGATTATCTGGAGGCGCGTCCCCTGAAATTACAATTTGTCACGGCTTTTCTCCTAATAAGATAGTTAAACCTAAAAGTGACACACACGCCAATGAAATGCCAATGTCCTAGGATTATAGTACTTGAGGGAATCTGTCATATAAACCTGTGTAGGGCCACTCTCATTGAATTGAACATGCCTATAGAGATAGGAATTGCACGGGGGCATTTCTCTGACAGCCCCACTTACACAATCCACCCATGTATATGAAATCACACAGAAACAAGAGAATAAGATTATATATGAAGAGGTTTTATCATCAAATTCACAAATTCCAATTTTTCTTTGTGTCTGCTGTGAGAGAGGAAGAGCATCCAATTGACTTGACAATGGGCTGGTTGTGAAAACTCTATTACAGGGAATGATTGTTTTCCAATAATGAGCTGTGTTGGGGGTGGGATCAGCACAGAGCAGGCTGCATTCAGTAGTAGCTTCTTCTTTACAGGTGGTCAAGGCACCTGGGGGTCCTTTATACGTTTCCAGGGTTCAAATGTTTTAATGTAATAATAACAACAACTGATCACCATGGGAAGAATTTTTTTGCATAACTGCAGATAGATGATGGCCCTACTAGAGGGGTGTCCGAGTCTAGTTGAAGGACACTTTAACATGTGGCAAGGAGGAACTGGAAATTGAACTACCAACCCTGGGGTTCATGGATGACTGCACTACCAACTGAGCCACAGCTAGCTAGAGGCTTACACAATAACCTTCAGTGTAGGAGTCCATGAAAAAAAAGCCCAGTGGGTGTTTAAGATCACTCTCTAAGTGGAACTAAGGGCACTTCAGGACAAAAGAAAATAGACTTTACACTTTAATTATTGGAAAAATCAGAATCTGCCATATCCTACTGTAGAAAGGTGTATTTTCATTAGGCCACAGAAAGAAGTTCACTTACAATGGAATTCAAGGTTATGTTTTACATGAAAAAACTGCATACTTGTGATTATTTATATTATATTATTATTTATAAAATTCCTAACCCTTATAGTGCCAATGTAAATTTTTGTGTATGATCTACTGACACCAAACAATGTCAATTTAAACTAAAACTGAGAGCTCAGATGATCTTTGGCCTCTGAGGCAAACACAGATTATAATATGCGGTTTGATCCCAAAAATCAGGTCCTTTCCATCCACACCAGCCCTGTAAAATAACACACACACACACACACACACACACACACACACACACACACAGATCAACACTAAATTTTTAAATGTTACACATTAAAAAAAGAAAATCAGCAATGTAGATGATTGTAACATGTGTAGTACCTTGTCTGTGATAACCTGTAAGTCCTCAGCTCCGGTGTAATGTGGATCTAAGATGAGATAGCAGATCTGCCCAGTGGTCTCACTCCATGCTACACCTAGGATAGTATGAGCTAAAACTCCCCCTCCTGCAACACAAGGCAATGTGAAGTTAAAAGATCAATAATACAAATGTTTTATGAACAGTGTTTTAATATTCCTTTTATTCCAAAACATAACTTAAATTTGTATATTTAATTGTTAATTGAGTTGATTTGTTGTTGTTGGACAGCGGCACATATATGATGGCGAAACTACTGGAGTTTTCTGTATCTTGTCCAAGGATACTTTTAACATGTGGTTAGCATGAACCCAATATTCAAGCATCAACGTTCAGGTTCATGGACAACTGTCTTACCAACCAACCCAATACGATATCTTTGTTAGCCTTTGTTACCCTGGATTATTAAAGCTCTATATTATCTTGTCAGCTATATAACATTTGCATTTAAGGAGCCGTAAGTACATTTTTGAGGAAGAATTACCATCTACAAGTAAATGTATGCAAGTATGTGCAAGCTAAAAAGGGAAATTAAAACCCAAATTGCTCGTGATAATTCAGCTCACCAATCATGACAGGAGTCCCTTCAGTAATGAAGTGGTTTGCCAGTTCTCTCCCTTTAGATGCCAACTCAGACCCCTGACTGAAAAGTACACAGATAAGCAGATAAGCTTATGATACAGACAAACATTATCATACAAAAGGTGCTTTTAGGCATGTGAGCACACCTGACAAACATGATCTTGGAAGTGACCCCAAGGAGCTGGTTCAGAACAACTTGAACCTCGATGGATCCGATCCACTGTCGCGATCCCACAAAGGATGCCTGTTTATCTCCCACATCCACTAAAGCCTGGAAAATGATCACCAAAATTGCAAAAAATCTATAAATAAATAAAAGTAACAAACACAAGCAAATCTTCTGTAGAATTGTGATCACAAGACCACCACCTGTTGGATCTCTCTGTGAGTGGGCACAGTTTGCTCTACGTAGCCTTGCTGCTTAAACCAAGAGCAGATGGTCTGCAGGGAGCGATAAGCACAGCCCCAGCCATTGTCATCCATGCGGTCTTGCATGTAGTGGTGATAGCTGTAGATTCCCTGCACCAAGAACACCTTAGAAAAGCCCACACACAACGAAGATAAATTAAATTTACTATCCCTTGTGCAAGTCCTGAGAACAGGCGATAAGAGTGTAACAAACTTTAATAATTAGACGCACCTTCCCATTGTCTATGGTAGGATGTGTGAGGACCAGGTGAGGGTTTCTGAGATAACCATCTTTGTAGGGCTCGTTGGGAAAATGGTACGCATTTCCTCTTCTGAAGAAGGGCCTGTCGTCTGGAAGCTCAAACTGTTGATGCAAATCCTACAGACAGAGATTTTGTGCAAAATCAAAGAAGAAAAGATCAGAACAAATATCAAGTACCAAGAAAGTTAGCACTTTATGCGAAAGAAAATAAGCTTTTTGAATAAACCTGCAGGATAAAATGTTACTGTATCTTAGTGTTCAAAATGCTGCTAATATTTTACATTAGCATCAGGAGATTTACATGTCGCCTTCCGGTTTGTTTGGGTTATCAAAGATACTCAGTCTGTGGTTCTTACTCTACGTTGTGTCTCTAGTTGGCTGTCGGGCACTCCTGCTGGATAAACCACAGTCACCAAACCTTTTGGCTCTGGAAGGAGGAAGTGAAGTGGTTCAGGTATGAGCAGTGTAGTTCCTTTCATGTGCTGCAAGGTCACTTTCTCCATTTCACACAGCTGATGAGTTAGTGTCTTCACCAGTTTCTCACAGGCACTACAACACCAGAAAAAAAAAATCTTTAAAAGCCAGAGAAAAGCTTTATGTGACTAACTTTTTAAACACTGATGGGGTGAGGTTTGACAAGCAGTTTAAATACAGCTTTCATTTTAAAAGAGAAACCTACTCTTTAATCGAGTCACTGCAGCTGGTACTGACAGCACAGTCCATGGGAAGAGCTGTACACAGGAAGTGGGATTTCTGGACTGTTCTGCTCAGGATGGGAGCTGACAGAGGGCCTGGCTTTGTTACCTCCATCATCAGGTGAAGGTTTATCACACTCTAAACAAATACAGTGCCACAAACACACAGTATAAAGAGGAAAAAAAAGGACTGTCAAATATCGTAAGTGATGCTATGGTGAACTGCAGTGTGGAAAGCTGATAAATTGTTACAGTGCATAGCTTGTTGTAGACATAAGTATTTTGTTCCAGCAACATTTCCAACCCCCCACTGGGATAGGTGATACAAAAATGACTATTTCTATCCTAGCACTCCCACATATTATTTCTGTATTAGAAACACTTACTTACTGCTACAGAATTTTTTTTCATTTTCTTTTTTCCAGATTTCTTGCCATAGGTTTCCTGTTCATCTGACCTGAAGTAAATATAATAGTAGTTACTGTTCAGCTAACCAAAAAAAAAAAAAAAAAAAGACTGAGCAGTCGACATTAGCAGCAAAAGATGAAACCAACTTACTGTATCCACTGATGTAAATCTTCACACAATGTGCTTGGAGATATTTCTTCGGGTGTTACATAAAAACCTTTGTTTGGCCAAATGATTACAGGACTGTCACACACAGTTAGAACACAGGATTCAGATTTTACCTTGGAGCGGAGGCTCTCAAAGGTTCTTGAGATCACCTTGTGCATCAGCAAAGCTAACAGAGGACAGAGACAGACATTATTAGTTATTTACCCTATGACCACAGGACAATAGAATAGAATAGAGTAGTACATATAATCTAAAAAAATAATGTTAATAAAATTTTGTGCATTTTTGTTTTGGGGCTAATTTAAGAATTTGGTTAAATTTAGGGGAAATATGAGTGCTTTAGCATAAAATTATATCTGAACCATAGTATGTGCCTCCAACCTTAAGGCAACAGCTTCAATGAAAGTGCTTTTGATTTCAATATGACAATGCTCTGAAATCAAAGAGAGCAAATCCCTGCTTGTGTTCCAAATCCCAAGTCTTGTGTCAAGCATTCTCAGAAGAGTGGAAACTGATACAGCAGGTCATTATTGCTCATGGTTTTGAAATGAGACATTTTAAATACACAGCAGCAAACACAGCAATTTCAAAAACAATGTAAGGTGGTGAAAGGCAACTACATACATTTATTGTAGTCAAGGGCTGCGTTTACATACAGTTTGCAGATATCTACATTTGATGCTACTTTGTACTACTACTACACCTTGTGTGTGTTGAGAGAAAGGTTGCATTTTTTATACCACTGCATTTATTGGACAGCTTATACAAAGAAAACTATGCCAGGGTTATAAAATCCAACATGTTGTTAAGTGACCAAACCTCTGGGGCCTTTTGTCACCATTCACATGATTATGAGTGCTTTCAAACAATTTCTCTCGATTTCATATAAACTGTTTAGGGCCTATAGATTAGAAAGCATCTGAATTGGAAAATAAAACCAATTTTGTGTAGTGGACATATTCTTCTTTCCTTTCTAATAATTTCCTGACTTTTCAGATTTAGGTAGTGACCCCTTTCCCTGTGCTTGCTTCAACTATACAGTGTTGCTTACATATTTATACTTTTACTTTCATTACTAATCTGAAGTACATTTTTACCAGCAATACCTCTACTTTTAATTGAGTGATGTACTTACATATTGATATCTTTACCTGAATAAAGATTTTGTATACCTCATCCACCACTGGTGGGCTGATGTAGGGTATTGACTAGTTTGTTACAACATCTGACAAGAAGATGCTGTTTTCCCCATAAACTTTCTCGAATCAAAATGTAAAAGAAACTTACGTTTACATAAGTATACTGTGGAAAAACATACAGTACCATCTGTGCTGTCCAGCTGACAGTTGAACTCCAGCGGCCCTTTTACACGAAGTATGGCCCCAGAGTGGGAGGGATGTGAGTTAACAAAAACCTGAGAAACACAGGGCAAGTTAGAGGTTGAACAAAGACCCAGAAGACTAGCAGGTTGATAAGAAGTGCACTTATATTATGTAGTATGTGGTCTTATCGACTGGAAACAAGGAACTGAGCAGCTGCGGTTAGCAGTCTACTGCGAGCTGAACAACTGTTTAGCCATACAGAAAAGGACGTAAAAGCATTGTTTAGCTACCTTATTATAAACTTACCATTGCGAAGTTTAGCCCTGTAATGTAAAATCACTAATCTCTCAGCTGGGGTCTATACACTGGAGGCTGACATATTTGTGATACGCGTATTCAACGTGTCTCTGTGCGCTGGATCCTATTGGACCACACTGATCCCGCCCATCAATGCTGCGTTCACTGTAATACGTAAATATGGTAATTATGCTCGGTGGCATCCGTGCTTCCCAACTTCTTACAAGTAGTATTTTAAATGTGAACGAGTTTGATTGTGAATCCTTGCAGCAGCCTCAGAATCGCGGGCACATCAGCTTGAACTGGATCAGCAAGCATATCCGTTCATCTGCAATGGTTGTTATTTGGGTTATAAGAAATGCTGCACATCTTAGAGAAGTCTGTACAATGTTCAGCCATCGTTCTATTTAGAACTATTCTATTTCTATTTTATTCTTTAGAAGCATGACACCAAAACAGGTAGCTAATTACTTTACTATAATAAAGTACATTACATTGTAAGTTACACGCATATTTGTATTGTATGACACTAAAAATGTTTATTGAATTATTTATTCAACAGTAATACTTTTATCTTTAATACAAATGACATACATTTTAACAGTATTTCAAACTGCAAATGGAGACGCCCTTGCAGTTAATATAGTAAACCAGTAACAGTAGTTACTGTCTTCATAAGAAATAATGTTTGGTCCTCTGTGAGTCCTTTTTAAGTTTACTGCTGTGAAGTTTACCAGTGCAAGACTCTTAATGTTAAATGTTAGGCTTATACTGTAGCTTAGTTATAATATCAAATAGTGCGTTACTGTAGCTGCTATAGCTTAAAACTTCTTCAATTTAATTGCTTAGTGCTGAGATAACATCTCCTAGTGCTGTTTTTACAGTATTTTGTTGGTTGAGTCAGGCAAACTGTATCTAATGTCTCCAGCATCTGTGTCCGTGTCACCCTTCTTATCACTTGACTGCATGCAACATTCTTTTATTTGTATCTTTTTGTTCAGCAATTCATTTAGATTTTCTCTTTGCCTTTTTACTATTCTATTTGCTAATTTTTGTCACAATTATTAAAATAGTTAAAACAGTTTTTTGGTGCCTGGTTAACTCCGGCTAAAACTCAAGCCTAAAACTGAACAAATTCATTAAACATAACCAAACATTGCAGATCATAATACATGAATCAGTAATTCTATAAACAAGACACATTCACCTGTTTTTCTAACATTTAAAAGGTCTACTTAAAGGATTAATCTTTTACAACTTAATCTGTTAAAACTTAATAAGTATTCTCAGTCATTATAGCATAGTCAAATACAACAAACTCCAGATAGCAAAGCTGAAATGAGGTCAGTTTTAGGGCAGTGATGTTTTAAACTAGCATTGTTTCAGGGTAAAATCTTCAATGGTTTGTTAAGATTACTGAGAATGGAGCCAAGAAGACGAGCACACAGAATCTGCTGTCTGAACAAAGAGGATTATCAGTGAAAAAATAAACATATGAAAGAGGCCTCTATATATGGCTGCCGTGTACTGTTGGTGAATCAGTTTTGATCCACAGTGCTCAAAAGATCCACAGAAATATTCACCAAAGTACTAAATGCAACATTACTGAAGAAGATTTACTGTAAGTATCTCTTAAAGGGCTTTGTGTGCCCCAATTGCTGCAATCTGCCCCCAGAATGTTACTACTTGTTATGTTGAGTGCAGCTGAAGTATATACATTGTAACTGTCTGAGGTCATGGCTTTTAAGTTTCCGTGGACTTAGTCTGTCAGGTTTGATTTGCGATGAGATTGGTTACAGTATCTCTCTGTGCATCATAAACAAAGTGTCAGGATCTTTGAAAGAATGCAGGGACTGAATGTATGCCACACACTATGGAAAATGTCATTGGAAAAAATGTATCAAATAGACTTATAACAGAGTTTATGTATGGATGTTGTTTAGCCTACCCTCATTAATGGGGTGGACAAAATACCAAAAACATCTATTAAAATGAGCATATAAAATTGTATTAGAATTAGTTATTTTATAAATGTTTTATGTCTTTTTAATTGATTTTTTAAATTCAAAGCAATAATCAGTAGAAATAGTAATCCTTGCTGTAACCGTGTTCCTGCTCATCCTGGCCATTAAAACATCTTTTCCTAATTTGCTGTGAATAGGAATGATGGAGGAGCAGCCTTTCTGTTTTAACTAAGTAATGTCTCTTGCTTTCTTTTTATCCCTCCTTTCTGTGTGGAGTTTGTATGTTCTTCATGTGCTTGTGTGGGTTTCCTCTAGGCACTCCGGTTTCCTGCCACAGTTCAAACACATGTGTGTCAATTGGTGACTCTAAATTGCAATTGTTGTGATTGTGAGTGTGATTGGTTTTCTGTCTGTGTAGATTGACAATGTGTCCAGGCTGTACCCTACCTCTCACCCTATGGCTATGTGATTGGCTCCATTTACCGATCCCCCACACCTGCGGCCCTAAAGAGAATAAGTGGTTACAGATAGTGGATGGATAAATAAATATTACAGGCAATTCTGAGAACAGGTGAAAAGATGACAGAAACAAAAGAAAAAACTTTTAACACTGACACAATTAAGTCATTAACTTAAAGTGGATTAAACTTAGATGGATAGATTTACATTTTCTTACTGTATTATGCCCATGTGCATACAGAATGTGTATGTGGGTGTTTAAGGGTATAAAGCGAAAAGAGACAGAACAAAGAAAAAAAAACAGTGCCATTAACACTAATTACAATTCTATTTGTACATCCTACAGCATCCCCGTTGTTGGTGATCATGCCTGATGTTTAAATTATATTTATTGTTATGAATATTTGAATTTTAAGAAAGTGTCAGGCTCACAAACAACAAGGAGCTTGCAGGTCAATTAACAGTAAACACAGAACCCGTGGAAGTATCTTGATGTAACACATTCTTCGCCTCTGGATATCAAATGACCTTTACTTCACATCATTGGTCTCCTACTGAGGCATGAGCTCTGATCCTGGTCCTCAGTCATTCACCCTCGCTAATGGGTTCACCCCAGGAGAGCTGAGAGACAAACAGAGGAAGGAAAAAGAGAAGCAAATATTCCACTGTTGGCATGAAACTTAACATGCTAAAGGTGCAAGTTTTTAAGATGCACATTTTAGAGAAAAATATTCAGGTTTCCAAGATGCAGCTTCTTTGATTAAACTTACCAATATGATTCTGCTTACACTGCTATTTTGCTAATGATATATGCTTTACAAATGACCCGCCATCAGTATTCTTACATTATTGCTGCTTTTACTAAAAGTTACATTATGCAACCTTTTGGAATCAAGTTAAAGTAGTTGTAGCCTGATACTTCCAAATCATTCCATACAAGGAATCTAAAACTGTACGCACATGGTTCTATTTCCCCTTATTATGTGATGCACATTGTGTGACCTCTGATTAGTCAGATGCCGGCCCTCTCTCAAAGTATTTTAGAAGTGAATATCTCTGTAGTTATTCTGTGACACTGTCACAGGAGGCATCAGTTGCACATCTCTACATTAGGATAAGTTATGGAGCATAACTCAATATTTTTAAAAAAGTGACATGCTGCTGATTTAAATTAAAACTGTCAGCATTTTTCCACTACTTCATTCCAGAGGACTAAGGAACAGTCAGGGTTTTCTTTCCTTTCCTTTTGCACACAATACCTCCTTTCTTTTTCACATCCAGGACCTGTATTTGATTGTTCATAGCCTTGCCTCCTCTTTGGCCACATCTGGCCGGTACAGACTTCAAAGAGCTACAATTGAAGGACAAGTCCAGTGATCAACTTCAGCTTAATTCTCTGATCACTGAGACGATAAAGATGATGTGTCTTTAGATAAAGGTAAACATTTGTACCTATTTTCTGTTCCCCCCAGTCACCAACATGTTATTTAAGGAAAAAGGGGGGGACAATTAGTCCAAAGAAAGTGCCTCAGTCCTGATCGCAGTATCGGTCACTGCTTTTCATTTTGTAGACCAGCTGTTTTGTTCATTCACCTGCGGTACAGAATAACACAAAGCCATGACACCTACCCCAGGGATTTTCTGGTCTGAAGCTTTATTCACTATCTCAACTTGGCACAGATCAGAACCTCCATGTCGTAGATAATCATGCCAACGTGGCCTGGTCATGGCAGTGCAGCTGGCACTGCGAATACAGCAACAACAGCCAACCTCTGGGGTTGCAGACAGGTCACTAAGACCTGAAAAGGGGCTGCTAGATCTGCTTCAAAATGTCACTGCAGGTTTTCTTCTTGAATGGAAAGGGCTGACACAAAATTTGGGTGCATCTGCCACAATGAACGAAGATACTTGTCAGTGTTTTGTCAAATTTAAAAAAGTGTGCTAGAAATATTTTGGTTCCTCCATTAAATTCAACTTCAGTTATGGATTCTGCTTCAGATAGATCTAATACATTTCTCAAAACGTAAAAGTAAAAAGACAAAAATAAATTATCTGACTAACTCATCTTAATTTGATCTCCATCAACTGGTTCTTTTAAAAACCAATTCTCTAAAATATGGCTTTAAAAATAAGAGATTCAAGAACCTTTGTCAGCTGAGTCTGTCTAAACCCTCTCAGTGATCAATGCAGGGTGTATAATTGTAAGATTTTGTATGTTTTTCTTTACTCCTTGATCTAACTTTCTGACATAAAAAGCAGACATGCTGATTTCAACTGAATATTTTGATTTGGCTATAATGAATTTTTCAACAACTCCAATAACCTAACCCCAAGGCAGATTGCAAATACTGCACTGCTAAAGTTGCAAAGATAACAAAATTAAAAGGGCAGTTTTTAATTTTAATTTTAATCTCTAACCTATAAACTTACTGTTTTCAACTTGGGCCTTGCTTTTGAAAGGCAGCCAACGTAAGCAGTGTGCTGGCTCATGGTTATCCTACCAGAAATGAGAAAACTCCCAAGTGACAAAGCTGTTCATTATTTAAACTATGAAATGGATTTTGGTAGACAAAGCAATTGTCTTTTCAGACCAAGTGAGGCTTACAGCACTGTAGCCTCATTATAGCCAATAAAAGCTATTTAGAATGGGAAATTTAATATCACCCAACATGTCTAATCACCACTGAACCATTCTGCATGATCTTAGGTAAAACAAACATCACATTGTGCTCAAACCCACAGAGATTGCAACCAAATCTTGCCAGTGAGTCATGTGTAGCCTGTTTATTAAAATACTTGGAGAAGAGTCAACAGAGATATGCTAGTGTGGAAACAGTGGTAAGACTATGGTAAATTTAATGTTGCTTTATTTATTTACGAGGATAAATCATATTCAGTGTTTTTCTAAATCTCTAGAGTTTCTTAGCCTCCTGTCCCTCAACAGTGCACCACTTAAATAATAAAGCGGTAAGCGGAGAAATACAGACATTCAGCAAGATGCCAAAAGAACAACAGGGACAGGGATTCTGCATAAGCTACAAGAGTAACAGGAAGCAAACATTGATGCAAACCTTGATGCAAACATTGATGCAATAATATGATACAAAAAAAAGGTCTGGTTATACAGTGTTAAACTGAGTGTTTAGCAAATTCACAATGAAAATAATCATATAGCTCCACAAAATAACAAAACTAGAGTTAATAATTAGCAATGTTAATGTGTCTGACCTATTAGAACCGACCGTGTTTTATGTTTAGAAAGCTTGTACAGATTGTGCTAAAGGAGCTGCTCCTGCAGAGGATTAGAGTCCACAAATAACAGGTGCACAACGTCTCCGCCTAAAACACAAAAAAGCACTGAACGAACCTGCCATTTATAATCTTATCCAATCCTTACCAGACAGACGTTAATTTACTGGGATTTCATGAGGGAAATGGAGCGGGTGCAGCTGGGTAGCGGAATTTGCAATACAGGGAGACAGAGGGTATGAAATCTGAACAAAATAACAGAATGAACTCATGT
Organism: Channa argus; assembly: GCF_033026475.1. Lineage (NCBI taxonomy): Eukaryota > Metazoa > Chordata > Actinopteri > Anabantiformes > Channidae > Channa > Channa argus. Next base: position 13,147,639 of record NC_090199.1, read on the forward strand.
GAATAAAAATATATATAAGTATTAGTATTCTGTTGAGATGAAGATGGAAAATCCATAAAAGCACAAAGGCGACACACACGGTGCACCACACTGCAGTGGAAACTCCTTATGTGAATAGAAATATGATTATTCGTGTATGTTAGGGGCCAGTTTCATATTATAGGACCCAGTCCAAAAGCTGATCTAAATTTAAAAAAAAGAAGTCCATTGCATGCGAGGAGTCGCCTGGAAATAATTTCTCATTGCTGATAGGTTGCTCAGCTACACCAGCCCCACTTGCCCATGGATTGGCCTACTGCTATTTTTCCTCCACTTTCTCATTGGCTTTTGGTAATGGTAGTTCCCTGCCATCGTTTGCCCATGCAGTTTTCAATGAATATTGTATGTGGTCCCTGCCTTTGGTGCTGATCATTTGAATCAGCGGGTTGCGGGGAAGGTATCCTGGATGAGCACAACAGATGATGGAATTTCTGCCAGATATCGCAGCTGCTCGACCCCGACTGTCTCCCTCCGAAATTAGATAAGAAAATCAAGGAGATTTCAGCGGGGTGAAAAATGTTCTGCGCAAAGCTGAAAGAACTGAAGATATCTGGAGATTGTCCATTCTCCAGCAAAAATAATGAGCTCGGAGACTTTGAGCAGCGCTCAACTGACGCCGCGGATTTATTGCCCATTTCCAAGGACGTACACGGAAAAATAGGTGAGGATTTACCTCGTCAGAAGCCGAGCAGAGCCAAAGTTAACCTGCATACACTTGGAGAGAGCATCCGAAAATTGGCATGTCCCGAGGTGAGTAAAAATGTATTATTAATATTCACTTCATGCAACTCTGCATGGATTATGAAAACAATTTATGTGACTGTAGTTGGGTTTGTCGCATGTCTGCCTCGAGGCAGTGACACCTGGACTATCTCATTCACTTAAGATAATCCTGCCTTCTTCATTTTACTGATGCCTCCGTAATGAAAGCTGCCTTTAAGTCTTAGCAGAGGACGACCTTTAACTTGCTCAACACTTTGTCATGCAGTTTCAAAGGCTGCATACTGCTCTCCAACGAGTGATGAGACCATCAGGTGACATCAGGGACACTGAAAGGTAACGTGTCTTTTTTAAATTCAGCTGCCAATAAGACATCAATACCAACTTGTCCTCTCAGGCTACATCTGCTATTGTAAATTACAGGTCTGTTACAACAGCATGTGTTCCTGCAATAGCAATGAATATGTTTGGATGTTTCAGCCTCATTTGGCTCAAGATTCCTAACAGAGTTTTTCTGCTAGAGTCACAGTCAAATGTAGTTGACAAAATGTCTTCAACAATTTTTGATAATCAGTTAATGTTAATGTTATTTTGTAAGCACATATTGCAAATATTCCGCCAGAGCTTTACAGCTTCTCTGATGTGAGAATTTGGTTTTATATTGGCATATGAGAATAAACTGGATTTTGAACTGTTGGCAAAAAACTGTTTTTTCTTTAATCAGAAAAATATCTAGTAAATTACCTGATAATAAAATAAAAGGCAGCTGCATCTCCACTCCAATGTATTTCTGTGACTGAATTAGAAAAGGTATGATCCACTGAGCAGTGGTGTGTGTCTGACTGATATTTGCTCTCTTTCCAGTCAAGTAATTTGCTGCACAGACTATCAGAGTTGCAGTGATGAACCAGAGCATTTAATGGAGATGATGAGCATATACTCGAGCAAAACAGGTATATTTCAAATTTAAAACTAAAATGATAAAATTTATGACATTTTGTGTTTTAAAAGTGTGAAGGTTTTCACATATTTACTGGTTTCATATTTGTATGTATCCAACAGCGATTCCATTTGAAGCTCTGAAAATTTCTCTTGGTGAGGAGCTCTTCAACATGTGTTATGAGGAGGATGGACACATTTTGAGGGTGGTGGGGGGAGCTCTCCATGACTTCCTCAACAGCTTCAATGTGTTGTTGAAACAGAGCAGCACACTGCCCAACGCAGACAGAGAGGATTGTGTAAATGAACCTTCGGTCCTCTGCTTAGACAAGGATCCGGGTCTGCTTACTGTCTACTTCTTCAACCCTCGCCCGACCACTGAGCTCTTTTTCCCTGGAGTCGTCAAAGCTGCTGCCCGTCTGCTTTATGACACCACTGTGGATGTGTTGATGGACCTACGCAGTACTAAAGACAGCATCTTGCAGTCCAGCCCGCAGCGCAGTCTTCTGTACACAGTTGTTGTTAAGGATGCAAAAAATCTGAGCCCCAGTCCACTGCGGGCTACCTCAGCTGGGACTCTTCCTACCTCTCTGTTCTCCACCATCTTCCCTTTCCATCTGATCCTGGACCAGGACTTGGTTCTGATTCAAATTGGACATGGGCTCAGGAAGAGACTCACAAGAAAGGACAGCCTTAGGCGTTCAGCTACATTCCAAGAGCACTTCACTATGGTCTCCCCCCAGATCAAATGCACCTTTCAGGGTATTGTGACCATGCTGAACACACAGTTTATCATTCGGATCAAGCACGGAGTCATCAGCTCAGATAACACAGGGAAGGTATGCTGACATACAGTATCTGTGACATACAACCGGAAATATGATGTAAATAATGTGAAAAGTCTCCCCGTCATTGTCTTGTTGTTAAATCTAGTAGCACACACAAAAAAGAAAAAAATCAGGCTCTTTACAAGTAGTCAGTCTTATTAGTGATGTTCATGGGTGCACTTGGCCCAAGATAGAGATCAACATCATACCCCCAGTGGAGATCAAAAGCAAATGTCAAATCATTTTATCCATCAAAGGCGCAGTCATGCTGGTGCTATTTATGTAAGGGTGTATGGGAATTGGTCGCTATGACAAGAAGAAAAGTATCAGTGAGTAAACATGAAAGTACAATAATACAAGAGGTACAATAATAGGTAATAATCTTTACCTGTTCTGAAGGAAGTAAATGTAACAACTGGCCAGGATGGGGTTTCAGAATTTAAACAAAAAATAAAATGTAAGCTATTAAAATGCTCAGGTTATGTGCTTATATGTGCTTAACTATATGGTTTACAAGAACACAAGTAATTCCCAGTATTTTATTTATGTATTCTTTACAACTGGATTCAGTTTTTTATTTCATTTGTTTTTTTGTTTGTTTTTTTATTTCATTTGTTTTATTTAATTTTTTATTTTATTTTATCATTTTATTTGTTTTTCAATTATGCTTCTGAGTATTACCACAAAGTACAGAGCACTGGTGGAATTCTATATAATTAGTTTTTTCACTTTGCAACTTAAAATTTTGAACCTGAAAGAGTGAGATGGTGATCAAAGGTAGGAAAAACTTAAAGTGTCAGAGCTAAGTGTTATGCTAATCCATACAAGAGTTGTGCAAAATATTTACTGACATGCAAATTACAAATGCAACTTCTTGGTGGAACTATATGTATAAAAAAACATTATTCATATTGTATGATTGTAAGAAATCTGTATTAACTCAAACTAACCATAGCACATTCCACTAAAACGTTCTTTCATTTCCCATCAGCTCATGGACCTAAAAGGTCAGATGATCTACGTTCCTGAATCCAACGCCATTTTATTTTTGGGATCACCTTGTGTGGATACGCTGGAGGAGCTAACAGGCCGTGGCCTCTACCTGTCAGACATCCCAATTCATAACGCGCTGCGTGATGTTGTGCTTGTCGGTGAACAAGCCAAAGCCCAGGACGGTTTGAAGAAGCGTCTGGGAAAGGCCAAGGCAGCCTTGGAGCATGCTCACCAAGCACTGGAGGAAGAAAAGAAGAAGACAGTGGACCTCCTTTTCTCCATCTTCCCCGGCACTGTGGCACAGCAGCTGTGGCAGGGCCAAACGGTCCAGGCGAAGAAGTTTGACCGGGTTACAATGCTCTTCTCTGACCTTGTGGGTTTCACAGCAGTTTGCTCTCGCTGTACCCCGATGCAAGTGATCACCATGCTCAATGAGCTGTACACGAGGTTTGACCACCAGTGCGGAGAGCTCGATGTTTACAAGGTAGGTCAATGGAAAATACTGTAAAGACTGAGCATGCATTTACATTTGTATAGCTTTTATCACAAGAGCACCACAAGTATTATGTAGTAGTATGTAGTAGTATGAATTCAGTTTTCAATTTTGTGCTTGGAAATTTCATTTACTACTTCTGTTTGTAAGCCAGAGGATTTGGCATAACTGAACATTTGTATTATATTTATTGTAATATATTTATTTTTTTTGTAAATTTTTTTTTTTTAACTTATTTCAACACCACTAACATACTGGTGAAATATTTTATGTATTTATGATTTAGTTTACTTACACTAAAGGCCATTTCTAATTTATTACAATTTAAGTTCCATTCTTCTGGCCATTGTTTTTATCCATTCTAATAACATTGTGTTTAGCAAAGAAATTGCTGAGATTTTGAATTATTACTGAGCAGAGGAGAGGCCATGAGGTGGACTAGTACCTTTAAGATGGTTTAATAAAATTTATATTCCACAATTTCCTGACACAAGCCTCCCCACTTTCTACCGGGCTTTCACCGTCACTGCACAGCTGAGGATGGGAAAGGGCTGTTGGGGGTTCAATGTCTTTCCCAGAGACACTTCGACATATATAGCTGTAACTGGGGATCGGCCCACTGTCCCTGTGGTCCGTGGACAACTGCTTTTACCAACTGAGCTACAGCCGCCCCCACTTATATATAGTTCATTATTTCCAAAAAGGTCTTTAAAATTGAGTTTAGCACCTTTTAAATCCTTTTTCCAAATTTTTAGTGTATGCCTAAGTTTGGCCAACCCAATAAATATTTGTAGTTCCGTTCCTGCTGCTGAGGACATGAGCTGAGAGCCCACAATGTAACTAATAGCTCTGCTATACCCGTAGCTCACTAAAATACAATCTGCCTTTGTATAAATAATTTTACCACAGTAACGGTACAAGCTGGCAACACTGAATAAAATGAGCATCTACAATTGCAGTTTGACATAAAATGAATAATTAAGGACATCTAGTATTCCTTCATAAAGCATCTTTGGTCAAATTACTATAATAAAATGTAGTAAATGCCTTTACAAATTAATTTTTTTCGACAACTACTTTACTTAATATGTTTGAAGGGGTTGACAGACTGAATGTAACTCACCCAACTACCCTAGTGGCTGCCAGGGGCCACTAATCTACAGGGAGGTTGGATAATGTAATCAAAGCGTCAAGGAAGCATAACAGAAAGAGCCACATGTTTGACAAATATCTTGTAAAATACTAGGAAGTTAGAAGTTCTTTCAGGACCCTGTTTCCACTCCACATGTATGAGTCTAAAAATAGTTTCACTTTGTCTCTGCCACATAGCTGCTGAGTGCTCTCAGGTCCAGATTTACAAAGAAGAAGGAGGAGGAGGAGAAGGAGAGAAAACACTTTTTAATATGGCCAGGGATCAAGCAACAATACAATTTAAGTTTTATTGCTCTTTGTTTCTTGCTCTCTTTCTTACACAGCAAGATGAAGAGCAAGTCAAATTGTTAATCAACGAGCTTTCGATTAATATCCCCATCACATTTGTCATTGTGTTCATTTTCTTTATGGCACTGCATTTTTTTTATAACTTTCACGTGAAATAACCTGTGAGCTTAGATTCACATAAGACCTCTTGACTTTGAATGCTAGGCGGCTTAAACAGCAACTTAAATTCTGTTTTCTTCAGGGTTACAACTCATTTTAACATTCTTAAATTGTGTTCAGGTGGAGACCATTGGTGATGCATATTGTGTGGCTGGTGGTTTACACAAGGAGAGTGAGACTCACGCTGTCCAAATTGCACTCATGGCCTTAAAAATGATAGAGCTTTCAGATGAAGTTATGACGCCGACTGGAGACCCAATACAGGTGACGTAAACTTCCTTTTCAACAGGATTATGTAACTTGAACAATGCAGATAAGATTTTTATATGAAGAGTTTTTAAAGAAATGCTTCACAGTTTGGTGCAAAAGTTTGCATCCCCCCAAACAACATTTTTTTCATCCATGTAACATTTATCTAACGTGGATAAAAACTTAACCCAAAAGTTAGCATAATAATATTGCACATTCAGGTAATACAATCATTCTTTACCATAAGAAGCAACAAAAATGGTCAGAGTGTATAAAAACAAGTTATAGTATAATACTAAAAATGACATCACTTCAAAAGTTTGCATCCCCCTTGATAAATTAATTAAAATGTAACTTTAATAATTTCTTTTCAAGGACCAATTGTACTAGCTTAATGTGCATTAAATACTATGTATAGATGACACATTTCTTTGCCTCTAAATGTCATAACTTAGCATTCATAGCTTGACAGTTAACTTAGTTGGGCACAGCTTTAGCTTTTAATTTAACTCATGTTAAATGTCAAACTAAACAAAAGAGACAATGGATGTTCTGTCATTCAACTGTCTCTTCACCACAATCACAGCTACACTATCAGCATTTAGCTAACACTATTTATTATTATGGTTAATAATTATCATCTACACTGCTCACTTAGCACTATCTTACCACTAGCTTTTTTTCTCTTGTTATTCTTTTTTTGCTCTTGGAATCATACCGCCTCTTTATTATAGTCAGCTGGTGTTCTTTGTTTCATTAGACCTGTTTGTTTACTCCAGGGTGCTACTTGCAACACAGTGAGGGTCGGGGTCATCTTAGGGAGATCTGCTACTGGTAGTGTCATTGCAAACTTTGCACACAGCCAGTGCTGTACATAGATTTAACTTATGTCGGCCCTTGGGGGCTCTCTACTGGCCCCCAAGCAGGTGCCTGCCTTGCCTGCTGGCACAGAACACCTCTGCACCCAACTATAAGAGAATAATTTCTGTAATTGGAGTAAAGTTTAACTTCAAGTAATTATAACACATGGAAATGTTTGACATAAAATAGGGATCAATTAATTTTGAGCTTTTAAACTTTTAAATTTTAAACATTTTCAGTGTTGAAATGATATTGTCTAGCTAAGAAGACTGATTACAGAACATTAAGTGGCTCCTGTTTTTCAGCACAAACTTTAATATATAATATAAAAATTAATATTTTTAACAATTATCCAAACATTTTGGAATGAAGACACATGTCAGTGTGTCTTGCTGAAGTGTTTACTTTTTTGCACAACAACACAACACAAATGAGTTCAAGTTGCAGAAACAGATATTATGCATCAAGAGGCAATTCTTTGTTGGTTTTAGTGTCTTTAAGCAGATGAAAATATGCATATTTGTTGATATTTACACAGCAGGTTTTGAAAAATACATTTACATGCTAGTCTTTTTTAATACCTGTTCATTAGCATATTATTAAAATCGATTGCAGGAATGGATGTTGTAGTATTTTGAGCTTTTTGAAGCTGTAATTTGAGAATTTGACAACAAATTGATGACAAGAAACATGTTAAGTAGTTAGTATTTGTTTCATTATAGAAAATAAAAATGAAGCTTACTAATTTATTAGCACAATATTACCGCTAGCACTGATACATTTTTAAATTGTGGAGCAAAAGTCTACAATGCACACCATTAAAAAAAAACTAAGCCAAAGCCTTATTCATGTTTGCTTATTTTCACGTTTATTCAGATGCGTATCGGCCTCCACACTGGTTCAGTATTGGCTGGTGTAGTTGGAGTAAAGATGCCACGCTACTGCCTTTTTGGAAACAATGTCACATTGGCTAACAAGTTTGAATCCTGCAGCCAACCTAGAAAAATCAATATCAGCCCTACAACCTACAGGTAAAGTAATTGTCGCCCTTTTGTCATTTCTTCATTCAAAGGGAAAGTTGCACCTTATAGATCCATCTCACAAAATGTATTAACTGAAAAACTTCAAAACAAGTAAATGTCAGCCATCTTAACCCTTAGTTGCATAAGTGAGTCAAAAATGACCTGCATTCATTTCCTATGGAATTTCATGGGAACCTCCGATATATTCCGTCAGGAATATATATTCTGTGGACTGTGTGTGTGTGTTTCATTCATGACTATTGTGTGATACTACATACTGATAAAGGGTTTGCCTGTCATTCAAAACATTCAAGTAACAAAGGTCGTAAAGTCAACAGTCGGTGTGGGAAATGCAGTTTACCTGTGTGCAATAATCACAGCCAGAAACAGGTGGTTTGTCACAACTGCATACAGTGATGAGACAAGAAGACAACAAACGAGACTTACAAACACACACATACACACACGCACACATATATGCATATACTCTCTCTCACACAGGGCGTGAGAGAGTACTACTAATTACTGGGCTGTATCTCGGCTGGCGAGGCAGTTGTCGATGGACCACAGGGTCAGTAGTTCAATTCCTGGACCCTCCTGGCTACGTGTCAAAAGTTGCTCCCTGTGGGTCAGCCACCGCCATCGTTGTGTATGTGTGAATGGGTGAATGAGAAGCCACATTGTAAAGCACAAGTGTCCATTTACTATTTACACGGACACACACAAAATGGATGTTGACATTGCTGTTGTGTAATTTTCCTTTAAAATTTTCAAAAATGTTTAAAAGGTTTCAAAAGTCAAAAATAAAAATATTTCAAACATGAAATCATTCTTGTGTGGACAAAAATATAATACAAAATATAATACAAATTATAGTTTTTAACTAAAGTGACAAAAGTGGCACAAATTCTAACACGGGTCATTTTTTACCCACTCATGGAAAAGTGTTGGGTCCAGTCACTCGTGCATCTAAGGGTTAAATAAACAGATTTTAATGACCCAGTACTATGTGGTGTCATTTGTTTCCAGAAGTAGTTGTTGCAGAGAGGAAAAAACCCCAAAGTGCTCTACACAGGAAACTAGGTTTTAGAAGAGCACTGTGTTTCTTCTAGTGTCAAATAATTTGCTACATTGTTTGAAGATTCATGTTTTATTTGGGTGCTCTTTATCCTAGATTACTGAAGGATCGCACAGAGTTTGTCTTCGTTCCCAGGAGCAGACAGGAGCTTCCGGCCAACTTCCCAGAAGATATCCCTGGTGTTTGTTACTTTTTGGAGGCGTCCTCCAAACCTTCAAAACTGAATGTGAAATGAAGTCAAGCTGCTGCACAGCCCAGAAACATTAAATATGAAGAAACATAAGCACATGTAGTGAATAGAGTGCAAATACCTTGTATATTTTGGTTTGGGTTGTTTATGGTATTATCTGTCAGTCAAACTGTTGCAGTTGCTTCATTACAGGGATGTCAGGTTGCTGTCAAACATGAGTCTTGTCTCTGTACATTTATCCATTTATACAGTTGTGATGGAATCAGTCACTTCTTTCATGTTCCTTCCAAATGAGTCATCTCTGCAAATTGAGAAATAAAAGGTAGCTGTATTTCCAAGGTCCCACAGTAGATTGACAATGAAAGATCTAATGTGGGTTAAAAAGTTCACAGAATAGGCTACCAAAAACAAGTCTGTAGCTGTCTTTAATTTGCAGGTTTGTAATAAACTCTGAATGCATCATCTTGCATAGGTAGATATGATACACAACATGTTGTGGATGTTGATCCTCCGTGTAATTTTGCTAAAAAGAGTTTCGAGCCATCAAGATTGGTTTTTCTGTAAATATCTAAGCAGTTCTCTCACATTGATCCAGACCAGGTAGCTGTTAAAGCACCTGCTGGGAGGGCAGAAGAAAATCAATATTAAAAGTGAAATTGGCTTTTTGTGTTTCTGGGGGAGAAATTCATGACAAATAATAATATGTAAAAGCTAAAATTAATACATTATTTAGTATAAAATAAAGCAATTCAGAGCAGATTCAGGTGCCTTATTGGAACTATACAGGCAGATCACAGATGTTTGAGTTTCCTTTGATATGGCTCAATGTCAATTTTACATGTCAACAGTTTCTTCCAGAGAAGTGTAGTTCTAGCTATATATATATATATATATATATATATATATATATATATATATATATATATATATATATATATATATATATATATATATTTGTAATAAGTAATTTAAATGTCTGTTTATTAGACATAATTCATTCCAAGATTCCATTTTCGCCACATAAGTAATGTATTTTTACTTTTTTCACTGTATACATTTATATTATATTTATTACGAGTTTCATAGCACTTCTTTATTACTGAGGGAATATGGCACAACATGAATACAATGAATGTTCACTAAACTATCACTCATAATGATGTGCTTTAATCATTATTATTGTAATGTAATGAAAGCGCAATAAATATTGACATTAATATGTGACTATGTGACTTACTCTGTAGTGTTTCGTCTGGGCAGGCTCACACTGAAACTCATTTAAAGTTGATAACATGCAATTATCAAATTTACATTTCTGTCTCACAACAACTTCATGTTTAGTTAATTACTCCAGTCTTTTTTAGGCAGGAAAACAACTCAAACGAAGTACTTATTGAGATAAACTAATATAATATGGCACATTAGAAGAGATAGATTTACTCAGGTTATATAGCCTACTTATACTGAACAAGTTCTACTTCTAATTAAAATATTGTGTGGGGGCAATTACTATTTATTTTGGTGATAATAAAAGAAACAACCAGCCTATTAAATGTGCCACTGTATGATGCACGACCTTTTAAGCCTGTAAAGTTGTTAAAATGAGCTCCCTTTGGACTTTCTGCAACACTATATTACTACTTAAATGCTAGAGCATAATTGATTATCATGCAACTTAAAGCACTTCTTCAAGGCTACATGGTGAAAAGTGATACATTGCAATCCCAAAATGCTTTGGCCAGGTTTTTGAAGTTGCTGTCGTACTTTTCTGTATTATCAGCTGCAGAGTTCATAAGCAGAAACCTGACGTTGATGAGCAGAAAGGGCGTTTCTCCCCCCAGCATCAGTAGGACATACCTTCGTTGGTATTGGTCAGACGTGGCTTACGTAAGACTTTGCCCGATCTGTTATTGGAAGGCCGATCTGTCGGTTAGGAGCTAGGAAGAAGGGGCGTGTACACACGGCACTTAGCATCTGTATCAAACGATGTCGGTGGTGTCAGATTCAACGCATTTTGCTTAAAAATAAGGGAAAAGCACAACAGCTGTCATCATGGTATGTATTAAAACTATTTGTATTATGTTTTGGAGCTGCTAAAATAGGGTGTTAGTGGCGCGACGCGATGTACTTGTCATTTCCTGGTAGGAGAGCACAGCTGTTATACAATAATTTGTTAGTATTGCTGTATGTTACTGTACAATAACAGTAACTTAGGAGTGATACTGGAGACAGTCATCGTAAGCATGTGATGTAGATACCCGCTTGTGTAGGAAGGATTCCTGTACTGTACTTATGTCTGAGAGAAATGATCTGCTTGCATTAAATAATGTTAACGTTGCCCGTGTTTTCCATAAATTCACAGTACGGGTTTGTAAACCACGCCTTGGAGCTCCTAGTTTTAAGGAATTATGGCCCGGAAGTCTGGGAAGACATCAAGTGAGTTTCCCGTTAATGTGTTTACTAGCCCTAAGGTGAATGGCCAAGCAGACCACAACAAGGGTACAAGCCAGGCCTGCTGTGCAGCCAGCAACACACTCTGAGCTCCCACACTGCAGTGTGCTGCCAGCAGGAACAGAAATTGGCTTTTACTGTAACGATTAATCTTCATTGTAGGCAGGCTTACACTGAAACTCAGATTAAATCTATACAATAGAAATAATGGTCTGTCCCATAGAAATGTGATTTTTAAATCAGTGACCTTAAACAAAATCATATAATTTAATGATAGTTATTTAATGGTGACTAAAAGTATTCATTCCACATACTATAATAAAAGAATTATTCCATAACAACAAGAAATAAGAACTAACAACAGGCGGTATGATCTGTGAAATGAGCTCAACTACTTAACTTGAGTAGAATAATCAAAACATTTTTTTTAATTGTTACTCATGCATTCAAATAGATTTAAAAGTTATGGCTGGTTGAAGTGGAGCTCATTTTTATGTCTTTAGATATGGTTAGTTACACCTAACAGTATCGTATAAAAAATCTTTTTGAAAAGTGACTAATGTTAAATGACTTACAGATTAATATATTGGAGAGAACAAGTTGGTTTTGTTTTTTGCAATATTGCTTTGTGAAATTCAGTGGTTAAATAATGGTACAAAACAGAATAAAATAAAAGTACACAAGTAAAGTAAGCAATGTACGTAACTCTGCTACCAGTGCATTCAGTTAGGTTCCACTGTTGTAAGCTGCATATTAATTGAAACTTGGCAATACAGCTTTTAAAAGCCAAAAAATGGCCTTGCAATTTTTAATTGTGGATATAATCTAAAGGGTAGTTTGAGATTTTATGTCTATTTGGCAAAGTAAATTAACAATTTAATAACCCATTTTATAAATATCACAAAGCTTCTTGGTTTATAAAACTTTATGTTTTGCAGATAACAAGCACCTTCCATCGATAGAATGTAAAAAATGTAACTTTTATTTTATTTTTTTAACTAGAAAGAATTTGCTTTTACAGTTTATAGGATAAATGTAATTCTATTCTCTCGTGCAATGTTAACATGCCATTGTCTCCGTATGTTACATCTTTGGCTCAATGAGAGTTTATTTTTCATCTGAAGTCTTAACTGCCCTTGACGCGACCCTGCTAAAAAAAGAAGAAAAAACAGCGGCAGCTGTCTTATGTAAATGTTTTCAAAGAGGTTATTCTTAAGCCAGAACAGAAAAGTATTTTACTGGGCAAAGTTTTATGTTATCTGTCCAAGTGTAACAATTTCTCATGTTTGGCCTGTTTTCAGAATTTGATGAGCTGAATAGTTTAAAAATGAATCCTTATTTTCTTTGCTAAACCTTTCAGTGATTGATATATTTTTCCAGCTGTGACACATAATAATAAAATAGGAGATGATGATCGTGACTGTAAATCATTTATGTTTTCTCAGCTAAACAACTGTAATCAGATCCTGATTAAGTTTTCTGACAATTAAAAATTGGATTGTCAAATGGACTGTATAAATAACTAATTGCACTCTAAGATTCTAAGTGTACTTTTTACCAAAGGACAACACAGTACATCTAAACATATCATTATCTGTACTTGTTTCACAACACAACTACTACAAAGCACCAGGGAAAGATTTATTTAGTTTTGCTCTAATATACACTAATAAATCACGACAGGTCACTCTGACTGGCCACAAATAATACTCAACAGCTGTTGCTGAATTGTTCCTGTAAACCAAAGTCCCAAGCACTATTACAAAATGGCAGAGGGACTCATTGCCTGAACACGTTCCCTACAATGATGGTTTACTTCTGCCGTGGCTCATGAGAAATCTTTGTTTTCAGGAGGGAGGCTCAGCTTGATATTGAGGGTCAATTCCTTGTTAGAATCATATATGAAGATGCCAAAACATATGATCTTGTCGCAGCTGCAAGTAAAGTTCTCAGTAAGTGTCAGTATTTATTTAAAATATTGTACACGTGTGATATACTTTACATTATAAATGTAGCAAACTCACAAGCTGTATCACAAACTGATATATTAAAAAGCTCCTTTCTGCATTTTCAGAGATTGATGCAGGAGACATCTTGCAGTTGTTTGGGAAAATGTTTTTTGAATTTTGCCAGGAGTCAGGATATGACACAATTCTGCGAGTGTTGGGTTCGAATGTTCGTGAATTCCTGCAGGTAGGCTCTGTCTTATGGATGGAAATATTGTTTAAAAATTGTGTACAATTACAGTGTTAAACGAGCATTCTAATGATACATTGTTACATTCCTATAAAACTAAAAAAGCTGTTAAAGCTTTTTTCTTTATTTATTATAAAGTGGTGTGTATCTTCAATGTACCCCTTCAATGTTTAATGTATTTTGTAGCGCATTATCAACTACATCAGCATGTTTGGGCTGTTATTGAATACTGGCTATTTTAATTTTCAGAATTTGGACGCACTACATGACCACCTGGGTACCATTTATCCTGGGATGAGGGCTCCCTCATTTCGCTGCACCGATGCAGAGAAGGGAAACAATCTGATTCTTCACTACTACTCAGAGAGAGAGGGTCTGCAAGACATAGTAATTGGCATCATTAAAACGGTCGCTCAACAAATCCACGGAACAGAGATAGAGATGAAGGTCAGCTTTGTTGTTTTTTGTTCCCTTTTTTGCAAAGTTAATCTGCAGGTCTAATGGCTTGCTCTGCTGCTCCTGATGAATGAAGATGACTTTAGGTTTTTCCCACATTCTCTCAAATTTTCAGTGAAGCGTTACAGTCCCTGCAGTATATTATTAAAATTCACCAATAGAAAGTTCCCAAATATCCAAAACAGGAAAAGCGCTGCACTGTGACATCTGCAGTTCAGCAGTGATTTTTTTGGCTAATGTCTGTGAGTCAGAGGGTATTTTTAGATCTAAGTTATAGAGTCTCTAGCTTGGAGATGTCTTTAAGGACATTCTTCCATGGCTCTATTTAATTTTGTCTAACTCTGGTTGGATTTAAACTACATGCACATTATTAGCTAATTTTATATTTTAAATTTAGAGAATTTTTTTTACCATGACTCATTTAATCGACAACAATAATATGATTTTGTCAAAAAGTTTTTAAAAAATCTAATGCAACAGCTGGATACCATATACTCTGGTTATAGGCTATAATGTATACCAGTAACTGTGGTATGTTATTCTCCTCAGACTATCTACTCTACTTTGGATGGAGTTTTCTCTTTGTTTTATAAGCAAATGACATTTTCTCTGAAACTTAATCATGTAGTGCAGACAGGATAATATTTTTTGAATTGTGTGTGTAATGAAAGAACAGAAATGGCAGACGCTCCAAATGTGACACCCAATTTCTGGAATTATTAGCCACTGTTGCTGTGGCAACAGGGTGCAGAGACAGCAGCCTGACGTCAACATGTCTTATGGCCATAAACCCACAGAATAATGACATTTTGTACCCCCCCCCATACAACAGTAATATAGTTTAGATTAATAATATTATTAAAAGGTTAATGTGTTATTGCAAGGGAGAAGTATTTGATTAAAAAATGTTAATTGGTGAAACTATACGCCACAATATAGACAAGTTTAAATACATTTTAACTTAATTGTTGTCATTTTGTAACAATATCATTAATATTCTATCAACTGTTTTAACTTCACCTAACACAGATGATCCAACCGAAAAGCGAGGAGTGTGACCACATTAAGTTCCTGATTGAGGAGAAGGACTCAGAAGAGGAGGCATTTTACGAGGATCTGGATGGCTTCGAGGAGAATGGCACGCAGGAGACTCGAATCAGCCCGTACACATTTTGCAAAGCCTTCCCATTCCATCTCATGTTTGACAAGGACCTTATGCTCACACAGTGTGGAAATGCCATTTATCGAGTCCTGCCACAGGTGTGCCTTCATATAAAATAAAAAATCCAGTTCATTGACTCAGCATTTGATTATGTATTTATAGGGCTATTTGCTGCATTTTCTAGCTGCCTATAATGTTTCAATAATTCATTAAGTAATATTGAAATATTTTCTGATCCCAGTTTATCTTAAAATGTGCATATCTTTATTCTATTCTTCAGCTCCAGCCTGGTACCTGTATCCTCCCTTCAGTTTTTTCTTTGGTCCGACCTCACATTGACTTCAGTTTTCATGGCATCCTTTCTCACATTAACACTGTCTTCGTTCTGAGAAGCAAGGTACGTGTGTGGTCACAGCACTTTTGCCTCATAATGGCACTACTTTTACTTGTATTATACTTACTTAAGTATAGGGAAAGTATAGGGTATAGGCAGTACTCTATAGTAGAGTCCTCTCCAGAAGGCAAAAGGCACTAAACCAAATGATGGACATTTATGTGTTTATAGTATTAATATTTATGAGCTCAGCTGAACAATATTTCTACTCTGTGGGAATCATTAACACTTGTAATGAGGAAGAAATTGTTTACATGCCGATATTACCAAGCATGTAAACAATGAATCAATCAGACAAATAAATATGTAGATTTTAATTTTGGCAATCATGCATGGAGCAAGGTAAAAATATTGAATTGAGAGACTGAGAGCAGTTGGTGAACAGATTGGTCTCCAGGGCTACCACTCTTGGGATGCTACATATACCACGATACAAGAAAAATACATAACACATAAAGATTTAAAAATATAGACTTAGGTGAACTGGTGCCCAGTGTTGAGGCAGATTTAGAGAGGAACATGAAATGAAATATTCATAAATCCCAACAGGAGGGCCTGCTGAATGTGGAGACTGTAGAGAATGAGGACGAGCTGACGGGGGTGGAGATCAGCTGTCTGAGACTGAAAGGACAGATGATTTACTTGCCAGAGGCAGAGAACATCCTTTTTCTCTGCTCACCCAGGTATGCCCACTGTGCAGTCTGTCCTGACAGAAGCACAGACCGAATATAACACCCACTGAATGGGAACAAAGCATTATTTGAGATAAAAGTCTCGTAATTCAAGTTTTTATAAATAAAATAAAACCTCAGCATCTCATATACTGTACATAAAGGCCATGAATAAAATTTAGAAGTTGTTACAAGTTGCTACACAAAATGCCTTTTGTTTCCTACTAAGTAATGCTCAGCCCAAAAGCAATTAGTTCCCACTGAAGTCCTAAATACTGTATAGCTCAATATACAACCATTTCCCATATTGAATAAATGCAGATGCAGAATAATATGTACTTGCATATATCTACAGCAGCTGGGATGGTTATGTGAGATTCACTCATTATAAACTACCGTGGCCATGTTCACTGTTTTGGAGGAACATGTAATGCAGCTCAACCGTGTGTCTCAATTATGTGTTTTAAGGAGACATTTAGAATTGCATTTGGATTAAATGGTGGGTCTTTTAAGGTATTTGTTGAGAGCAAGAAAATATAGAATAGAATATTACTAGCCTTATATTTAATTAGAATATTGTTTTTCTGTGCATGTAAACATGTTTTAAAATGAAAAGAAATTGATATATCCTGTGTTTGTAAAGGTTGGCAACTTCAGTTAATGATAGAAAAAATGATTGATGAACTGTGGGAAGTGTTTTTCAGATACTTAGGCTCAAATATATTTTGAGTATATACTTTTATAAACAAAAATATGTAGGTACACGAAAAGCAAGAAAAAACACAAAACAATCTGTAAGCTGGTAATTACATCGGTACTTGTGTTGTGACATCCATTAGCCCCTGTGGCCCTTACACAACCAATCAGGCATTTCTATTGAAATACCAGACAAAGGAGAGCAGGGTTCAAGATCTTGTTTTCACTGACACTTTGCAGAGGAAAAGATCAGTGTTTTGCAAAAGGTTGCTGCCTGACAGAAAATAACAGGGGCGGAAAGACAGATGCATGCTCATTCACCAGACCTGAGCAGTCTAGACACAGTATCTCACCCTGAAAGAGGAACATTTATCTGGAGACAATAAGCTCTGCCGTGACAAGAAGATGGTGATCTCACTGCAGGCGGTTTATACCTAATGTTCTCTTTAATTTATGATCATTCCTGATATGAGCAAGAACCAGAAACATGTCTGCTACTACTGAAACAGACACAAATCAGACATTGTCAGCTATTTATATGGGAACAGTAGCAAGAATTAATAAATAGTTCACTGTATTGTTTCCGTTTTTATCTGTTCTCTCATTTTCTGATTAGTGTTATGAACCTGGATGATCTTACACGAAGGGGGTTATACTTGAGTGACATCCCGCTTCACGATGCCACTCGTGACCTGGTGTTGCTGGGCGAGCAGTTTCGTGAGGAGTACAAGCTGACCCAAGAGCTGGAAATCTTGACAGATCGTCTGCAGCACACACTCCGGGCCCTGGAGGATGAGAAGAAAAAGACGGACAGGTTGGAGTTGGACTTTTTAACTTCCGTGTTATTACCCCGCAAACTATGTTAAAACACATATGTTCCCAGCATATCTTAAAAATTAACTATCGCATCAACTAGATGTTTATTTGACCAAACATTTGCAATGACTTTAACTGTGGCTTTTATTGCTAATATGTAGGAAATGTTTAAAGTGAGCCCCAGTGAGAACCACTGTTTTTTGGCCTGTGCCTCTTATGAACTTGGCAACATGAAAAAAACCCTCTACAAACTTTACATATTTTTATGACAAGTGCAACAGAAATACTTTTTGTTTTTGGTTTTTGTGTTTAATTGTTTAATTGTTATCTTCCACACTGGGAACCTGGGAACCTCTTGAGTGTGCTCGTTCGTTAACACCCCCATTTAAAGTTTACAAAGCGTTTCCACCAGTACGTTATCAGGAATATGTGCGTATTGCAGTATAAATCATGCCTAAATATATGCTATATTTGTTATTTTCTGTAGGTTGTAAGTGGACACGAAACTGGCAGTGATAATTGTGTAAAAACGCAGTTTTTATTCTACTTTTATCTTCCTTTGCTGTAAAAATAACTGGCATTACTTGTTCATTAGTCTTTTAGTAAGATAAAACAAGGCTCCTCGTGTATTTCCTTCTAAGGACGGACTGGAGGCAATAAACACTAAAGATATAGCAGCACATTACCGTGTCTCAGTCTCTTGCAGCTATGTTTTGGCTATGTGACAGTGGGACCACCAAGGGTCAGAATCTATTGTTGTACCCAAGTTGATATTTGCCTGCTCTTCAGTCCCTGTTATGGTGTAGACACTCACTTAGTTTTGACTCTAGCTTTCAGAAAAGAGCCTGTCATACTAATTTGGCACAGCAGTGGGTGACAGCTGGAGAGGAGCATGGAGGTGGAGTGTGGTCTTTATTAAGACTGCTATAGGAACCCTGTTTTCTCATAGGGAAAGACTTTCACTCTCCCTTTGGATCCCTGTATTATTATTCTCTCCATTCTCCAGTCTCTGAGTGCCTCAGGCTCCAAACATTGATTAGAATTCATGGCCCCTCTCTAAATATTTAAGAGAGCTGTGGCTACACTGTTGCTCCATTTTTAGAGGTTTATAACTGTGTTTTCTGATAATGAAAATTATTGATGCTGTTTTGATGCTATTCAAGTGTGTACCTCCTAAGAGAAATTATTCCTGTCAATCATTAAAGATGTTACAGATAATAACTGTATATATGGTCAGATAAACTCTAGTTACATTAGACTTCTGTGTGGTGACAATGTCAGGTATCACGGGTCCTCAAAATTTAGTACATTATACAAGGTATTTTGCTTTTAACAGGCAGCCATGATCTAACCAGTTACCATAGAAACACAAACCACCCTACCAAGTGAAAGCAGCTTGCATAGCAAAATGACCAAAAGGTGGTGGGTGAGCAAATAAAATGCTGATCCAAAGGTTGGACTTCAGTTTGGCAGCCCCAGCTTAACAATCTGCAGCTCGAGTACTCTATAACTACGCTTTTGCTCAAACTGTCAATTTCTCCTTTTCCGATTAGACTGCTCTATTCTGTTCTGCCGCCATCTGTTGCCAATGAGCTGCGACACAAACGGCCTGTCCCTGCAAAACGCTATGACAATGTGACCATTCTCTTCAGTGGCATTGTGGGATTCAATGCCTTCTGCAGCAAGCACGCCTCGGCCGAGGGAGCCATCAAGATAGTCAACCTGCTCAATGATGTTTACACACGCTTTGACATCTTGACAGACTCTCGGAAGAACCCTTATGTATACAAGGTTGGAAGCAAGAATTTTATCATGAGAGCATATATTACACTCATGTAAAGTAGTATAAAGGACAGGATTTATACAGCAGCTTGTCAATGATCAAAATAAACAAAAACTACATGTACCGCAATCTGAAATTAAGAATTTAGGTGACTTTTAATCATATTCTCCACTGCTAAATAAATATACCAGTAAAGCCCACTGACTTATGCAATTCTGTAACCATGAGAGTATTTATATGAACTGACTTGGGGTTTTTATAATAAGAAGAGCAGTACGAACTTCTAAACGCTGTGTAGTTTCACAGAGGAGCTGCACCATTTTATAGGCCTCAGGCAGCAGATTTACAACCAAAGCTTTCAGGCAAGAATGCACTTTAAGAAGTCAAACAGACCCTGGCACTTCCAGGGAATCGGCTTCAAGCACTGGGTCACCAAAAGAAGTAATATTTACACTACAAGTCAAATGGCTTGGTGGTCCCAGTGTCTTAAAGCTGATGTAAGTGTTTGGGTGTTTATCTCAGAGTGTTTCAGGTTATTTTTGGCTGCTTGGTGCTTAAAAAAAATGGCTTTTGAGCACAGTGGGAGCAGATGATTTTACATAAACTGAAAGTGAAATGAAACAGGTTTCAGTATAATTTGTGTCAAGAATGCCAAAATGTTTTTCTTTTTACAGGTGGAAACAGTGGGGGATAAGTACATGACGGTGAGTGGCCTGCCAGAGCCGTGCACGCACCACGCCAAGTCGATTTGCCACCTTGCTCTTGATATGATGGAGATTGCTGGGCAAGTCAAAGTGGATGATGAACCTGTACAGGTGTGATGAGAATCTCATTCTTTAGAAAATATTCAATGTTTACATATTTTGATGATTTAAATTGTTGTTTGATAAATGCTGTCATTTATTAAATAAATGCCAGTTGTAGGTTAGATAGATTGTACAATAGCCAGGTTAGGCTTAGCATGTTTAGGTAGTATTGTACTAAACACATCTATAATTGCAAGGAAAACACTGTTCTATAGTAGAGAACCAGGCCTTTTACTGGTTATTAATGTAATTTACTCATGGAAGTATTTTTATGACTCAGTTTTAAAGAAGGTGCTGAAAATGCTGTAGCACTTTTGGTTTGGTTGTGGGGAAATGGCAGGTAAAGTGTGAACGTCCAGCACACGATCTACTCCAAGTGAAGCTCAATATGGAAGTAGAACATGGTTGTGGTTGTGGTCTACCGCGCACAGTGTAATTAGCAGTGACAAGGCATGTAGTGTGTAGGGAATGTACCAAAACTGAAGATAATTGTGAAAACTAGTATGACCTAATTAGCAGTACACACATTTTTGTACTTTCGTGTATTTCCAGATGGATGGTTTCTCTTTGGTGACTGTAACTTGGCTGTTTGTTGTGCGAGAACTGTCTTTTTTTTCAAATAATGCTAGTTATTTAACAAATAGTGATGTAAAATTTAAATTTTTAAAGTGCTAAGGATCAGTCTTCTCTTGGAAGGTATAAATACTACTAAATGGCAACCTTTTCCCTTTGGCCTTTTTTGCTGATGTATAGAATAATTGTATACATGCATCTGGACATATTTTGAGGGTGAAGTAGTAAGCAGTAAAAAGTTAGAAAAAAAACAGTAGACGTTTGTTTGACTCAACATTCTGGATTGTTATTGTATCAATGACTGTTGGTACTTAACTATGGAAAATCATGTCTGGTTAACAAAAGGATGTTTATTTTTGGACATGGCACTGGCTGAGGAGGATTCAGGTTTAGTAGCAGAAACAAACTCAGATCATCCCACGATCTTGTGGTTAAAAATAGATTCTCATTTATCGCAGACACTCACAGCCGTTCATACTCTGATGACAACAAGCACTGAAGTGCTAACAAGTTAAAGTCTAAATATTAGTCTCTAGATTGCCTGGGGCTACTTGTAGAATTTATTGGAAACCAAAAGCCTAAAAAGTAAAATCTAATTTTGTACATGCAGGGATTGCTGGCAAAGTTAACCTTATATCCACCCACCAAATGTTGCACCTCCTAAGTTGATAGCTTTAAGATTTTGTTCCAAAAGATTTAAAAGACGCATTCAACTGGATAGCACCTTGCTTTTTCTAAAATTTTTCTCTCAGTGGAGAACAAATTCCATTCCTTGTCACTGATTTAACATTTGCACAGATTTATTCAGAAGCTTGGGTGGTTTTTCTCAGACTCCATCTTTTGTTTGTCTAGCTTTTAAGTGGATCAGGCATCATGTTCAGCAGAAACGTAATAAGCAGTGCTGTGGATATCTTATTACAAATATTTAAGCTTAATTTTTGCCTGCATTTTTTAAGTAGCTAATTGTTTTTTTATTAACTCATTGTACTTATATCTAACATATACCAATCAGCTACTAAGCAATAACCCTGGGGGTCTTAATAAGGTCATCGAGGGCAAAGGTCAGCATGGCCTCAGTAATCTGTGACTACACAGCCTTGTATATAGTAAAATGTAATACACTGTATGCAGAAGTGGTAGAAGTACGCAACTCAATACTCAAGTAAAAGTGCAAGTATTGGCCTAAAACATTCTCCACAAGTACCATTTAAAATCTTTTACACAAATAAAATTAAGCAGATTATCTGCATTTTACTTAAAGTACAAAAGTAAAAGTACTCTACTAAGAAAACATTGTATTTTAAGCTACACTGATTAGGGTAATTACAGGAAAATACGTACAGTAATTAATAACAAATAAGGTAAAGGTGGAGCTGATTTTACCAACTTTATGTACTGAGGGGTGGTTAATAATAATGATACATCAGCATTTATTAGTTCATGATATTTTTTATAAACATATTTTCATATTAAACCACCAGGTGTTATTGGCAGTGTATAATGGAATTGCAATGGAGTACAGGAAGAGTTTTTTTTTCTAATTTCTTCCAGATTACTATTGGGATCCACACAGGTGAAGTGGTGACAGGGGTGATTGGCCAGAGGATGCCACGATATTGCCTTTTTGGGAATACTGTCAACCTCACAAGTCGTACAGAAACTACTGGTGAAAAAGGAAAAATAAATGTCTCAGAATATACTTACCGGTAAGTAAAGGTGCTACTTGTAAGGTCATATTTTGCTTTAGTCACTGGTGTAGATAAATGAAGTAGTTTGTTTGAAGTCGACTGTTAACAAATTAATAAAATACCATCAATAGATACAAAGGATGAGTTGGAAGCCTCAAGCATAAAACATAAATGAGGAGTTCTTTAAAAGGACAAAAGAAAATCTTATTTGATGTTCCTTGTTCACATATAAATCATAAATTTAGTACAAGCAAGATATTAAAACACCCGGGAATGTACAGTGTGACTGATTTGTGATGTTGCTGATGTTGTATTCCAGGTGTTTGCAGTCTGCTGAGAACGCCGACCCTCAGTTTCATCTGGAGCATCGGGGCCCCGTCACCATGAAAGGAAAGAAAGAACCAATGAAGGTGTGGTTTCTGTCCAGGAAGCCCACTGACACAGAGTCGGCCACAATTAAATCTTAACTATTTGACTGTAAAATGTTTGGTCGTAAAAAACTGCGCATTGGTACTCTCTAGAGAAATGTTGAGTTAGGAAAGAGATGAATCAGATCCACAAAAAGTGATAATTTATCCACAGACGTGATATTTAATATTATAAACGAGAGTATTTTCAGTGAAGTGAATTTGAAGCTGTTTCATTGCTCTCCCTGCTTATTTCTGCTTATTCTAAAGCTTGCCAAAAATACAGTGATTTCATAGTCTGTACTCTCTTAGCCAAAATAACTCATATAATTTTAGATCAATAAAATATTCAGCCATTTAGAAGTATAATCCAAACAACTTGATTTAAAGTGAAACATTTGACCTACACTTGCAATACAGAAGCACTGCTTTATATAAAACATTTAAATATAGCTTAAAAATCATGTTTGTGCTAATAAATTATTGTCAATATTTAAAGTACCCATACTTGTTCATTGGATGTGGGAGCAATGTTGTTTTAAATCAGACCAAAAAAACTAAATAGTCATTTAGGTGTAACAGCTGTTATTTTAATTATCATAAATTCTATCATAATATTCATCAGTCTTTAGGCACAAAACATACTTTTCTAACTAAATTCAAAATCTTAACATGAAATACAATCACAGATTTATTAGTTTTAGAGTTTGATTTAGCCCCATAAATAAAAAAGCACATTATGCATACCTTTAATATACTAACTGCTCTCTGATTGTCACTTTTACTTTTTGACTCTATGTAATAACAGTAGTACTTTTAATCGTTCTCTACGTTGTTGACATATTCTCAAACATCTACACATTTACTTTTATCATCATTTTACTTTATTATTTTTATTATGTTATAAGTTAAGTTCAGTAGTTTAAAATTTCATGGATTGATGGAACCTGGTTATGAATGAAACTGTTCTATGTGCCTCCACTATATTTATTATTACTATAATTTGTTTTTAATTAATTTAACATGAGCATATTTACTTTATTCTTTTCACAACTTTCCCCCAAATGTATTATAAAATTTGCACAGTAAGAAACAAACAGATGCCTCTTGTACTGTACAAATGCATTTCTGTGGTTGAAAAACATGATCATTTTATTTTAATGTTTGTGTTTGGATCTGTAACTACTGTAATAAAAGTAGGCTTTAGATGTGTTGGTTTTATGAATGTTTACTTTATAATACAAACCACTATCAACCAACATATTGTAGCTCTAGTAAAGACTAAAATTTAAAAATAAAAAGTGTGGAACACCAGTGTAATGGGATCCAAAGCTTTGGCAACTTAGAGAATTTTTTATTTTATTCAAAGTGCTCCCTCTAGTGGCCACTCAGAGGATTTACAATACTGGTGTCAATGTAAAGTCTCAATGTGTCTCGTCCATGTGCATCCCCCTCTGCTGTTATTATCTAATCAGGACCAACTCCCTATTGATTTTGAATAAAATGTCAGTTTGAGGCCTTTTGTGTCTCCTTTGAATTCTTATTGAAACTAATAATAATGGAAACAAGTTTTTTGTTACATGAACCACCCATAGGACCTTCTTCTTTTCCTTTTGGCTGCTCCCTTTCAGGGGTCGCCACACACCTGACACTTTTCTCCACCCGTTCAAACCTGCTTGCACTCGCCTCTTCACCTCTTTTCCACACTTACCGTTGCTCTGAACCGTTGACCCTAAGTACTTAAAGTCCTGCACCTTCTTCACCTCTGCTCCCTGTAACCTCACCGTTCCACCTGGGTCCCTCTCATTGACACACATGTATTCTGTCTTGCTGCAGCTAAGCTTCATTCCTCTGTTTTCCAGAGCAGACCTCCACCTCTCTAGATTTTCCTCCACCTGCAGGGTGCAAGGGGCTCAGAGCTGATCCTTGATGCAGACCCACCTCCACCTTGAACTCCTCTGTCACACCTACAGCCCACCTCACCACGGTCTTACAGCTCTCATACATGTCCTGCACCACTCTAACATACTTCTCTGCCACTCCAGACGTCCTCATACAATACCACAACTCCTCTCTCGGCACCCTGCCATACGCTTTTTCTAAATCTACGAAGACACAATGCAACTCCCTAGGACCTTCTCTGTACTTCTCCATCAGCATCCTCAAAGCAAATACTGCATCTGTTGTCTCTTTCTAGGCATGAAACCATATTGCTGCTCACAAATGTTCACCTCTGCCCTTAGCCGAGCTTCCACTACTCTTTCCCACAACTTCATTGTGTGACTCATCAGCTTTATTCCTCTGTAGCTGCCACAGCTCCCTTGTTCTTAAAAATTGGTACCAGTACACTTCTCCTCCAGTCCTCTGGCATCCTCTCACTCTCCAAGATCTTGTTGAACAAACTAGTCAGAAACTCTACTGCCACCTCTCCTAGACACTTCCATACCTCCACAGGTATGTCATCAGGACCAACTGCCTTTCCGCTCTTCATCCTCTTCAATGTCCTCCTCACTTCACTCTTACTAATCTTTGCTACTTCCTGCTCCACACCAGTCACCTCTTCTACTCTTCGTTCCCTTTCATTTTCCTCGTTCATCAACTCTTCAAAGTACTCCTTCCATCTTCCCATCACACTCCTGGCACCTGTCAATACATTTCCATCCTTATCTTTAATCACCCTAACCTGCTGCATATCCTTCCCATCTCTATCTCTTTGTCTGGCCAACCTGTACAAATCCACCTCTCCCTCTTTAGTGTCCAACCTAGCATACAAGTCCTCATATGCTCTTTGTTTGGCCTTTGCCACCTCTATCTTCACCTCACGCTGTATCTCCCTGTACTCCTGTCTACTCTCTTCAGTCCTCTCAGTGTCCCACTTCTTCTTAGCTAACCTCTTTCTCTGTATACACTCCTGAACTTCCTCGTTCCACCACCAAGTCTCCTTGTCCGCTTTCCTCTTTCCAGATGACACACCGAGTACCCTCCTACCTGTCTCCCTGATCAAATTAGCTGTGGTGGTCCAGTCATCTGGAAGCACCTCCAAACCACCCAGATTCTGTCTCAGCTCCTCCCTGAAAACTACACAACATTCTTCCTTTTTCAACTTCCACCACTTCGTCCTCTGCTCTGCCTTAGTCCTCTTCATCTTCCTCACCACCAGCATCATTTTACACACCACCATCCTGTGTTGTCTGGCTACACTCTCCCCTACCAATGCTTTACAGTCACTGATATCTTTCAGATTACAACGTCTACACAAGATGTAGTCCACCTGAGTGCTTCTACCTCCGCTCTTGTACGTCACCCTATGTTCCTGCCTCTTCTGAAAGAAAGTGTTCACTACAGCCATTTCCATCCTCTTTGCAAAGTCAACCACCATCTGACCTTCTGCGTTCCTGTCCTGAACACCAAACCTGCCCATAACAGTCTCATCACCTCTGTTCCCTTCACCTACATGCCCATTGAAATCTGCACCAATGACCACTCTCTCACCTCTGGGGATGCTCTGCATCACTTCATCTAACTCACTTCAGAATTTCTCCTTCTCTTCTAACTCACATCCTACCTGTGGCCCATAACCACTCACAACACTGAACATCACCCCTTCAACTTCCAGCTTCAGACTCATCAACCTCTCTGATACTCTTTTCACCTCTAGAACATTCCTCACAAAATCCTCTTTCAATATAACTCCTACTCCATTTCTCCTCCTATCTGACCCATGGTAGAACAACTTGAACCCTGCTCCTAAGCTTTTAGCCTTGCTACTTTTCCACCTGGTCTCCTGGACACACAGTATGTCCACCTTCCTTCTCTGCATCTTGTTAACTAACTCTAGCCTTCCCTGTCATAGTACCAACATTCAAAGTCCCTACTGTCAGTCCTACATTCTTAGCTTTCCTCTTCTCTCTCTGCCTACGAACACACCTTCCTCCTCTTCTTCTTCGTCTTCGACCAACAGTAGTCCAATTTCCACCGGTACCCTGTAGGTCAACAGCACCGGTGGCGGTCGTTGTTATCCCGGGCCCCGACCGATCCGGTATGGAAGTCTTTGTCACGATTCGCATGTTTGATTTGGCATGTGTTTTACGTCGGATGCCCTTCCTGCCACAACCCTCTGCATTTATCCAGACTTGAGACTGGCACAAGAAGACACTGGCTTGTGCCCCCTTGCAGTTGCATTAACCACCCATAGGACCAGTTTTTATTAAACGTAGTTACGTGAAACACCTTTGTTCAAAAGTCTTTGTTTTTTTTTTTTTGTGGTTGTTTATTAAGAGCATCCCAAATTGGAAAAACTTATCAACATGACCAGCATAAATAGACAATTACTCAAGTGACTGTTGAGCTGGGACTCAGTTGGTTGTGGTACGTCTCTTTTAAACATGAGATCCTGGGTTTAAGTCGCTGGTATGTTTGGGCAGCTGTGGATTTGTTTGGAGCAGTCTGAACTGTATGAGTTAGGGTTGGTGGTTTAATTCCAAGGTCCATATGACAATGTGTCGAAGTTTCTTTGGGCAGGACAAGAAGTATATGAATAACAAAATGTTTAGGAATGTAATGGATGTATGTAATGGAATCTTAAATCCGGAAATCAGAGTTTTTGCATCTTTAGTTCTCTCATCCTGTGGTAAATTGTTTTTTGTGAGTTTTAAAATAAAGAGCGAAATAAGGTTAAAGAATTTTCACATTTTTAAAATTATTTTATTATTCCTTTTTTAAGTTAGTAGGCTCGCATTATTTTTGCACTATTATTTTATTTTTTTACATTTCACAAAAAGGCAGTTGCTAACAAGTGGCTAAATGAGGCTGATGTTACTGCTGTTGCCAGGACGCCATTGTGGTGAACATATCCACTCACTAATTCCCCGGCCTCGTCCATTTATCGTTATTACTTGTGATCACTAGTTTTATCAGGTCACCATAAGAGGGAAGTTCTATTTCCTATGTTTCTTGCCCTCTGGCTGTAGCATGATAAACCAATCCTTGTTTGTTTTGCAACAGTTGAAGCAGTAGTCCGCGCCCACTGGGGAGTGGGTCAAAAGTTTCTACTTTATCGCTCCCACAGTGCACTCAATTACGTCAGTCACACCACGGCAATCGTAGCACTTCTTCCTTCTTTTTTTTTCAGCCTTGTGCTGACTAAAGAGCAATTCTTTGGTAAAGAGCAGATATGTCCTTTCAGCTCAGCAGCAACAACAGCAGCAGCAACAACTCCAACAGAAGGGGCGATGGTAGCAAAGGGAATGAAGCTGGCATAAGGATCTGCAGTGACTGTCTTGTCGGCAACATGGAGCCCAGTGTCCTTAACCCCCACTCCTATGGCTGCTTGGGGGTGGAACACGCTGGCCTCGCTCTTACTGCACGAGATTCCTGCATGTTATGCAGGCTGCTCCCTGAGGACATGTGACGCTCCCGGGCTGATTTTTAGTTTTGTTTTAAGTCCCAGTGCAGTATTGGGTTCTCCACAATGTGCCTGAGGCAGAGGTTAGTGATTGTCCGGATGCTCAGCAGCGAGCAACCCTCTTCATCATCCACGCCCCTGCCTGCCATGGTCCAGCTACCCCCCAAACTGCTGGACATCATTAAGATCGCCAGCGGTTGCGACGATCATCTTATTTAGCTGCCCCTCATCACACATCTCGGTTATAACAGACAATTTGCATGATTGGGGGGGTGGGACATGCCTCTCTCTGCCTCAGGCCAACGGGATGATCCACAGCCCCCCTAAGTTTGCTCCAGCCCATCTGAATCTGGCCGCTGAGAAGGAGTGCCTAGCTGACCAGGGTGGTGGCCACCGCAAGAGTGGCTTCCATCACTTCCTCTTATGTTACCAAGTGGTTATCATTTCAGCAGTGGTGCTAAGATAGGGTTATGTGTGCCTATCAAGCGCTCTTCCTCAGGTACTGTCCTTTCTTTAGTCCCTTGTGGACACGGGCTTATCCTTCAGCATGGTGAAGACAAACGCTGCTGCGATGTCCTCAGCCATGAGGGATTCGCAGACCCAACGCAGACCATTATTCCAGACAGGTTTGTTTTTAGTCATCCCCTGCTAAAGTATTTCTTAAGGGGTGTGAGGCAACAGCGTCCTCTTTCACGCCCTGCTAGCCCCTCCCTGGGATCTTTCTCTGGTCCTTCGTGCCTTGGCTTCAT
Source organism: Channa argus (assembly GCF_033026475.1). Classification (NCBI taxonomy): domain Eukaryota; kingdom Metazoa; phylum Chordata; class Actinopteri; order Anabantiformes; family Channidae; genus Channa; species Channa argus. The sequence continues at coordinate 13,176,901 of NC_090199.1, forward strand.
CCCCATTTGGGCCGCTGGATCAGTTCCCCCTGAGCCTCCAGTCATAGAAGACAGTGCTTCTCTTGGCCCTCACTTTCATTAAGAGAGTGAGTGAGCTCTCTGCCCTTTCAGTCTCCCTGGAGTGCTCAAGTCCAGTACCAGTTCTTTCAGGTCGAGAGTCATAATCCTGAAAGGTTTCTGCAGACCCCTTTGCACTTCTGAGGAGCAAGCCTCCTCTCATCTACTGTTCCCGGTGAATGCCTTTGCCTACTATGTGGAACACATGTCTGCTATATGGTGATCCAAGCAGCTTTTTTCTTTCCGCTCAGCGTCTGGCCCACTGACTGTTTGAAGCCTTTTCTCAGGCTTATCAGTCCTCTGGGCCCAGTCTCCAGAGGGCACCTATGCACACTTCACAAGAGGAATGGCTTTCTCTGTGGCGCTGCTCTGAGGGGTTTTGGCGGAGGACATCTGCCTGCAGCATCATGATCCTTCGCTTGCTCTTTTGTCCGGTTTATCTTCGAGTTGTCTCTCACTACTCACTGTAACCCTAGCTTCTTTGACTATGTTGTGGAGCCCTCTGCCTTTTTTGGGCCCCACAGTACCTGTTGCTGGCTGAAGGAAAAAGGTCAGTTTAAAGGAAAAAGTGCTACAATTGCCATCCTTTAATGGTGTGACTGTGTATGTAATTGAGTGCACCACAAGAACAATAAATTAGGAACTTTTGGCCCACTCATCAGTGGGTGTGGACTATGCGGCTTCAGTTGGCACAACCCGCACAGGGATTGGTTCATTATGCTAAATCCAATCAGCCAAACTGGCAACATGACCGTGCCTCTCCTTGTTGAGTAAATATAATCGGCCACCTTAGAACCAAAAAGGTGGATTGAGAACACATCGATAGATTCCCCCTAACAGAAAAAACAAATATAATTTTTTTTAGAAAAAACAAATATAATTTTTTTTTCTGGTTGTGCCTCTGCTTTTCAATGAAAGTGAGGACACCTGGGGACTAACCAGCCAGTGTAACAGCATTATCAAGCACAGCAGTTTGACTAGACTTGGACACCTACAAGTCTATAAAACACATCACATCTATTATCTCATAAATTAGTGAGAGAGCTGGCGATAAGGAGAGTAGAATTAATGGGACTTATATTGCATGTGAGCAGTGCACATATCCAAATGAATAATAATACAATAGTTAATGCTTAACACTACTACTACTACAGTTTCTGCTACCACCACCACCATTAGCTGTACTTCTTTTTGTTCCTCTTCTCCTGGATATGATTGGAGGCTGGCAAAACAACTTAGATCATGTAAACTGAGCCTGTCACTGAGGAAAGACTTTGTACAGAGATGGTTTACACACAAAAGAATACTCAAGTACATTTACAGTTACATTTAGACATTTAGTCATTTAGCAGACGCTTTTATCCAAAGCGACTTACAAGTAAAGTAGAAGGAAAGCAAAAATCTAAGTCAAGTAGAAAACATCAAAGTCCTATCAGAAAAGTGTTTACATTTCATGAGATGCAAGTGCAAAAAAGAACAGAAAGAAAGTTTTTTTTTTTTTTTTTAGTTAGAATAGATTTAAGTGCATAGGAAGGTGTGGAAGAGTTCTGTTTTCAGCTGTTTTTTTGAATATTAAGAGTGAGTTTGCTGAGTGTGCAGAGTTTGGTAGCTCGTTCCACCATTGTGGGACCATTGCGCTGAAGAGTTTTGCTTGGTGTTTTTTGTGCGGTGCTGGGACCACAAGACATCAATGGCCTACAAATTTCTCCAGGGTGCCTGGTGGCCCAATGGGTAGAGCACTGGGTTGGAAGGCAAAAGATGGCAGGATTGAATCCCACCCAACCAGTGTGGCCCTGCCCAGCCATCAAGGGCCACCTTGTTGCCAATCCCAAACCTGGATTAAATGGCAGGGTTGCAGAAAGATGGGCGTCCGGCGTAAAAAACTTATGCCAAATCAATGTGCGGAACACATTCCGCTGTAGTGACCCCTGAAGGGACAAGCTGAAAGCCGTTGATCCATATCGTTAATTTTAAAACAAATCAGATAGTGTGGGATGAGTGCAGCTTTTAGTATCCTTCTGGATACTGTGTTATCATTTTGCATTCACTGGTACAACTGATACTACCACTATGGTCTAATTTTGTGACAGTAATTCTGTTAAAGATTAGCTTTAGTAGGGCTTAAGCTCACCTGCCAATTTCATCACTGCAATCATAGTGGAAAGTTCTCCTTTGTGATAAGAGGTAGATTAATTGAGTTGGTGATGGTCAGGCAAAGGTCTCTTGTGTCACATAATAAGATGAGATGAAATTCAGATAAGAAAATGAACTGACATCCTGTGAATGTTTTAAACAATGTCAGACCTATTGGGATATTTAAGAAATACTTTTTATATGTATTTGTGCTGTTTTTCTTCTTTGTCCGTGTATAAGAAATGTTTTGTTGTTTACATTTATGACACAAGTTAGTAAATTGTGTCATTGTCATCCCGTTGTCCCAAATAGACCTTAAATATTTACTGATCAGCCAAAACCTTCATTTAACTGGTAGTTTTATTGTAAAAATATGATTTTCATATAAAATACATGTATTATACTATCATAATTTTCAAAAAATACTGTACATGTTTTGCCATAGTTACCATACCTCCTATTGTTTAAAATACATTGTTCATAGGAGTCCTGTTACTTTTGTACTTTAAGTAAAATGTAGATCATCTTCCTAGTGCATGTACTTGAGTTAAAGATTTGAATTGGTACATGTAATGGTGAATTTTTTTAAACCAATACTTGCACTTTTACTTGAGTATTGAGTTTGTGTACTTCTACCACCTCTGTTCACAGTGTATCACATATTGCTGTGTATGGGGCTGTGTAGGTGCAGACTGCTCAGAGTGGGCATGCTGACCATTTTTCTATCACCACTATTGACCATCACTACTATTATACACTGCTAAATATAGAGTATTCTTTTCCCAGCACCCAAACTCAGCCAAATGTGCCCCCAGGGGGACTATGAAATAATACTTATATAATATAATACTAATTATAATCAGTTGAGTATATCTTCAGTATAACAGACAATGACTGCCAAATAATGGCTTGTCTTTGTTTAATATTAAACTTATATTGTCAAAGGTCTTGAATATAAACCAGATAAGGGTGACAATGTTTATTGGAAACACATCAAACAAACTGATTTCCACTGTATTTGTACACAGGCAATTACATCAGCGATATCTTGGCTGATTGATAAAAGGTTTAGAAGAATTACATTGGGAATTTTAGGCAGTGCAATAAAACACGCTCTATTTACATGTGCTTATTTTGTTTTAGTTAAATGCTGTCTGCTTACTTTCTGCAGTTCAGCACTGCCCTTAGCAAGGGGTAAGCAAGGCCAACACCCTTTGTAAATGTAAATACAGGTACAACAGGATGCGGACAATTCTTTTTTTTTCACAGAGTATCATATAGCACGGTTTATTGAGTATGGTACGATCCTTCTCAGAACCACTATGGCATTGCCCAATCGGCTGCAGCTGTGGAGAAAAAATGAGCTTTAAACGGCCACATCAGCATTCAGATAGATAACAAGATAAGTGGGCAAATGGTTTAAAAGGAGCAGCAGACTTCAACTAAGACAGTAAGAGTTGTCCAGCTCACCCTCAACGCCACCATGACTTTCAACGGGACCTGGAAAATTGATCGCAATGACAATTATGAGAAATTCATGGAACAAATGGGTGAGTTATGTCAAATGACTGAAAATGTGCCTTTGCCTCTAGTTATTAAATGGCATTTGATGCATTTGATGTTTTCCAGTGTTTTTCATTACTCTACTCTGTTTGAGGAGCCGATAATGTTAAAGCACAGATAAAAGTGCAGATAGTTAAACAAGATTTTTTTTCAACAACTTAATATTCAATGCACATTCAGCTAGTACAAATGGTCCTTCATCATGCAAAGCAACAGAAATAGTCATAAAATGTATAAGAAGAAATTTGTATGTTCTTCCTTATCAGACCATATAAAATTCCCTACTGTGTTTGTTCACATGGTGCTTAGCATACTCCGTAGTGTGCTGCCTTATGTCTGGAGTAAGCAATGTGCTTATCTCCCAAATAATCCTGACCTGTGCAAACTATGCAACTTTTACTCCAGTTGCCTCTAAAGGCTTTGTCAGATTGCTTGGGATTCCTACATATTTTCCTTGAACATATTCATATTCATTGTTGATAGGAATTAACATGGTGAAGAGGAAGCTTGCTGCTCACGACAACCTCAAGATAACCATCGAACAGAATGGAGACAAGTTTCACGTCAAGGAGAGCAGTAGTTTCCGCACCCTGGAAATAGACTTTACTTCGGGGGTCACCTTTGATTACAGCCTTGCAGATGGAACAGAATTATCAGTAAGAATAAGTTACACACCTACATCCACAATTTAGCTGTTTGCCGCGAAAGTTTGACTTTTGTCCCAATCATCAGATGTGTATTTTATGTGATCATTTTCTTACCTCTAAATACTTTGCGATGACCTCCTAATTTCATGCATTTCACTCTATGAACCTTTGAGCTGTAAAAAAACAGTTTGCTTCTATGCTAAGACAACAATCCACACATTAAGGTTTGACTTTTATTGTAGTAATTCTTGTGACCAGTTGATTTCAGCTCCCTTCAACAAACAGTCACAGCCACTGAACTATCAATCAGCGCAGCCTGTCTTTGCACTTCTGCAGCGCATTTTTTGCTTAGTATGCATTTCATGAGTACTTTTCATGTTTCACCAACAGGGCTCATGGACCATGGAGGGAGACACTTTGAAGGGGATTTTCAACAGAAAGGACAATGGAAAGCAACTGACGACAACAAGAATCATCCAAGGAGATGAACTTATACAGGTGAGGTGAATTTATACTTTATCAGTCCAATAATTATCTGTGACTTATAACAGTTCTACACATTACCATATTAAAGGAAAATGCCTCAAAAGGATAATTATTATAAGTTGATGTAAAGCTTCTTGATTATATAGCCTAATCTACAACTATTACAGTAAGCTATATATTAACTGGATCTAAAATCATTTGTCCCCCACAGAGCTACAACTATGAAGGTGTGGATGCAAAGAGGATTTTCAAGAGGAGTTAGGACAAACCTATCAACCTAACTGATTCACAAGATATTTGACCTCAGGATTATGTGCTGTATTGTGTTGAGCTACGTTTGTCAACATAACCTGTAAAAAGTGCACTATTTGTAATGCCTATGCAGTATATGAAACAATTTTTAATTTCACTGGATTATGTACTAGCAGTAATAAAGCCATAGCATTATTGCATGTTGCCTGCCACATTTGAAGTGTTTTTATTATATTTGTCAATGCCATCATTTCTAGTGAGTGTAATAGTCATTTAAAGATGAAAATGACAAGTTTTTGTGATACGATCATTAAAACTTTATTCAACATTGAATAAAAATAAATATATTATCTACAAAAATATAAAGTGTAGACAGATTTTTGGTCTGTACTTACACAATATATATAGTATTCACTGAAGCACCAACAACTCAGTTCAGCATTAATGTCAGGACAAACTGTAACCATACACAGAGATATGATAGTAAATTCAGTGAGTCATACAGCAGCCAGGCCACATAACCCAATTACTTATGAGATTAAAATCCGTGACATAATGTGAAAAGTTTTCTTGTTCATTAGTTTTGATGGCGTACAGTATTTTGTTTTTGTCCCCATATCCTTATTCAAAGATAAAGTAGGGATGTATGCAATGCCAACTGTGACAGAATGTGGCAAAAAACAACTTTTATCAAAGGGGCCTCTAAAGTATACAGATATAAGACTATAGATCATGGGTGCAAGAGGAAAACCAATTAGCTTTTTTTTCCTCACGTGTGCAAACACGCATGTATTCATGCATATAGAAAAACCCAAGTTAAGAACAAATTTTTCCGGTTTCTGGAGGTGACAATTGAACTTCAAACTTTTGTTTATTGCAGCTGAACAGCTGTTGCTTGCTCATGTGGTTGTAGTTTCAAAGGGCTTTTTGGAGCATTTGTGCCTGGCAGAAATCCAACCCTCTGCCACACACACACACATAAACACACAGCACAATCGTGCACATGAAGGAGTGTCACTAGATATGTCACTATTAGCATTGCATATTCAAAAGTTTTGCATGACATCCTGCAACCTTTCCATTCATATGCTTCTTTCCCTAAGTGTGGTTTTACTCACAAAAAATGTCAAATTCCAAGGCACTCTTGATACAACTTGAAGACACAGGGTTCAAAATATAAAATATAACAATACCAATGGAGTTCCTGTTGGGTTTTTTTGTTTTTTTTTTACAGATACAGAAAATAAAAAACAGAAGAAATTTGAACCATAAACATAAGTCACATAGCAGACCACAAAAACACTGGTGAGACAACATTGAGATAATCTGGGTAATATACTAAAAGTGAGCTTCACCTAGTTCAATAATTTATTAACTGTGATTTACTTATCTAAGAGATTACGTTAAATATTTTAAAATTGCAGTAAATAAATTATTGATTTATGATAACTACCACATGATCAAATAAATCAGAATATTAAATGTATGGGGTGGCTGTAGCTCAGTTGGTAAGGCAGTCGTCCACAAACCACAGGGTCAGTGGTTTGATCCCCGGTCCCGGCTATATGTTAAAGTGACACTGAACCCCTAACAGCCCATTCCCATCCCCAGCTGTGCAGTGCCGGTTCAAGGCCGGTAGACATTGGAAAGGGTTGCATCAGAAAGGTCTGTGCCAAATCAACATGTGGACAATGATCTGCTGTGGTGACCCTGAACTCACAGGATAAACCGAAAATATTACTAAAATAAAATTCTGATTATTGGCACTGCAAGCAATTTAAACAATCCTAATAACAAAAATATGAAAATAGAGTAGATGCTGAATTAGTGAGAGATTACACTAGCATAAATCTTTAAACACAATTCTTTGGTGTTAGACTGCTCAAACACAACACACACAAACAGCATATTAGGTTATGCAATATGTGCAGTGAGATAGATAAATAGAAATAATATAGATAAGATATAAACAGTTGAGAAACACCTGGACAAAGGTTATTGTGAGTTAACAGAGGTCCAAAGTAGGCAAAAAATTAAAAGGACATGTATAAATGGCAAAAGGTTTAGGAAAATACAGTACTTGTATTGTGAGCACAACAGAAAACGTCTCTGGAATGTTGGACATATACAATAACAAGCTTTAAAAAAGCCAAAATCAGCTTTCACATTATTCTTATAGTACCCTTTAGTAAATGCATAGTATGTCTTCAAATAATTGGTCATTTTCCCGCGTACGGTATTCTTTGTAATAAACTTTACATTTACAATAAATGCACAAACAAAAGTGTATGAGCAAGATAAAAGAACATCAGTTAAGTGTTAACATAAGTTTCTCACAAAGTTACACATTTTTATTTAATAAATTTCCCACAAAATCTATGTTTGTTCAACTCACTGTCCAGTGTTTTCATGCTCATGCTTACGCTGCAAACGCAGCTAGTTAAGATTAGACTTTGTAAAGGCCACATGCACATTTCAGAAAGTTATTCTTATTAACAAGAATATTTTTGTGTTGTGGTGTATGGTGAATAATATCATCTGCAAATATAAACCTGTTGAAATCACTCTACTCTAAGAGGAAGCCTAAAAAATTACAATTTGACATCACTGTGAATCACAAAAAAGGATTACAAGAACCAGCACAATCAAAGGTGGCATACACAAGGTTACATGATCGTATATAGTGACCTATTGAATAACCTGAGGTCTGCCCCAAATGCACAACATCATAGTTCACCAATGGTAGGATTTTGTAACTCTTAGAAATGTCTATGCATCTGTGAATAGCGGGATGAAATCCTACAGTGATTTTCCAGGAAAATTAACAAATCCCTTATAAGTCAGTAAGCTGCCCAGATCTTCACCTAATTTTTTTTCAATGTCATCAATTCACTCTTGTATGAGGTTTGATTAAATAAACTACTTTTGGCCTGCTGCTGCTGATGATGCAAATCTTTGCCTTGTATCTTTATATGTAGGATGATGTCATAATCTCATAAAGTATCTCTAACATACCTGGCCAGCCTGCTGTTATTTGCCCTCAGTTCATTCTTTCAGCTTTTTCATCGTCCTCATCATAAATAACAAAAGTAAAGGTTTACCAATTTCATTTTGAGTTCTTATCAAAGATTCAAATATTTTCTACCAACTTCCAAATATAAAATGCAAGTCCAATTTAACACACATGGTGCTACTCATTGCAAGATTAGGCCCTTTATTTAACATATCAATAACCTAAAAGGTTTATTAAGGGGGATGCAAACTTTAGCAGTGATGTCATTTTTTGTTACATTCCTTGACAATTTTTGTTACTGATGATGATGGAAATTTTTTATAAACTGAATGTAAAATCAATATTCTGTTGATGAAAGTTTCTAGACTAAAATACAGTCCAGCTTTTGTTATAAGCAACGTTTTGCAGGAATACTGCTTGACAATAGAAGACAGGAGCTGTGCTAGTTGATAATCGATCAAACAATACAATAAAAACATTTAGAAATAGCTATTACTTATGTGACAAGCTTGCATAAATAAATTCCATATAATTTGGAGATGTCTGGCTTCAGAGCATATTTCCATTCTGTAAACTCTTTGGCATCCAGTTGATACTCTACTGACCACTGTTCATCTGTGTAAACAAAACTTACCAAGGACCACTCACAAAAAACCATGTTCATCAAGACCTTTGGCTGTCACTGGGTTCCATTTTGCATGGGGTTTATTGCTATTATGGCCTGTAAAGAAGAAAACATCTTGTTACATCATCTTGCTGTTGCATCACTAAGCTACTATGTGTCTATATTAACACTACTAGAAAGACGACTGTCATTTTGTCATTACTAGAAACTTTCAGTGGACAATCTTAATACAATTTTCCATCAGGGTAATATGTACTGTAATTTTATATTGGGATATTGTTTAAAGGGTGATCAAGAAACTACAGTAGTTATTTGGAATTCTTAATTCATAAATATCTGTTTTAGGATAACACAATAAATGACAGACTTGATAGAGACAAAATCACTTTTTGCCATTCCATTGTTGTCCTGGTTATACCAGATGGCCCATAACACCCAAAAATATTAGCTTCTACACTGGATATGATAAAGCAAACTACTGTATCTTATGATTCAATTCCCATGATTTCACAGCACATATACTTTGATATTGACCAGACCTACAGTACATTGTGGTTTTACAGGCACATGGAGAGACGCTTACTTGTTTCAGGTCTGGCTTTTGGCATATCTTGTGATTGTGTGTCAGTGGGCTGTGTGTGGCTGGTGTCTCTGCGCTCATTTGCAACAAGTGTTCGTGGCACAGTGGCAGAGAGAACAAGAGGCCTTTGGTTGTGGTATTTAAGACGGTATGTTTCCGTCATACAGTTATCCACATTGAAGTATGTTGTCAGAGAAACCTCTTGAGCTGGCACTGCCTGCTCCACTCTGCATCCAGTTAGTCTTTCCTCACTCTCACACGACGATGGGGTGCTTCTTTCTGGGTCAGAGCCCGACTTGGAACTTGCATCCGAAAAAGTTCGAACGCCTGACATGTCAGGATTTCTGTGAGGGCTGACATATGATGTGGCTGAAACACGAGGACTCGATGGAAACCGTTCCTGAAGCATCTTTGGACGAAACACAGTGTGACTTGCTTCACCCTCGTGAGGACAGATCCGCTGGGCGGGTCGAAGGTGAGGTGACCCTGTTGTGCCGCGCTGACGCTGATTGTTCAGTTGAAGAGGCTCTGTAGTCACATTGCTGGGGGGGAGGTAAGGGAGGGTTATATGAGGACACTGGGAATCAGATGTGACAGCCTCGCTGTTGCTTGAGCGATAAATGCTTTCTCTGTCCTCGGGCTCCGAGAGAGCGAGATCATCAGAGCTGTTCCATTCTGAACTGCTGGTTTTTGTAATGAGCCTCAGGGCAGTACTTTCTCCAGTGTGCCCTTTACAGTTTGTCAGCTCCTGCTGATCAATCTGCCTGTTATCTGAACCAGTGGAGTCCCTATCTGAAGACACTGCTTTCCTGGAGGTGCTAGAAGTGTACTTTGATTTTCGCCTATCAAAAAGGACAATAGTGTTAATAGCGGGTTGTGATGAAAGCAAATAATAAATCATTATGGAAATACTTGAAATCCTGTATATAATATTGCTCAAATGTACAAATTTGTATATAAAAAAAAATTCTGAACAGTACCTTGAACCTGGACTGCACCTTAGATGTGAATGTGAACCTTGCTCATGGTTTTTTCCCTGAGGTTTGGGTTGTTGTTTACCTACAAAATATAAAATAAAGAGGAAATCACATTGTACACATTGGAAATGACTTACAAAATTATGGAGCAAATGTAAAACTATTGTGCATGATAGAAATATTATTACAACAAAGTAGAAGTATAGAATGTTACCTGTAATAAAGAAGATAGTTATATATAATTATATTAACAAATGTTATGAAATCCATGATAAAAAAGACAGTAAGCGGAAAACACAGATTTAAGTGCTGAGACTAATCTCACAATTTTGCAGAATTGTGAGCTATGATCCTGAATCCTAAGGATTCTGCTAAATCACAGATGTTACGCTTTAATCTCATAATATAGGTTTATTTTTCGTTCAATTCTGAGATGAATATCTAATCTCAAAAACTGTATTCAGGTTGACCAAATCTTCCTCCCTATTATGAAGTATGCATACAGTTAATTAAAAGTAGAAACTGAACAGACATGAAGAAAGGGCCCAACCATCCAAGTAAGAAGCTGTTCTTCTATCAGGACACAAGGTGGCAGAAGGAGAGTGTTAATCTCCCAAGATTTTCTAACAGCTGGAGGAACCAGTCAGCATGCTCACTCCATGCACCAGTGCAGCAAGAGGCAGCGTGGTGCTGAATTCCTTCCCTTTAAAAATAGATGTGTTATTTTTTTCTTTGCTGTTGCCCTAGAGAGGTCCATGCAAGGATAAAAGCTTTAGCTGTTTGCTGGAAACACTGGCACTAGATGCACATAGCATCAATAAAGTTTCAAGTGCAGCTCTCTCAAACTACTACCTGAAACAGAAGATATTTATGACAATTGCAGCAACCCTGTCCAGCTGTGCTATCCGAATGAGCTTTGTGGGATTATCATCAGATTAATGCCCATGCTGGGCTGACTGGGGTTAAGGGTTAAATAAGCTCAGAAATCAAGACAGACATTAATCGGTCTTCAAGCAGAGACAGAGCATATGCTGATTTTAGTGTGGTTGCCAATAGAAATAAATAGAATGAAAAACTAAGAAAAGAGCACCTTCTTAGAAAAGTTCTGTGTTGTAGCAGGCTCCTACTAGCATAACACAAAAAGTCATATTTCATACCACACACATACATAAAAACATAAAGTAATACATAAAAAGACATTTTGCACTGAAGCAAACTGTTGTAACACCCATTTGTTTGTACAGTATCCTGTAGTTGCATATTATACCTTCTGTCAGAGGCAGGCACAGTGGTGAAGTGGTTAGCCCTGCTGCTTCACAGCTAGGAGATCCCTGCATCAAATCCCCAGCCAGCCGCGGCCTTTCTATATGGAGTTTGCCTGTGGGCCCACAATCGCATTTACAGACAATTTGGAGTGACCTATTAACCTAACATGCATGTTTTAGGACTGTGCAAACTCCACACAGCGATGCCAGCAGGTATATTCGAGCCGGGGACCCTCTAGCTGTGCGGCAGCAGCGCTAGCTTTTTTGCCGTACTTTTATTGTACCAGGACCCGAGTAAGCTAAAAAACAGAACTTACCATTATATAAAGGTGAGGATATTCCACTTGATCTTGCTTGGTCGCCGCCCTTTTGGTGCAGCTGGCTATAGAACACAAATGTAAAATCATTTTCAGCATGTTTTCAAATTGATTTGACAATAAAAGTTTCATAAAACTGACTGGCATATAAACAAACAAAAAAAGGACCAAGTAATTAAAGCTGCATCTACACACAGAAAAAAAATGGTTCTTCTATGGCATCAGTCTCAAGAACTATTTTTGCTTCCAGTTAGCACTTTTATTTTTCTGTGTGTAAGTAAACGATTATATACACTTAATTATGTAAAACACAACTAGCATTTGTCATCAGCTGCTAAATATGGTAGTAAATGGCCAGTCATTTACAAGATGCTGCTAATATGCAAGAGATGAACCATCTCATGATGAACTCATGATTTGTCTTAGTTCTGATAGAATTCAACAGGATGGTTGTTTTTTTACCCTTGCAACTGTGCATCTGGTGTTGATTTCTGGTCTTTAACAGCAAAGCCATCCACCCCAGGTGAATCAGGATTGGTGGAGCCACTACTGAGTCTATCACTGCTCTCATAGCCAGACTCTGTCCTTTGAATGGTCCAGGTATCACTACGCAGCAGTGTCTTGGGGCCACCCTTAAGCCTGCCGCCCCTCTGCTGGATGGCCCTGCTCTCTGACTCAACAGAGCTGTGGCTTTCAGTCTCATGCCGCTGCTCATCTTCATAAATTGTCATTAAACACTTCTGCTTGTGGTCTTCTCTGGTTCGTGCAAAATCCCTTTCATGGTCTCGACTTGGTTCAGCATGCGCCCTTTCCTGTGATGAAGACTTATTATGCAGCGGGCTGTCATGTTGCTGTTGACGGCGCTGCTCCAGCTCATTCAGTACGGTGTCAACGTTTAACACTTCCCGAATGGGTCTCCAAGTGGACTTAGATTTACCACGGCTTCCACCACCTTTTTCCCATTGTTCCTGGCAGCCATCCTGATTATAGTGAATTGGGGAACTGTTGTTTTTCCAGCTATGCCCACCACCATGTGTACCAAAGGACTGAGATCCTCTGCTTGAATGGTTTGATGACTTCTCAGTGCGCTGACAGTTTTTTACTTTTTGGTCCAAAGGAGATCTGGGCCCATTTTCCGGAGGAGATAAAGTTCTCGTATGTGCCATTTCTAAACAAAGATATAGATCAGATATAGACGTACAATTCGAAACATGTTCTTACAGCTTGTTCATGTAGTGTATGTCTACTGGCCTATAAAGCACAGGGGAATGATTACAGCACATAAATAATACAGTATACTACCTTTATGTTGTGATGGGTCCGTTTTCCGATGCCCTCTATCTTTTTTCGATATTTCACCTGGCCTCTGCTTATTCTCCATGCAAGGCTCCTGGAATTTGTTAGGACTTCCAAGGCTTTGTTTCACTGAAGTGGAAATAAGTAAATTAAAAAGCACATGAGTGGTTGTGCTTTGATGAAGAAAATTGCATTGAGTGTTTTTTTAACTTTTAGTCTATTTGAGGGCTCTTACACAGCATTTTCTACCCGATGACATCAGTGTATCCCATAGTAAATAACAGTTATTTAGCCCCGGATTCTCTCTACTTGCAAACATTAATTACATAATGTGACATAATTATCCATATAGTGACTTTTTTAGAGAATCAGAGAGGTGTAGTCCTAGAGCCAATGAACATGTTCTGTTTCAAACATATAGTGTGTTATGCATTGCAGACACTTAGAAAACTAAATTATATTTATACACGCTTTAGATGTTTAGACAAATCATAAGTAATGCCTCAGGTTGTTACTAAGTCCTCTTCTGTCACTGGGTATTGGTGTACTACAGTATTTGCTTTTTCAATAGGCCCACCACACATCTTACCATAGATATTTGCTGCCTAAGCAAGGCAAGAGATTAAACAAACTAAAACCATAACTGTACTGAAGAACAGATGCATCATAGGCTATGTTTAAAGTACACTACTGCTGTCACATCCACCACCCCTATGGTGTATATCTTTCTCTGCCTCTCTAGCAATCCTGTCACTGTGAGAAACAAAGCTGCTGTAAACTGCAAACATCTGCTTTTTTAATCAGCACATTTACCTAACAACTGCCACTGTCTTTCACTTTTATATCTCAACTCCTCCCTTCTCATTTTCTGCAGCATTGCTCCCGTCTTTGGATTTGTGTCATTTAGTACCTAAAGAAGATGTTTCATACTATTTTAAAATGTACACCAAGAAAGTAATGTGACAGTATAACAAATGAAAAACTGGTGAAGTTAATGTTCTCTGAAGCCTCCCTGGAACATGAAGTATTAAAAATGCATAATGTTTTCTGCATATGTGTGGCTACTTTATGTTACAACAGTGGGTGAGTAACAGTAGTGAGTAAGCTGTAACATTATAATTTACAGATTTGTTTATGTACCCTGGTGTTGACATTTAAGTAGTTCCACTGAAAATAAAGCTCGATTTGAATAAAGTACACCTGACACGACTGCTATGCAAGTATGTAACTGACTAATACATACTTCATTCTCTTTTTTGAAGTTACACAGACTCACAATCTTAGCAATGCAAGTACAGTTCAGAACTGCAGGGCAGTTGTAGCTTTAAGAGTGGAAAAGAACTATACGTAATTGAAATTGCCATACTACTACTCATTTTAAAATAATTGATGCATGGTTCAATGCACAGTGCTGAAAATGTTTTTAAATAAACCAAACAAAAATTACTCACGCTTATTTCCATATAAAAGAGAATCCTGTCCCATGACAGTCAAAGCACCTGGCCACCACATAAAGCAAAACCATCCATCTAAAGTGGCAAGGCGCCATAACCCAAGCAGATAAATTAAAACACTGGAAATGTCTAGGGGAGGAGTGACAACTGTGGAGCAGGAGCAGGAGAGCGCTTGGCCACAGAGCATGGATTAGGGAGGGAGGCGTGGGTGGTAAATCTGCGTGCAACAGAGGCATCATTCTCATGTCAAGCTGAAGCCAGCACACAGGGCAGGACAATCTTGCTGCCCGCACTTTCACAGCACTCTCGCAATCCAAATGCAAAAATTGTTTAGTTATAATAAAACAAAAGTCAGAGACAAATTGAACAGTATGATTATTGTAATCATTACAATGCTAGTACTACTAACTAATTAATACTGTTATGTTGTTTAAAATGCTATAAAAAATGTGCATAAAATTTTTGCAGCAACCGCATTTTCATAATTTAGGTGATAAACTTGGGTTAATCTAGAGCAATTAACTTCTAATATTCTGTTAGTCTAGTTATTTGTCAGCTGCCATGGTCCAATTCAAACATGTAAAAAGGTTTATACCATTGTTCAATGGCCAATAAACACTACACTAGGTTGCTGCTGCTTGTTGCAGTAATGAGTTAATATTTATCACAAGTTTAAGAATGTCGACCTGATATAAAGTTTAATTATAGAAATGTTTCCAAAATAATATTAAACAATTGCAGAAAAATAGCCATGGGACAAACCTGATAATTCAATCTGATGACGAATAACAAACGTCACAGAGTTTACAGTTTAAGGTGGATTATGCTTATCTTAAGTAAACGTTCGAAACTATTAATCCCCCTCAAAACCAATTAATTGATTTTTTGATTGATAGCAGCTGTTGTCTTACATGTAGTGCAAAGCTTTAAACAACAGGAGGTGAGTGATGTTTATTTTTGGTAACTGACTGTGATCTAAGCAGGATAATCGATGCGGAAGGGGATGATAAGGTTCCCTGGTTCAGCATAAGAAAATAATGACTTAACTGAGGACACAGTGTTTTTTTTTTGTGGATTATTGCACATACTCCACTGCCTGTGAAAGCAAAACTATGCTTCTACCATTAAACCATTAACTACCTACCAGTTATCACAGCTGCATGTGATAATGAGTAACATATCTGCTACATCAGCCAATATATAGTAGGAAAGACATTGTCATTGACAGGCAAAGTATTTATATCTAGACAATGATGTACGTACTGCAGCTAGTCTACAGAAAATGTGAAAATGCTATGTATTTACATATATATATATATATATATATATATATATATATATACACACTAATAACTGGACGTGTGTCGTACCTGTCATGTCATCATTTACATGGGCTTTGTACCGAGCACACACGGTGGTTTGTCTTGGTGCATCTTCATTAGACACTGGACTTCCTTCAGGGTTAGTGTAAAATAAAAGAAGTGGCTGGAAATGTCCCCTGATACATTTAGAGGCAACATCCTTCCACTTGGATCCAATCTGAGACAAAGAAAAATGTGATATTAGAGAATGTAACAGAGAGACCCATTTAGTAGACTTTTAAACTGACATAAAGCAGATTAATAGCAGAGCTGCTAACCTCTTTTACAGTAGCATCATCAAAAAACATCCATTTTGAAGATTTGGTGTGATAGGCAAAAGCTGAGTAATGTTTACTTGAAAAACAGATCATCCCCACCAGATGTAGCTCACTCCGTTTGGCATGTTCATCAGTGACACGGTTGAAAAGCTGAAAGAGAGCAAAGTGAAGTTTCATTTCCACATATTGTTTTTATAACATAATTACAAAATCCTGTCAGAATAAAATGTATTTGTGTGGTTTTAATAGCCTCCAATTGAAGTTTTTACCTTTCATTTCTATATGGTGACTCAAACTAACAGAATAGATGTGATGTATGTGGTTAGGACATCGTTGACATAAGAAAATTTACCAAACCAAAACATCTCTCTGTATATAGTATAAAGTATCATTTAGGATGACACATTTCTATTGGGCAACTGGTGTCAGCAGCATTTTCATCAAGCCTGTCCAGCTCTTACCCCACACAAGTTCAAACGTGGGCCAAGCGACCGAATGACATCGTCGGTAAGATCAGATTGCTCAGCATCCCAAACAAATCCTATAGTCACGATCTCGGGACAGTTCATGAGGACACGGCGGATCTTGATACTCTGACCACAGTCACTCTGCAAAACATAAAGAAAACATGTAGAGGCCCTAATGATCAATATAAATACATGGAAAACATCCGTTCTAAAGTCCTCAGTACCAATCATTCTTGCCATTTATTAATAAAATAACCTTCTCTGAGCTGCTACTGAAGGTATTCTATATTCAGTACATATTAGGAAACAAAAGGTTCTCAGTGTCAGATTCATTGTGGAGGCAGAGAAATGAGCTAGATAGTGTCACTGTATTTTTCAAATATGTGTGTATTGTGTCTATTGGGGAGACAATTGAGTAACATAGGTCATATAGGCATATAGGTCTTTTTATTATGTTGTAAGTCAAAGTTGTGAGTGTTGTCAGCCTAAACAGAAGCCAGCTGACTCATGTGATGGTAATATGTTTGTAAGCTAAAGACATAAAATATTTGTAATTTGAATAACATTTATTTGTGTTTCAGAACCACAATGTTGAAATGATTGACATAAAACAAACAAAAAAAAAAAACAGGAATAAAATCAAAAGGCAGAAACCAGGCTAACCAATATTACACAGTACTTGTACACACAAAATGAATAATTATATCATCAATAGTGGAATAAAGTAAATCGATCAAAAACAGTGGAGCCAATGTAAGATTAACATTTGAATGTATTTTGTAAAACAATAACATGTCAGTATTATTTTGGTTTTCACTTCTGGCAGATGTTACCTGTTCTCTGCTTTCAGGCTGTGCTAAAGGTAAGATAACAAGCAGCTGGAGCAACATCATTATTAAATACATTTAGATAAAAGTGAATTATTTTATTGTCTTATATGAACCTGAACATTTCCTCAAAATGTCACCTCAGTCTGTCAGGTTGTGGTTTTATCTGTGTCTCTTAATTAAAGCTTGTCATGTCATAATAAAAGATGAAAATAAGATTATCAATGAGCTTATCACTATCAGGAAGTCATTTGTGCAGTTTGAAATATCTGGATGATTCAAAGGTTTAAAGGAACAGAACAGTCAGCTTCACCACACCGATGCACACAGAAGAGGAAGACAGTGGTAGCAAATACAGATGAGAGAGAAAAACAGTGGATAAGCCCTTACTGCTATTTATATCCTAACACTAGTCTGGCACCGTCTCCTTCCGGTCGCTTCATGTGCAGTGTCACAGCACAAAGCACACACTGTGCTCTGCATAGATTCTATCCATTTTACAGTAACATGCTAACTGTTAGGCGAATCGCTAAATTATTTATTCAAAGCTGCCCAGAACAATTTGGCATTTAATGGTTGAATTCAGTTAAATGCTTTTGCAAAACAGCACAATGGGCAACGAAGCACTGAGCTGTTCAGCCACACTTATTAGTTTTTAACTGATGGCACGTATTCGTTTTTAACTAATAAGTTACTAAAAAAATCTCTAAAAACCATGATAAGTAAACCACATACCGGACAGCTCCGGAGGTCACCTGTGTTATTTGCCGCCTGCAGTAATTCACCAAACATGTCAGACCTCAGTCGCTCAGTCTTCCCCAAAATGCGGTCAACCTGTTGGCTGTGCATAGAGACAGTGTCCGGTTATGGATAGTACATCCCGTTTTTATTTATTTTTTTATTCAATTATGTAATAAAAGAGATCTGCCACAAATTTTACATTTAAGACTATAATGATCAGTTTTAGTTGACACTGTCAGGCAGATGGCAATTCAACTATGTTTATTAGGTTGTGATTAGTGAGAATGTTATATTAGACAATATTGCAAAGCATGACTTCAATAATAATGGCATCATCGAATTAACTCCCCTCTAACAGAAGATCACTTTATAAAAAGACACAATAGAATTTAAGGCTGAACTGGATTGCATTCAGTTTTACAGATGTGTCTAATAAAGTAGCCACTGACTGGTCAAGGCTGGGATTATGAATACACATAGTGTACTACTAGTATATGTAGCAAAATCATAGTGAAAACATTGCAGCATGCATTGAAACATTCAAGTGATGGCTGTTGCAGAAATTAAACTGATGTTTAAAACTGCCGTCAAATAATTTTGTAGTAACGTTATTTAATACTTTGACATTTAAATCAGGATTAGCACTTTGGCCTGATTTTTGTATCCCACTTTTAAAGCCACGGCAGCGAATCCTTTACTCACCATAAAGCAGTGGTTGAAACATAATGTACAAATTCTGTGAATGGATGTGGGTCTGAAGATGCGCCACAGCAGCGACACACAAACTGCAAAAGAAAATGTAACATTAATTTATAATTCAATTTTAACATCATTCTACCAAACGCAATGTGGCAGTTCCTGAATAATAAACTGAAGGTCAGAGAGTTTGTATATGACGGATTACCGGCTGTGAGCTGAACTTCTTACCGTTGTACTTGTTTATTTCACATGATTGCATGTCTGCATTATTGTTTTTGCAGAATTTTGCAGATTAGCATGGACGAAATTAAACAAATTTGTTACCTGCTCATAAAGCATCATTGCAAACTTCTGATGTGTGATGCAGGATTTAGATGAACAAGCATCTGTTGCAGTGTCTGACACTATGTGCAAATGAATTTTCTCCAAGATGTTCTCCTAATAGATAAGAAATAAGAGAACAAGTGAGGCCGGCATTAAATACTTGGAAATAAATATACACATTATCACTGCAGTTGGAAACTGTGGCCTTTGTTTCATTAGCTTTAGTGTCACAGGTGGAAAGTCCCACATCATAACTACTGTGGAACTTCCACTAGATATTTTACAACCACAATTCAAATAAAGTTGGGACGGTGTAAAACCTAAATAGAAACAGAATGCAATGTCACCAACCCATATTTTAGAAAATTTTACCATTTCATGGAAAATATTAGTTCATTTCAAATTTGATGGTCTCAAAACATCTCATCTCTGATATGTTGTTTATGTTCTATTTTGAATAAAATATAGGTTGATGAGACTTTTTTTGGATTAGGGTTGTACGTCTGATTTCAAGCCAAATGCAATGTCACCATACAAAGCACTCAGCAGCATCATCCATTAGGCCAAGTTGGAAGCGTTGCTCATCCTTAAAGGTTTCAGCTAAGGCGTTACGCAGGCTGTCGGAGGGCAGCACACGCTCTCTGCTCTGCTGAAACTGGCTAAAAATACTCTGAAAAAGATAAATGATTAGTTGATAATTATTTCAACAATTATGACAGAACAGAAATATAGCATCACTATCAATACTGATAAAAAAATGACTGATTTAGGTTTAAATTCAAAAATTCCATTTACAAACCTTTAAAGCGCAGAAAATGCAGGCATCACCGAGGCAAAAGTGACCTGAAAGCTGCCTCAAACTTCTCCTGAAAATGTCCAGCTGCCAAAGCACCTGTAGAAGATTAAAAGCTCAACCTATAGCCAAGATATTTTATTCAAGGATTTAACTTTAATTGTGAAAAAAAGACTATAAAACGTAATTATATGCCTTTGTAATGTAATACTGCACTGCTAGTGCTGCTAAACTCAATGAAAATTAACTTTTGTGTCTCCAACTTACCTGCTCATACAACCAAGACTATTAATTTTAATTGAGTTAATCGACCAAATTATAAATAAAACATTAGCAAGGGGGAAAAAGGATTCTTCCAATCCTGCATTATCTTTTAAGTAAGTTAAGGAGATATTTCCTTAAATGTTCCTGAAAGAACAAGATATTTGTTTTGTGTGTAAATTTAACACTTTCTGGTCTTGGGGGTTTACATCTGCTGTCTACAACCTTATGCAGAGCAGTGTTTACAGGACAAACATGAATGTAATCATTTTTACAGAGAGCTAGTATGAAGTAGATCTCACCTGAACAGCACTGTTCAGGAAGCAGCTATTCTGCCCAGGCTCATTCAGCAGGCCTTTGGTGAGTGCGAGGGACAGCATGCTCCCAGGCTGGTAGGATTTCTTCAAGCCTCCTCCTGGTTTTTTAAACATTTTCACCCAAGCAGTGGAGTTAGGGCCTAAGTACGATGAGAATAATCCTCAGGTTTGTGTATATTTGTGGTTTCGAAATAAGTGCCACTTCACTAACTAATGAGAGATTATAAACCACCCTGTATTAAAACTCTTGGGACACAGTTATTACTAATCCAAATGTTGCATCATTGTGAATCATATAATTTACCTTCTCCAGAGCTGACAGGAGACTTGCCGCAGCTGGACATGCTAGGAGGTGGGAGGTGGTGCGTTGGTCTGGCCATGGGCTCCATCCATTTCATCCCCACGCACCTCCGAATCGCTTGGACAACAGCATTGTCTGGATCAGCCACAGGGCAACCTCAGGATTGTGTTACTGGACATTTATTTGCAACAGAAGAAAATCTGGGGAGTGAAGGAAAGGAAACGCATAAATACTAACACACTGTAAGTCAACATGAGTCAACAATGCAGCTGGACAAGCTTATTGTAAGAACAGAACAATGCTTCAGTGGCCATTTCCTGCAACCTCACAAAAAACAATAAGCCAAGTCCAGCACAAAAGCTTGTCCTCGTCGAATTGAAAACCTCCTGAAAAAAGCTAAGTTGGTTCACTCTTAAACCATAAACTACCACATTTCTGCTGTGAAACACTGAGTAAAGACCTGTGCTCTGCACCACCTCTGTGATCTGTGACCACCACACCAGCAGGAAAACGTCATTTTCACAATTTTTACTACTCAAACCCTGTTTGTGTTCAGACACTTTCCGAAGCCTTCTCACACTTTACCTTGTTTATTATTATTTTGAAGCTGAAATGATAATATATTGGTCAGTTTCAAACTTACAAAGGAAATGTTGAGTTTCACTTTGCTTTTTTCAAATGCAAAAAAGTCAGTCAAATATACTGACATATAATATATATATATAATAATTATAAATAGTATTAGATGACAATGGCATAAAATAATGAAATATTGGTGGGATGATAAATGTTTACAGGCTACAATTCAGAATGTTGTTTGCCTATTTAAAAAAATGCAGTGCTTCAGTGTTCAACCTAAAGTCATGTTCAAATATTACATAAACCCATTTTTCCTCACGTAAATTCTTGGTCTGAGTGCCACATGTGTTCCAACAACAACCCCTCTGACAGCATGTGATGCCTGCATAGGCCTGTGCACACTGACATAAACGCTTTTACTTGCTGTATGGTTCACAGAGGGGGTAATAAATCCTGAATCGACTAGGACTTCATGACTATTCTGTGTTTTTCTGCATTATCCTCTCCCCTCACCACCACCACCACCCAAAAGCGAGCGCGGTCCCACAGCACAGACATGCAGCCAGTGCCTCCACAGCCTCCCGGTGAACTGTGTGTGGGTACAGCCACAGCAGCACAAATATGCCGCAACTTGCGTTCCAGCATTGGCGACTCACCTAAAGGGGAACGGATACTTGACTGCTCGCCTCCGGTAAAGGGCGGTCCAGCTGTCGGCGTGCAAATGCGAGGACCTCTTCCCAGAAACCTGCAACTGAAACTGGCTATAGTTGACTGCAGATATGTCCAGGCGCTAGTGACGCTCTATCCGTCACAGTGCAGCATTCCCAATCCCCCCGAAACGCGCGCTGGCGGCAGCCCGAGCCTCTGTCAGACGCTACCGAGAACCGTGCGTGATCGTGTTTTCTTGGTGAAAATTCGTCCCGATTTTAATAAGAAGGGCCGGTGATGGACTGTGCCAGAATGTCCGACGCGGATTAGTGATGTTTTGCGTCTCGAGAGGTCAAACTCCGCCCCTAGTGTAGCCTTAAGTGCACTGCTGCTGAAGAGCAATCTCCAGTCCCTGCATGGCAAACTGTGCGCTGGCGGAAGGTCAGACTTCCAACTTGTCATGATGATGATGAGAGAAGACATCACATGACTGCACTGGTTTCATAACCATGCAGTAGTGTGCGGACTGAACCCTGCCTGTTTTTGTATATGTTCTCTCCTAAATGTCAAAAGACACATCTGAATACTGTTTTATATTTTTGTTTGCAGTCCAAGTGAGACAAAATGCGCGAATATGCCCTATCTGAATCAAACTGGTTGATTTTCTGTGTGTTTTACTGGTGCAAATAAAATATATTAATCGTGCATTTTTGTCTCTGACATGATGCAGCAGTGCCCGGGACATGGACTCACAAAAATCAGGACAGATGGAGAGCTTGGCAGGGGAAAGCCTGCAGTGCTGAGCAGGTTTCAAGTGTAGACAGGATGACTAAAAGAGGCTGATGGTGTATGCGTGCCAGAGTCAGCAAATATGACACTAAGTAATTGTTGTGTCTCTCTCCTGGGTCTTTTAGCAGGTTTTTACTACTCTGAATAGAGAAAATAGTGGTATATATTTTATCGTACGGTACAAAGATACTTTTTAAAACAAGCCCAAATTGCATAAAAGATTTTCCGATTAATGCAAATCCAGGATAAATCTGAAAATGTGGTGATGTGGCCATAACACAATGTTTACAATTAACATCACTCATGCCAAGTGTTCATTGGCAGCTGTTATTGTCACTTCCTTCAAACACAGTGGATCCTATCATGTGCAGGACTGTATAAATTGGTGTGTGTGTGCGTGTGCCAACCTGTGAAAAACAGTGTAAATCACACTTTATGAGTTGTGATAGGCTGTCACAGATTTGCAGTCCAACACTGAAATTATTTGTCTTCTATAACAATCATGGAGAAAACAATTTAAGTGTTCTGTAGCCGTGACTGCAGGATGTTGTACCATTAGTACTGTTGTTTTGTGTTCTGGTCAGGTTATTGAACAGTTCAAATCCGACATTAATGTTATTTTCGTGCAGGCCTTGATTCAGCACTTTATACGTATAACTAAGTGGAAAAAGTGTAGCCATGTGCAGTCTTGTGGGACGGACATGTGTATATAAATACATTAGAACTATATATGGCAATTCTCTGATCGTATCTTGACTCCAGCAATAGCACCGAAGCCTCCCTTGAGACACACAAAGAGTTTGTGGGATTATTTACTAAAAATGGCTGTGAAAAATAGGCTACATTTTTCTTCTGCACAATGTTGCTGAACTGTGTTCTGTTCTGAGCTGAACTCATCTGTTCTTAAGATTATTTTTGGAGTTGGTTAATTGTTGTTGTTGTCTATTTTAGTTTTTATTTATTTTTTTGGTACTTTGGTATTATTGAAAAAATGATGTCCAGTAAATGTAAATGTTTTAAATCTACTACCATAATCAGTGACTATGAAGACGAGTTATGTGTATTTTTTTTAAACCTCAGGGGCTGAATACTGCTGAGGGTGGAGGTTAGTATGAGATACTGTTATATTCAGACCCCTGAACCTTTTTTTTTTTTCAGTTATGTCTCATAATAATGTATTTCATACCTTATATTTTGGAGCATAGGCAAAAGAAATAGCCCAAAGTTAGTGTCTAAATCTTTCCAAATTATACCCATTGATTTAATTAATACCAACAGATGCCAACAGTCATTTAACAGATGCTTTTATTAAAAGTAGACACTAGGGATGACATGGGGATTCTGTGTTTCGCCCTGGGAGAGTTCCAACTGGGAGTTGAAATACTGACCCTGCTCGACCAAGCCACGAGCTACAGCCACCTATAGTAGGCTAAGTGAACATTTTGGAAGAACCTGCATTTACTGTATAAATTTGTCTTAACATGGTAACATAAGTTAATTATTATAAGTTTAAGCAGAATATAATGTAACTAATAACACACAAATTACTGTGTCGTTCTTGTCTATATTGCATAGTGTGAATTTGGCTTTATTGGGACAGTTTTTGTAATTGCGCTCCTGTCTTTTGGCTTGTCACTTTAGGGTTAGCCACAGCGTTACATGTTCCGCACGTTGACCCTTTCCGCCGCAACCCTCCCATTTGCACCAGGGTGGCCGTTGGTGGCTGGGCGGGGTCCCACCTGGTGTGAAATTCTGCATCCTAACCCAATGCTGAACCCATTCCTGAAAAGAAATTAATATTGCAAGATTTTTTTTACAAACCATGCATTTTTGCCATTTTGTGGTAGGTGATTTTTGGTAATTTGTGACATAGTGTCCGTTGTGCACTTCCCTGCTTTCAACTGTGATAATATAAATATAATATGTAATAATATTGCATTAGCAATTGAATACAATGCAATAATTCCTAAAATAATATTCTAAATGCATAAATGCAAAATATAGAGATATAAAAATTATTTTAAACAAACGTCTTCTTTTTCTTAACTTTGAACATGTGTATGTAAATGACAACTTACTGTGTGTGTTATAGACCTTTGATTAAGCCATTAAATTGATTGCGAATCTTATTTATCACATTTTGTAGAATAAAATCTTAATCTTTGGGCTACAGCTGCACCAGCTAGTGCCAACATTGCTCCTTCATTAGACAAACTTCCTTGCACACTCAACATATTAAACAAAATTTGGATTAACCAGTGGTCTAAGCCTTACATATATGACTAGGAATTGTTGACTTAAATACATCTGGAAAGGGTTACACAGTAATTTCAGAGAGTTTAGATATTCATCAGTCCACAATTAAACAAATTGTCTGTAAATGGAGCTGATTAATACTGTAGTTACAATCCCTACAAGTGGGCACACAGGAAAGATGATTTTGAAGGCACAACACCTATAATATCCTATAAAAAGATGAAAAAGAAAAGGCTTCTTATGAAAAAACTTATGGTTCATGCTCCAGTTCCTTAATATTTGCAATAAAATAAAATAAGCAGGTCATTTTGGAGGGTTAACATAGATTTTTTTAAAACTGTATGATTACAATATACATATAATATGTGGTAGCATGTATATGAAGTAAAATAATTTGAAAGTATTTTATAAGTAAAATACATGTACATACACTACAGCAATCATGCAGCCTCAAATTTTGACTGTAAATAAATGAATTCAACAGCAAATTTCATTTACAAACATTTGCTCTCATATACAACATATTGTTGAAGGTTTAGTTACTGCACAGTTACAACAGAACAAACATCTGTATTTTCACATTACTGGTATGAATTTTTGTGCAAGCTGTGGTCATTTCTTTAATTAAAAATTTTATAAAATCTAAACTGGGGAATCCTCGTGTTTTTTTTAGTTTCTAGTCCTTTTATTGTGCAGGTTACAGCTCTGTGCTCATAACAGATCAAAGTCCAGGTTGCCGAGTGTTACTCACAGATTGGAGTTTATCAAATTATCTCTGTTTAATATTTGTTAATTTAATATAACATTTTAATACACATTATATTTGTGTTATATTGTGCCTGATCACAACTCGAAATGTACTCTGTCAGTTTGTTTATTAATATGCCTTTTTCTTCAGTGTTATATGGTTGGTAGAAGTTATACTCACTAAAATTAATTAAATACAGTATAACTTAATGCATGTCCCAGTTTTGATTTTGTGCCATTAATAAATAAGTTGCATTCTTTATTTACATTACATATTCATCAGTTCATTTGAACAGTTAAACAGTTTACAGTTTAGTTTATTCGTTGCTCAGTATCAGTGGAAACTCTGGATTTCTTCAATTACGTAAAGCACATTCTTTTTTCAGATTTTCCAGGATACAACAATCAACTGAAGCTCTGATATAAAAACATTTTGTATCTATTGCACTGAAAAATCCAGACATGATGTTGAGGAACTACAACTACACTAATAGTTGACTGTTTTGTTGACCGACAAGGGCCGAGATTTCACAGCTAACATCATGTTGCCAAATAAAATTAGACCATTTATAAGTCCTCAGACTCCGGGAGTTTGATAGGCTGAAGCATAACAGTGGGTAGGATCAGATGAGTTCCCTCAGATATCCATCCCTGGGCTGTCCTGTTGAAAGTTGGCCGCTTCATCCCTGGCTCCTGCAACTCTGGGTATCCGGGTGGGTTCAGGTTCAACTCAGGGAGCTTAAATGTGATTCCTCTTGGAGCTTTTTCAAACCCACCATAAGGAGTGGCAACCCTATAATTTAGATCAAGCTGTGAATTCTTCTCCTTCTTGTACTCTGTAATAATTGACTAAAAGATGCTGGTAGTTTTCTCACCGGTTAAAAGATTTGTATTCAGGAAGCTCTGATCGTGGTTCCACTGCAGGCACTCTTAGTTTAAGAGTTTCAGCAAGGTCTGGGTCACTGAGAATCGCCTGCTCCCATGGAGAGTGA
Source organism: Channa argus (assembly GCF_033026475.1). NCBI lineage: Eukaryota > Metazoa > Chordata > Actinopteri > Anabantiformes > Channidae > Channa > Channa argus. Next base: position 13,203,946 of record NC_090199.1, read on the forward strand.
TAGGATTTGGATGTAGATGTGGTGTTCAAGTTCTTTGCAGTCGCATCTATAAATTAATAGACACAAGCAAAGACAGAATGAACTGATTATCAAAACCATTACAATTCTTTCCAATATAAAAATGTTCCAAATATCCAAAAGTCCTGTATTTACAGGGTAACCTCATTAAAAGTACAGTAGTAACAACAAAATATAATCATTTTTAATACACATTTGAAATTTTTAAAAGGGACCTATAAACCACACAGTGTTTCATGGCCAACGATGATTTCATCATCAATACTGCATTACATTTTGTAAAGTAAATAAATGAAATAAAATAAAATAAATACATATGTAGTTAGTAATAAAATAGTAAAAAAAAAGTAAAATCTAAATCTTAAAAGAGTAATGCAGCTATTAGAAATGGAAACAGGAAAAGTGTACAACATTGTACAAAACTATACTTTAGTAAATGTACGTTCTGTGCGCTATAGCTGCTTTTTTTAGCCTGTTTTTAGTCGGGAAAAGATTATGAATAGAGACTGTGCTTAGGGAACACTTAAGACAAGCAGACTGAGTCGTCCATCATTATGATCTGATGCCTTAAAATAGTACATAGTTCAAGTGGATGCTCATCATGTAATGTGTCAACTTGGGATGAAACCAAACTGAAGCATTTTGGAATAAGCACAGGGCTCTGTTGGCTATTAAAATAAAATAGTATTCAAAGATAGGTGTGATTATTTATAGTTTTGCAGTTTACAGTACATGGTTTCACTGTATGTTGAGCTGCTATGACCGTATATTACTCGTTACATAACCTGTTACTTTTATCTGACTGCAACATAAAACCTCATTAGCATAATACAATGTAATAAAATTCTCACTTTGCTGTAAAGAGCCTCTCTCAACAGCATTATTACCTGAAATTGTGTTTTCTGCATTTGCAGTAATTCCAAGGGTTGGTGCATCCACTTTAATTTCCACAGTGTGTGTATTCTGAGCTAAAATATTCTGAAAAAGAGGATCAAGAGTAGAGCATGCATTTAGTTGTGGTAAAATTTTTAACTGTGGGATAAAAAAAACTAAGAGTTTGCTCATCTACAGTGGTGTTACTCAGTTATGTACAGTATGTATTCGAAAACTCTTGTAGTTTGCTCTCTCACACTCACACACACACACACACACACACACACACGCACGCACACACACACACACACACACACACACACACACACACAGTCACTGATAAATCAGTGAACAGCTTATCAGCAAAGTGCCTGAGCAGCCTCTCAGAAGACCTGGAGGATGCAAAAGGCACGAGGCGGTTATCTTCCATGTGTTCTAACACCTTTTTTCAAGAGTATATTTCCAGATAATTATTGCCTTAATAATTAACTCGTATTCTGCATAAACAACATATTTTCACTAACGCCGGAAAGTAATTATAGTATTATAGTGCAGAAGGATAGAACTTAACCTTTAGTTAGTTATTCAAACATATTAAATAACTCAATAGCACACACAAGTTGACTTACATTTAACTGTGCATTTGCCTCATTTTGAATACTTTCAAATGTGTATTTGTCAGATCTCCTCTGCCGCATTTTAAAAAGGCGAGAACCTCTGTTAGACAGCAGCGATAACTCCTCCAACATAATGTCTTTAGGAGTGCTGAGTTTTTTTCCAAGATCCATGATGCCCCCTGTCCAAAAACACAGTTGAGAAAAAACATGTGGACAAAAAAAAAACAACAATTCATATTTTATTTGATTTACATAGATAATTAAGAGCAGTGTATGTTGATCTTATTACATATCTGTGCAAATGTGTATCATTTTGTTAGGGTTATTTTGTAAAAATCTAAAGACAAATTTTATATTCTTTTTGTTATTATTGGGTTACAAATAATAAAGAAAAATGACAATGTTGAGGGTCCCAAAGGCCCCGTGTTTATGGTGAGGCAATAATGGGAATTTAAAGTATTGCACAATTAAATTGGGAAGAGGACCTCCTAGTAAGTTTATCCAGCCCTGGTTTTAGGGATGAAAAGTTGTCTGTAGACAATAGAAATATCCACACATCGAAATACCTGCAGAATAAATTGAGGGAAAGCCCATAAATTACATTGAAGGAGTCACAAAATGTACACTATGTTTTCCATTTTATGTTTCAGATCATGGAAAATTAGTTATCATTGTACTCGAGAAGTAGTTTTGGATGTTCACGATGCTTCCTCATCCACCAGTAGAGACGGAATGTACCCCAGCTGTCACAGACCTTCACATTATCCCAACAGCTACACAGTTGGCCGGACAACTTTCCTATCCTCTCCTGCAGACTGACCCACCCAGCCGCCCAAAAATAGACATTAGAAACAGACGTCGACAAAGGATTAGTCCCTAAAGGTAGTAAATCATTCCATTAGCTTATTTATGGCAAGTGCTGGAGCGCAGCCCTGACATTGTGAACCTAGATCAAAATTACCTCGCAGCAGATTGTTTGCCCACTGAGCCTCAGCTCTAACATCTTACTGTTGGTACCATGGACCTTTCGGCAAATAGCTGCTGCACACTCCTTCCTCTCTCCAGCTGGCATTATACAAAATGGTGGCATTCTGGCTTTGGCAACATTTGCAGAACTCAGGAGGACTGGAAACAGATATAGGATGCAGGATATAGTTGTCTCACCAATGTCCTAATGAAGGGTTTGATGTCTGATACTGTGAAGCCATTGGACATAAATGAAGGGATAGCCCTGGGCCTGAGAGATTACAGCTTAACACAGAGTGTGGTGTGTTGTGACTATAAGTGTCAGAGAAAATAAAACTACATATGTAATTTTGCACTGCTGTCAAAATCCGGCAACATATATTGGCAGTTAAAGACGATACAAAGGCCATATCAGCATCTTATGATATATGTCATCTTACAATAATTTGTGTATATGATACATTAAAAGATACCATTATGTTATATGATCCTGAAGCCCTTACCTGCAATGATATCACACACACCACTTTTAAATCTGGTCCTTCCAACATTTGAATGTGTGAGCTAATGTTAGTGGCATCTCCCTTTTAATGTTGTCACAAGATTAATCACCTGTGCAAAGGCCAAGGGTGAATACTGCATTTCATGTGTTTGCAGTTGGACACATTATAAAAAAGATGCTCAAATATAATATTCCATACAACGTATATCTACAGTGGACAATGCAATCGGATAGCTTCCCGTTTGTTGTCAATGGCGCCAGACAACAACATTATAACTAAAATATAATAAACTCAATCATGTGCATCTATTGATTTTGCAGCTGTGCTATTTGTCTCAATTGATAAATTATTCCCATCCAATACAAAGATATTGCAAGGCAATAAAGATTTGGAATTTGAAATGTATTTTGAATATGGAATACCTGGTAATCTGTCAACTGCTGCATGCATGAAGTCTTAAATAAGTGAGTCCTAAAATGTATCAAACATTGTTGATGTTCCCGAACTAATAAAATACAAACACAATTTAAATATTGTACATAAACCCAAAATACATGCTGACATGGCTCGTCCATACCTGTTTTGGTGTGCCCTAATGTGAAACCTGTATCCTTGAAGGGGAGACACAGGTGTCAACCTACTGTAGGTAGTTTGATCTTCCTTGATCTTCACACTCGTGGACACTGAAACCAAACTGTGAGTGTATCTCTGTGTCTGTTGTGAATGGAATGCAGCTTACATCAATAGGCTAAATTTAACCTGCCAAACACTCAAAACCACTCTCAAACACCATTGGGCAAGGATAGCTTCTAGAGAGAGAGGGGAAAGGACAGGGGAGGATGGACAGTGCACACATGCCCACTGATGTTCTCTGGGGAAAAGGAGCCCCCCACCCCACCCCCCACTCCCCTTAAGAGACATGGTCCTTGTCTTGTATTGAATCTTCAAAGTCGACATGTAGCTGTGGGTTGATGCACAGTAACCTCAAGGGAACTGTGCCTACAAGTCATTGAGGTTGTTCATAGTGGATACAGCTGCTACTTGTGTATTGCTCTCTTTGATCTAAGTGACTGTTATTCTATGTGATTACTAGCTTTGGATAATGATATACACATCAGAGAGGAAGGTTAAAGGAGAGTCTTTTCTCATCCCAGAGATAGTGATGAGCCAAAAAGATTTTTATGATTCAATATCAGTCGTTGTGCTGGCAGCTAAACCTGTTGTCATATTTGCTGCTTTTTTAATGAATTGTGAAATAAATAACTGAAAGCTGAAAATTAAAGAAGTTTCTAATGTCATTTTAGCTTCATTCTCAAATTTTAAATTAGTATTAACCGAATTTGTTATTTTTCTATGTCACCAATATAAACGGTGAAATAACATGATCAGAGAAAAAACGAAATGAATAACAATAAAAAACACAAAAGACAAAAATCCTTTTTTGTGCCTTTTAATTTTTCAGTTTGTTTAAAATGTGCCAAACAATAACATGTTGTTATGAAATCATCAAACACAAAGTAAAACAAATTAGAAATTTCTAAATTCTAAAAAAATTCTAAAGACCTAACAGTCAAAAATAAATTCCGTGTTTCTGTTTACACCACAAAATAACAACACCACACAATATATGAACAAAGGTGCATTTCATTAACGATGCATGCAAACCTTACTCCTCCTAATTTAAAAGTATGTATAGAACTAACAAAACAAGCTTATATTTGTTTTAAAACATGTGATTTGTATAAATAATGTCAGTGTTAGGAAGTTGCTCATATGACAAGTTTTCTTCAAAAATGGCAATGTGGTTTCCTCAGAGGATTTGGAAATGTGATGTTCGTAATTGGGGGTCACTGTAAAATGCTTCAGTTTAGTTAAAATGTTTACTTCATACATTAAATCAGTTAAGCATTATTAATGCAAAAGTAATAAGACAAAAGACTGTCAAAAAGATTTAACACAAGATGAGGAACATCTGTAACTATTATTTCTCCATGAAATATTCCAACGTTAAATAGCAATCGTAAAGTCACTGTGAGTTTTGAGGCTAAAGATAAATGCATGAAAAGCCACACAAGTGCCCTATTGTTATTAATAATCTGTTAATTATAACCAATGTCAAACCGCCTCCATCTTCGACGAGCAAACACTACTCCATAAACAAAAACACACACACAAGCTATCAAATCTCTTTCATCTACTACACATTCACCTTAACTAACAAAACACATGCTTAATCTCACCCTATCTGCAATTTCTGTAAATCACGATGGTATTGGTTCACTTCTCTTCTAAATTAGAATGAATGATCACTTGGACACAGTTGCAAATTCACAGCAGTATAATGTCACCAGCAACACAGTAACTAGTAAACCAAGTGACCACATGCACAATGAAGATATTTTGATGAAGTCAATTTTTTTTATGACCCCCCCCCCCCCCCCCCCCCCGCCACCCCTTGAAAAAGTTTAACAGTGGTTCATTTGTCTAAAAATTAACGTTTGGCTTTTGGCTAGACAAAACATGGCAAGTTTCCATCATATTGGAGAGAGAGCATACCTTTGGACCAAATTAAAATATTTGTTTTTCATTCTCAAAAGAATTTTCATGATATTCTATACCTAGCACTATCTGTGTTCATATATTTCTCTCTATCTGATGTACGTGTAACTTTACCTCACTGATATTAGCTCCTGTGGACTGCACTGTAGAGGGGAGTGCACTTTGTTGGGCTTGACGCTTGTCTCATGAATCCAGTACTGACTCTACTTGTAGGCCTCAGAGGCTGGGCAGGTCTAAAGGGAGGCCCATAGAAGGCTGGTTTTTCAGGTGAAAATGTCCTGCTCTGAGAAGCTGGAGCTGTATGATAATAAGCCTTACTGACAGCTGCTGGATCAAGAGAAACCCTTCTCTTCCATTCATCTGGAGGCTCTGGCAGAGATCTGTGCAGCCCTGCAGCTTTGACATTATAGGCAACAGATGATGGGAGGCTCTGAAACGTAAAGGCTTCATCCACTGAACCAGTGGGGCTCCTGGATGCTGCCTCCCACGGTGTTGGTGTCTTGTAGACTTGCCTCGTTAAAGGTGAAAATAATGACTGGGTTCCAGGTGTGCTTACAGGTGACAGGAATCCAGGTGAGGATACTGCACTCAGTTGCCTGGGCAGACTCAGGGAGCGGCTTCTGCCAAATCCCTGGAAGAAAAACACACTGTAGTTGATTTGTGTGACAGACTTTGCTGCCACCCTCTGGCTTCACGGAAGCCTGTACAAGTAATATCTTTATCTGAATATATTTGATTTATTATTTGTGAGTTTTGTTGACAATGATCTTTTTACTGGAAACCTACATAGTCTGTAGGTCATAGTCTTGTTATGTCACGTTTTTTTGAAAGCGTACACAATTTTATCAATAAAGGTGTTAAAGGTGTGTAATTTTGGATACACTAAAACAATTTTTTTAAACAGGATTTAACAGGATAACCCATTAACAGTTCTAGTAAAAACTTATTATGGGCAATTATGGGCAAGATGCCCTGTCTAAAACTCTTGAAGCAGCTGTTAAGACATCAACCAAAGACATTAACATTTCAAAACTTACCTGGTGTGGGTTTAAGAAACTTAAGAAAATAACTACAGCAGCAATGTCACTGGTTCACAGACATTCTAAAGATAATTATTTTTTTGGAATTATTTTTCTCCCTGTTCTTCTTTACTTTTTCTTTTGAAGGGAAACCCACTCTAAAATAGTTTTCACCTGTCAGTTTCATTTTGTCAGGTTTCGCAAATGTTTCCTTATAAGGTTTTCATTTGTCCCACAAATACAAAAATCTTCTTAACAAACCAAATCAGTCCTGAGAAGACCTCATCAGCCTAGGAGAAGAGAAATCACCTGTACAGGTACAATCTGCATGTACAGGATCTGTGTAGCCAAACAAAGCTTTGCGGTCCTTTAATGCTAATGACTTGCTGATGTCTCTTCATACAGTATCTCCCTTAATGTTTAACCTATACATGCTTAAACCAGGCACTGCTTAATTTATCAGTATATTAGGAATGAAACACATTTTATAAAGATTGGAAGTGCTAGTTGAATCAATGGCTACATCATTACCCTGTGTAGCCGTCTATGATTGATGTGTTAACCATATCACTACAGGAGTTAGTTATAGTCATGATATTGATGGTTGTTTTGTATTTTTTTGTTTTGTTTTTTGTTTGAATCAGCTAAAGGAACACATGCTCAGGCAATAGGTTTGTGTGAGCCACCACAAGGTTCAAAACCACTAAACTCATTTAAAAAAATATTTTAAGACTTGTTGCAACATTCCTAATATAACACAAATATTACCATAATGATATGACGTCACTTGGATCCATGGTAGTTGTGCTAGCTCTGAATGTACTGAAGGTGTATTACATCCTAGGATTTAGTGTTCACAGTGCAGTGTGTGAAAAGGTAATTTGTGCTAGAAACAACTCAATATTAATATAACTTGAAATTTTGAAAACATATCTTTAAATACAGATAATTTTAACTGTGACAGTGGAAAATGACATACTGTCAGCAAATCAATGCAATCCAAAATATAATTTCTTCTTTAGGGTGGACTTCCCTTCAAGATTACAGCTCCTAACATGTCCCAATCAGAGCTAAAGGTTGACTAAAATGGTGGAAATCCCAACACATGTGCAGTTAAATAAAAAGAAAGACATTCAGATTAGCGACTGTAATAACCTTCAGCAATTTCATATAAATGTGCCATTTTGGATTAACATGAAATATGGTCAATAATATAAGGTCTTGAAAATGAATATTGCTGAAGGTACAGTGAGTATATTATGAATAAAAGTGTGAGGCAGCATGAAAGATAAATGATGCAATATGGAATAGTATGCAGTAGCAGCTCAGTAAAAGAAAGGAGAATAGAAACTTATAACATACAGGGACTGGACAATTAGGAGGAAAGAGAAATTTAATGGCATGATTGTGCAAGTTCAAGTTCAAGAAGTGCAATGTCAGAAAGTGATATTTGTCTGGAAGACAGAAACATAAAGACAAACAAGACAGTTGTTTACTGTTCTCATTTTGAGTTAGCGTTAATAATGCGAATCAGAAACATAATACTCAAAAATCTAATATTTTTTCTCATGTCTTGCATCAAGGGTGAGGATACAGAAAGCCTGATGATTTCACTAACAGTCAAATAACTGGCCATAACTGAAAATTGCAGAAAATAGATCCACATAAAAAAACGATTAAAGTCACCAGGGTTCACGGTCACAACTCATGTTAAGGCTTGTAGTTGTTGTGATACCATCAAAGTTTGGAATGAGACTGAAGGAACTGCAAATTGCATGCATCCAGAAAAGAAGTGCATAGACAGTTTCTCCCCAAACACACAAAATGATGGGAAAAATCCTGTGAAAATACATGTAAAACCCACCTACTGTTATCCTGGATGACACAATCATGAAACGTCCATTTTGAAGCCAAATTTTAAATAAATAGGCTAAATGTGTTAATAAAGGTGGTTGTGTGTAGTTTTTGGGGTCAGTGATGATGACTACTAACTACTAATACATAAAATGCAAATAATCTTGGTTATTACTAAAGGAAAAAACAAAAATAACCAAACAAACAAAAAACGTACTATCCCTTATCTGAAAAATGTTTGCAGCACACATTTTTGCTTATTTAATAGCACTTCCACACAATCACTCAACATTACATAGTCTCAAATTTCCCATTTCAAGCAAAATGGCACCTTCCTACGTTTTCGGAAGATGATCAAATGTGCAAATACTTTATCTCTTCCAATTTATATTCCATCGGTTTAGCACAAATTCAAGCTAACTTTAGACTTTCAACTGCATTTTCTTTACATTATTAGCAAAAAATCTCTTTTTAGCTGCAAACTGTAAACGTTCTTGGATACTGCCTGCGTTTTAACTGTGCAAAAGTCTATGCATTTCCACCTATTAGAAGACATTTTTGAATCTACTAAGTTGCAGATGTAATTGTGTCTCAGTGTTGACTATTCACCAGGGCTAGACCATACAGTGATGAACCTAAGGAAGCATAGAAACATGCCTCCACTGTTTGCTTGTCACCACTGGCTTCTTAGCAGAAAATTTTGGCCATGGAGCCATTTGACGTGAGCCTCGAGCAATAAGAGATGCAGGAGAAAAAGCTGAAGCTATGCTGTCACCAATAGATGACTGCTGAGAGGGTGTGCTTGCAGATTTGGCACTTGGTGCTTGCTTGATGGTTTTGTGATGGGCTCCAGGTGTGACAGTGTGCATTTCATCCAAGTGCTTGGCAGTTGCAAGACGTTGAGCTGATGCTGTGCTTTGGCAGGTAAAAGAACTTTGGGAACTTACCAGACCAGGAGACTTAGCAGGTGCTTCTGCTTTGGCTTGAACAGCAAGCTCATTATTAGGAGAATGATAAGAAGCAGATCTTTGTTTAAGGTTTTTAGTAACCTCAAACTTTGAGACTGTAGTTGGTTTGGGGCTTGGGCTTTTGGCTTCAGGGACAGCATCATACTTAAACAGTGACGAGTCCAACTGATAAGGCTGATGTTTCATAATATCTAAGGCATTAAGTTGTTTTGCTTTTGGTTTCTCTTTGGTCTTGGGCTTGGTCTGGGGGCTTGTGGAAGGGGGTTGCTTTGTTGCTGATGGAGGATAAAAAGGAGCAAGTAGGGGGTTGTATGATAAAGGAGGAGGGGCACGAACATTGGAAGAATACCTCCAGGAATTAGGGAGGGATGAGGTGGGGGAAGGCGATCTTGTTTTGTTAGCTTGCACTCTTTCAGCATCAACAACAAACTTCTCCATTCGGGACTGTCTTTTGGCAAATAACTCTGCCCCTTTTCCTGCCATGGTTGGACCTTCACCAGCCCGATTATGAACTGAGATTCGACTCTTTGGAAGAGTCTGCAATGGTTTTGATGCAAGAATGTATGACTTCCCTGCTTGTGGTGGACAAGAAGTGACTGAGTTTTGAGCACTGTCTGACTTGTTCCTTGAGGGAGAAGCTAGGTGATGTGGGCTGTAAGTAGGACTACGGGCCTGCATACTTACAGGGGATCGTGACGGCTGTTGACTCCAGCTATTTGTGGTTGGCTGAAGATGAAGCTGAGAAGAGGAGTTGACAGGTGCCCAAGCACTGGCAGGCGTTTGAAGTTTTGCCGAGGTTTGATCTGGTGCCCAACGGTTGGACACCTGTTGATGCTGATGCTGAGCCCAGTCTTGCTGTTGTAAGTAATGCTGACTATGAGGCCCTGCAGAACTGTGTGAAGGTTGTGAAACTGGACTTCTTGGTGGAAGATATGGCTCATCAGATGGACTCTTCAACCAAGGTGGGAAGGCTGGGTTCATTGTAGGTTTTGGGGCAACTGGAGGTGGATTCTTGAGTTTTATTGCTCTGGGTTGCATAAAGTTACAAGCTTCTGCCCCAAGACTAAAACAGTCTTCCTCAGACTCAATATAAGACCTCCTTTCTCCTTTGCTTTGAAGGCGAGGATCTGCTTGCTTTGCCTGCATTGAGGGCTTGGTGGCTTTCCGCTTAGACTCTGGTAGGATCCCAGTCTTGATTGCTGGCACAGATATTCGCTCATCTCTTGAGGCTATAATGTCTCCGGTTGGGGACCAAACTTGTGGGTTACTGTTTATAGGCACGGCTACTTTGAATCTTGGTTCATGCTTCTTTGTCACTGGGACACCACCAGGCGTGACAGGAGCAGTTGTGCCATCTTGAAATCCAAGGAAGGGCTTTGCAGTTCTGTTTGACACCATTGGTTTTGGTACAATGGATAAGTGGTTCTTCTGTTGAATATTTTCTTGGTATTCTAGATGCTGCTTGAGACCTGCATCCATGTAGTTGGCCTGATCAGCATACACATACATTTCCTTAGTGTCATAAACATCATGTGCTTCTGTACATTCAGGTTCTGTTAATGCCTCCACAGGTAATCCTTTACTCCTCAATTCTTCATGCTCTGACACAATTTCATCCATTCGTTTGCGACGCTGGGCAAACATCAAAACTCCCTTCCCTTTTGTCTCTGGTAGGGCTTCCATTTTTTGAACACTTCCCCAATTAAGACTTAAACTATACTTCTGGTGATAAACAGAATATTCGTCTTCTAACTCAGAATCACTTGTTGCCACGAAGCTATAACCAGATAATTTCACTTCTTCAGTTTCCTCTTCTATTTGGTCTTCACTGTCAAGTTTGTTATCACCAGTCCCGTAACTCACAAGTGTATACTTCTTGACCCTCTGCTGCCGTTTTTTAAACAGCAAGGCTCCCTTGTTTTGAGGGTTGGGTGCATCAGTTAGCAGACGAGCTATTCGCTTACATTTAGACTTGGTCTCTTTGACATGTCTTTCTGATTGGCTTTCGTTGTGACGAAGCCCTACAACAACGGAAAAGAGAGACAGGGGAGATGAAAGCATGCAAATATGTAAATAAATACTAAGCAAAAATGATTTGTACTTTGATGTTTTACCAGTCACATTTGATAAGCTACAGCATGTAACGGATCGATAATAAGTAAAACGGCTATAACGAAGAATAACATTTGCAATTTTTTCAATCAAAGATTGAGGATTAAATGGATCATTATTATTATTATTATAGTCTAATAATAAGTAAGAATTTTGAAGACGCTTCCGCTGAAGCAAGCACACTAATAAAAGCACCATATTTACTTACAGCTAACTTAGGGGGGCTATGAGGCAGGAAAAAGTGAGGAGCTCATTTTTCATTGCAGTCAAGTCTAACGTTTGGAAATGGGATCCAGTGACAGGCCCGGGTGACACATGCTGGTGTCTGTCAAATTTGCTTCTGTCAGCCTCATCATGTGGTCATATTTATTCTTACATATTCTGACTATTAAACCCATGGGAATTCTCCTTCTAAGTTCACCTCAAATAGACCCCAACATTACAGCATGAAAATGACCAGCACCCACATTGCTTTGCCCAGATTATTTGTTTGCTAAATCATCTGCCTCATAAAACACCTCTAAATATTACAGGCAGAAATTCTTCTTCTTCTTTTTTACTCTTTAGATTAGTTGTTTTTCATATTAATTCAATTATATATCATTTAAATTAAATATAAAAATCGTTCACTACAATGAATGAGCCACAGTTTGCACTACTAAAATCAAATGTCTAATGAAATAAATAAAAGAGGGTTGAAGAGACTTACGTGTGTGCCTTGTCCTGTGCCGATCCGGTCTGCACAGATCTGTGTCAGACTCAGAGTTCCACTTCTCTGCCTGCTCTGAAATTCCAAAGAAGACAGAAGCAGGAGGTGCTTCACCACTCCCTCCTTCCTCTGAAGAGTTGACCCCCCTGTTCCCAGTCCCTGCGTCCTGCCTTTTGCTGGCTCCCAGTGGTGGTTCTCTGGCCAGGGTCAAGGCCCGGGTCATATCAGCAGCACAGCCAAGAGAGGAAGAAGATGATGGGGAATGTGGCAGTGATATTTGGCCAGCAGAAGGATTGGAATCGTGCCTTTCTAGTTGGGGGGGCAGTGACGTTGGTGAGGTTTGGATGTGAGGAGACTCTGTAATGGACCCTGTTGATTCCTCGTAGATGTCATCCTCTTCTTGGTATGAAAGATCCTCTTCACTTCCACTCACTTCAGGCAGGGAGCGCTGCTCACTTGCAGATTCCCAGCCTTGTGATTGAAGGAATTCTTGAGACTCTGGGTCAGAGTTGAGAATATGGGGAGTCTGTGGATCTAAAGGATACTCTGGGCCACTGATATCATCTTCTTTGTAGGATTCTTCCAAGGACTCAGAGATGCAACCATCATGGGAACAATCTGAACCTGACGAATGGACCATATTGTCATTGTTGTCTGGGTCTTCAACCTCTGGTTCCATTTCTAATGCTGTTTCACAATATCCTGCAGTTTACCAATGGCATCCTTTTCAAAACAAGGACAAACATCTTCACGTCAGAGCAAATATTACATAAAAATAATATAAGCACACTTTTAATTATTATTATTGTTACAGTATGTACAAAATATAATACATTATCAAACCACAAGTGACACTGTTCAGATACAATTTACAGCAGTAATATATCTGTACACATTTTTAACTAATATGTAATTCTCTATTCTCTGAAGTATTCCTATCCCCAATTGGAAGTGCAGCTTTGCTTGGGAAGTTTCATCAGGGCTGCCATTGCTCTAAATGGAATGGTATGTAATATCAAGGGGGAAGCGGCATTCACATCCAAGAGCATAAGCAAAACAATTGGGTGGCTGTTTTCCGAACTCCTGTTTACACAGCGAAGTTTCTTTCCCTGCACTAGTCTCATCCATCACTGCAACAAATATTAACACCGTTGTTGCAGTCAGCATTTCCATTTAAGAACTACATCTGAGAAACTATTTGTTTAAACAAAGAATAAATACTAAGGCCCCTTTTTACACACTTAAACCTGATGTTTGTTTTGCCACTGAAGTTAAATGACATCAATAGTTAATTTGTTAGAAAGGCAACCAAATTACTCCCTTTGGTTATTCTGAGTTATTCCACAAAAACTGATAATTAAAAATGAGTCTGTCAATTAAACATGTGTTTCTAAGCAATCAATTATTTAAGGAAAAACTGACAATACATTTAGCTGTTTGGGTGTTTAATTTTTTGAGAATAGTAAATGTTGCTTCTCCTATATCACCTAATATAAAACTGTAAAATTCCATATTAACAATCAGATCCAACAGTTCACAGAACTTCATTGTTAATCTATAGACCAAAGCAAAGTGAAGTTCAGCAATTTTTTTTCACTATTTAAAAAACAGCAGGTATTACAAAGTTGTACTTGAAGCACAAGTCAATTATTCTCAAACACAACATTCTCTGATAGGCACCAGAAGGTGGCGCCCTTACGGTGTTGTTTAACACTACAAGAGACAGCTGCATAAAAGGAGTGTAACCTATGGCATGAGTGGATCAGTTACTCTAATGAAAAATCCATCCATTATCTATAACTGCTTATCCTGTCTAGGGTTGCAGGGGAGCTGGAGCCTATCCTCATGGAAGCACGGCGAGAACATGCAAACTTCACACAGAAAGGTTGAGGTCGTTCAGGGACGCCAACCTGCAACCTTCTACCTGTGAGCAAACCACTCGTGACAAATCTTTAAGACAGTCTTAAAGATTTTATTCTATATCAATCTTACTCTTAAGAATGTAAATGTTTCCTTTATACAGAATATTAAAATATTTTGGCTGTCATCTTTGCTTCAGTTAATACAAAATTGTGAGTGTTTGTGTAATTTTATAGAGCATGAATACAGGAGTGTTAGCCACAGCACTACCACTCATGCTTTTAATAATGTCATGGAGGACAAGGGTCAACGTGGACACACATTACACAGCTTCTTATGCTGCAAAGTGTGATACACTGTGTGCAGAGGTGGTAGAAGTATACAAACTCAATATTCAAGTACTAGTATTGGTCTAAAAAACTCTCCACACAATTAGCCTGCAATCTATGTACATTTTACTTAAAGTACAAAAGTAAAATCTATTTAAACAATATTGATTATGGTAATTATGGCAAAAATATACAGTAATTCTTAAAAATAAAAATAAAATATATAAGGGTCAAATAAGGGTAAAAGGTCACCGCTGACAAAGGTGGCTGATTGTAATCACTTTATTTGTTGACAGGTAGTTAACTGCTAGCGATACATTAGTATTTATTATTCCATAATTATTTAAAATGAAAACCATATAATACCCAAAAATAAAACCACAAGGTGGTTTAAATGTTGTTAATTGTATATGCTGATGTACAGAACAGGGCAAAAGTTTTAGGCTCTTGGGATGTTTAAATACTCATCCATCACATAACACCAGCAAAATACTGCACCAAACATACAGCCAGCCATAAAGGACTACCAATAGACACGCATCCTGCAACAAATGGTGAGACCCCCACTGAGCCAGAAGAAACTTAGACAGACTACAACTACATAAGAACTGTGGTACATCGTTAACAACCAGCCTGCCAAGTACTGAGCATCGCTAATCATTTTTGCCAAGTTACTGCACACTATATGAAATTAATGATATTATTTAATTAATTGTATCTTACAAGCTGTGTCAACATCACCAAATTGTGGTTTTAAAGACAACAAAAAGCTACAGAATGAGTCTCTACTTCTCTTTGGGGGGTAACATTACTGCTATAAGTGCCTAGAGAAAGTAGTCAACCCTTTATAAGGCTTTTGTTTTTATTTTGTTTCAGTATTGACTCATGTTTTATTTAATTTGTCTGTTTTAACACTATTAAACAGAAGAATACTTTTATAAAATAATGTCAAAGAAGCTGTCGCATAGGTATTCACCCCCCTAAAAGTCATTATTCAGTAGATACCCGATTGACCTGTTTGGAGAGGTCTCAGTCAGCTTTGAACACCCAGTCACTGCAATTCTTCCCAATTTTTCTGTCTGGTTGCACAGGAAATGTGAGTATAAAAACTCTTTAAAGTCTAGCCACCAATTCTCATTTGGATTGAAGTCTGGCCTCTGACTAATCCACTCCAGAACATTGCACCATTTTGCGTGTAGCTTACGGCTGTATGCTTGGAGAAATAACAGCTCTCCTACGTGCTGCATTAGGTTTTCCTCCAGAATCTCTCCATATTTTGCTGCATTCACTTTACTCTCTGAGCAGCACGGTGGTGGAGCAGTTAGTGCTGCTTTCTCATACAGAAGCTCCCTGGTACAAATCTCTGGCCACCTGTGGCCTTATGTGGTCTCTCACATGCTTCCTGGAAAGTCTAGTCAAGATTTAATATGATCTTTTTTGACAGTGGCTTTTTTTGTGCCACCCTAACATAAAAAGAGTAGGTGAATACTTTTATAGGCGCTGTACTGTAGGTGTTAAATATCAATGGGTATTCCAGTTACCACCATGTGTCACTGCATGTCTACAGTGAATGCACGTGCATGCTTTTAATTGCAGCATGCAGTCATTTAGCCTGGTTGGCCATTAAAACCACAGATAAACTGCATTAGACTATTAGAATTTTGTTTGCATTATTGCTACGCTAATATAGCAGTCTCTTTTGGCACACAGCTCCAGAATTACTAACCTGCAGCCCCTTGAACACTTTTTCAAAACTTCTCTTCACACTTGGTTACACTTGATTCAAACATCTCACCATTAAACCCTGCTTTGGTGCTTCTGGGGTTTCTGTTTCCTAGTATGGCAGTAACTCCAGTATGTTGACCCATTGCCATGGAAACGAGAACTCAACATCCTTGACAAAAGAGTGAACCCTTGGACTAAGGGATGACCCCTGCAATGTCTGAGCTGCAGCGGATTAGATGTTTCCATGTTATTACCTCATGACACCGTCTTACAGCAGCCTCAACAAATATGTTTTTATGACTAATTCTAGGAATCTTTTTTTACAGAACAATACTATATTCTGTATATTTTATATACAGTGCAGTTGATATCTTTTTAATTCAGATAGTTGTTGCAGGATATTAAAAATGTCTTTTGATAAATAGCTTATCATTGGTTCAGCACCTACCAGACAAATTTAGCCAACTTTTCCTCATAGAGAAAAGTCTTTATGACAACAGTGAAACACTCATTAACTACATCACTGATATAATATGTAACTAATTTCTTTATTACATAAGTTGTCCATCAGATTTATAAAAAGGTAGGCTTCTTTGAGAAACAATCGCTACCTTAACTTTCAACAGTAGTGAATAACTAAGTTTAATAGGGTTATTCTTCACTGTTATAAAATTTTAGAGGAAAAAACTAGTATTAGTTGAATGCTTAACTCATTGTCAAACATCAGCCACTACTTACAGTATTGATGCCTGAAGTACCTGTAAAACACACGTAGGTCCAGATATTTCTTCAGTCAATATCCAGCATTATCAACTTCACTTCCTGCCTGTTTCCGTGCACAATCATTCAGATTCAGTTCTTCAGGTCATTTTTCAACTTCTTCACATTCAAGCGCTTTCATATACTGTATCCTACTGTATTTAAAGAGAGAGAAGAAGAGGTGTTCCTGGCTCAGCCCCCATCAGACACAGCTCAGTTAGCACCCTGTAGCTACAGCAAGTTGACATAATGTAAATATTTGTATTATTTTTAGTGGCTTTGTTCAATGTGCATTTAACTTGTCAGTTTAGATGCTAAGTTTGAATAATTGCATTAACTGTAGTGGAAAAGTACATAGAGAAATATTGCACAGAAATATACATCATGCAAAGTTTAAAAAATGTTGTTTTTCAAACATTAGATACAAAAGTTGCAATAATTATTACTTTCTTAATGAAAGCCCATTGGCAGCAAATTAGTGTATGGAACAAGATTAGTTATGGTCAAGGTAAAGTTGCACATTCTAAAGCAGCTGTACAGTAAATAGATGAGGTAAGACTGTTCTCCATGTCAGGATGCCCCTACATGGAACTATATTTTAGACTTTAAAGACTGGTTTGCTAAACTAAAATTTAAAATCACATTTTAAATAAAAGGCTACTAATATTTCTGTTTAATAATTTGCCATGTTTTTTATTGAAAACATTTAATAGTTAAAACCTGAATTAATGCTAATTGATAATTATCTAAATGGTTTCTCTTTTGATGTTTTATTCTCACAGCAAATAAATACAGTTATTTTATTTTAAATAATTGTTTATTCTTGGCAGTACTTTCAAATCGAGGAGTTTAATATTTGACAATATAGTAAAATTAATAAGTTAGGTTCAGCCTCAAATGTAAAATTGCCCATAGGTATGAATGTGAGTGCTAGTGGTTGTCTGCCTGTGTATGTTACTCTGTGGCACTAAGATAGACTGGTGAGCTGCCCAAAGTGTACCCCGACTCTTCCCCGATGACTGATGGGATAGGCTCTAGCCCCTGATGACCATAAGCGATGACGCATAATAGATGGATTGATGCTCAGCCTCTGCGTTCACTTTGTATAAATGCTGCACTTAAAAAAGACAGATATAAAAGCAATTATCTCTTTTATTTTCCAAAATGATTTGAAATGGGTCTGAGTCTTCTGTGTGGAGTTTTCATGTTCTCCTGTGCTGGCATGGGTTTCCTCCAGGTACTCTGGTTTCCTCCCACAGTCCAAAGATATGCATGTTAGGTTAATTGGTGACTCTCAATTGTCCAAAGGTCTGTCTGTGTGTGTCTGTCTGTTAACCCTGAGACAGACTAACTGTGACCCTCCACACATAATGGATGGACGGATTTTTAAATTTTTGCAATGTAAGGGATCTGGGGTTGTTAAGTAGTAGATGTACAGAAGATACTGTAAGCAGTGAATAATTGAGAGACATTCCCAGTATAATTTATCATAAACTATACACAGTCGACACAACCAGTATACTGTATCTTGATCTAAATTAATGTATAACTTGTGCAAATGTTACTGGAAACCGGAGACCACTGCTATACTTTTCATTGAAAGTTACTGCATACATGTAGTCACATTTGGCATTTTGCAATCTTGTTTTTGTTCGATAGTGAAGCTTTTTCTGCATTCTCCATGCTATCGAGTATCACAATAACTCATACAGTAGTTAGCACATTACATTTTATAACATCTGATGGCTCCAATTCTTTTCTTTGGGTATACTGTGAGCCAGCAGGAAATGTTGTTAAGTTAAAAACAGAAATGTATTTACAACAAAAATGGAATGCCTGTTCCTTATTACTGCCAGGTCAAGACTAAATATAACTAAGTATTTGCAGGTATCTCAGCTTTGCTTTTTTTCTACATAAAGATATCAATATTCAGCATCACTGACATATTTTAAATAACTCCTGGAAATGTATGTTAACTTACCTTTTGGGGAAACACATCCACTTGGACTCAAGGATGAGCTGATTAGATTTGGTTTTAGATCATTTTGACTTCACATCACATCTTCTAGAGAAATTTTCATTGCATCTGGGCAAGACATCCACTTCTGGACTTATGGATGAACTGATATGAGTATTTGTAGACTTTATACTTTATACATACTTTAATAATTACTGGTTTTTAAAATCAGCAAGCAAAGACACCAGTAGTACAAAGCAATATGGTTTATTGCTTTGATTCTTGACTATCTAAAAAAAGTAACATTTCAGTTTAAGTTCAAAAATTTATATTTGTGACATGATCAGACACTGCAGAATTATGAATTCGATACCGTAGTTTGGACTACGTGTGATTGTGGTAAGTGAAAATGCAATGCAAAATATTCCACTACCTCTGGATATTGTCATTTAATCAATCAATTCGAGCATAAATAATTCAAAATGACTGGCACAAGGCAATAATGGCTTTCATTTCTCATGCAAACATACAAAAACTATAATAAATGTCAACAGATATATTAATTAATTTAAAAGAAACATTTTTAATTAAAATTTTAGTCTAATTGTCTAAAATGGTTCGGTTGTTGGAAGGCCAATTGTGTTGCAAAATGGGACACTGTGGGCAATGCCAATGATTAACACTGTGATGGTAAATGTAGGTGTGTTGTTTAGACTTTGTTACCTTCTTTCACATCTTTCTTACAACATCAAGCTTCTTGCAGACTCTGGGAGCACAGCAAAATGAATTTTGACAACATACTTTCAGAAATAAATGGATTTGGAAAATTCCAAATCAGGCTAGTGTTAATCCAGATGCTTTCTCGAATTTCAATGCCTTGTCATTTTCTGCTAAATAACTTTATGGCAGCTGTGCCCTCTCATCACTGCGACCTCGGTGTTTTTGATGATGGAGACATCTTTGGAAATTTGACACTGGATCAGAAATTGGCTGTTGGTATTCCAGCAGAGCAGGGTGGGACTCCGAGCTCCTGTTTGATGTTTTCAGAGCCCCAGTATCAACATCTGTCAGGTTCTAATAGTACTGAGAATGCATTAATTGTTCAGTGTCAGAATGGATGGGTTTATGACAACAGCACCTTTAAATCTACTGTGGTAACAGAGGTAGGTTGCGTTTGCTGAACTGTGAGCAGTCCAGACACTGACTGGATAATTTGTGGTTGACTAAGTGTAACTTTTTCAACTTCTGTCGTGGACTACAGCAAAAATGCATATTGTATTGTTTTCATTGGTTTCTTTGCAGTGGGACCTTGTGTGCAGTAAAAAGGGGATGAGCAAGGCTACAGCCACCATTTTCTTTATAGGTGTAATGTGTGGAGCTCCTTTATTTGGATTTCTCAGTGACAGGTGAGATTGTACAAGATATCCTAAACACTAAAGAAAAAAATCTCTGTGATAAGTACACTGCTCCATCCTTACTTCTTACATGCTTTTCCACATTTAATTAAATAGATACTTCATCTGTCAATTTAAAATAATACACAAAATGACCAGGGCATGGACAATATGCTGGGATTTCAAATATTTTGCAAAACGCCCTTTTAAATCAGACTTTGGAGTCAGAGTTGACATTTTAGAAAGTCTTAAGCAGGAATTCAGCTCTTTACCCAGCTAAAGTTTTATACTAACGCAAACCAAACCATGCAGGGATACGTCAAAAAAGAGGAACATTGTTTAAGGTGGTACCAGTAGGTTTAAGTGTACCTGCACTTTTAGCCATGTCTGTCCCTTACTCTCTAGCAAATTTTAGATGATTAGGCCATAACATGTTAGAGAAACAAGGGTGCAAGTCACTGCACAAAACTCACAGTTCAGAGCAAAATTGTTTGTCACAACTTGTTTCTTTTATGAGCAGGTTTGGGCGACGACCGCTTCTGTTGGTGTCTTATGTATCATCTATGGTGTTTGCGATGCTAAGTGCATTCTCCACATCATATGTAATGTTTGCCATCATGAGATTTTTCACGGGAATGTCATACGCCGGAATTAGCATCGTCTCTGTTGTTTTAAGTGAGTATGTTGTTCTCCTTTGGATAGAAAGAGAAACAAAACCAAGTTAATGTTTTGGCTGGGCTGAAATTTGTTATTCAGTTTTACTTTTATGAAACTGATCTCACTTTTTTGTGCTGACAATCCTGCAGATATTGAATGGTTTGGCATTGAACACAGGACCTTCTCTGGTATAATAATAAGCCTGGATTGGACACTGGGGAACTGGCTTCTGGCTGGAATTGCATATTGTGTAAATGAGTGGAGGATGCTCATTCTGGCAGCGACTTCACCCTTGCTATTGGCCATCATTGCATGGAGGTATTAAGTTTACAAATTTTAGTCTGCAGAATAAAAGATTTGAATCCTTTTAGAAGCCGACACGGATGTCACCACGTTTGTAAATTCAGGTGGCTTCCAGAGTCTGCTAGGTGGCTCATGGCGAATGGGAAGGCAGATGCTGCTCATCATTACATAATGATGTGTGCCAAGATGAACAACAGGACCAAGTTTATGGATGACATCACACCAAAGGTACATCTCCATATTGTTTCTGGCTAGCTTACAATTTTACTGTAAACATTTTGTCAGTCAACATTGTTTTGTCTGGCTTTCTCAAAGGCATTACTGGAATCTACAGAAGCTGATGGTGGAGATAACAAATATAGCTTTGTAGATCTTTTCAGGACCTCAGATATTAGGAAACTTGCCATATGCTCAGGCATAGTCTGGTAAGTATCAGTGTTTCATTTTTAAAATTCATTGAGAAGATTGACATGGTACACTTCTCATATCTGTGTTTCAACTGCAAATCCAGGGGCAAATTTGTTCACATTTCAGAAATGCGCCTACCAGAATCTGCCAACCCTCTCTAAATTCATAAATTATAGTTTACACATTTGCCTATGAATTACACAAGCCAGATATAAACTTGAACAATGATTATCAGGTGGATTTCTGTACTTTGGACAAAGCAAGACTAACTGGTCCAACCATAACCAAAATCCTTACCCGGCACACAAATGCTTGAGTTGTATGAATAGTCTCATTATGATAAAATGCGTATTTGTAGAACAAGTACTGATACTAAAACTAATACTGATTGGTGGCATGAATTCAATATTTTAAAATACGGACTATTGATTTATAATTAATATTTAATTATAATTATTTATTAATATTAATATTTCATAGATGTGCAATATAGTTTACTAATATAGTATTTATTACATTTGCAATACTCTGCTCAGTGCTATGTCTCTGGCTAGTCATCAACCCAGTTCTTCCTTTACAGCCTTAAACTTGATGATCCTAATGTTCTTTTATTTCATTTTCTAGGTTTGGAGTTGCATTTACATACTATGGCATATGCCTTAACATCACTGGGTTCGGACTAAATCCATACCTCACACAATTTATGTTTGCATCAATTGAAATGCCAATGAAGATTTGTGTGTATTTCTTCCTGGAGAAAATTGGAAGAAGGCCTGGTGAAATATGGGCCATGCTGTTGACTGGGCTCTGCCTCTTCATTAACATTTTTATTACCAAAGGTCAGTTTTATTTTCTCCAAAATGTATTCTATTGCATTTTCATATTTTGTGAATATACTACTCCCAAGAATTCTTTTGATGAAATAGCTGAATATATTCCCTCAGATAAGTGGGTAATTCGTACCGTTGTGGGAGTTCTCGGAAAAGCTATGTCAGAGGCCTCATTCACGATCATGTATCTCTTTACAACTGAACTCTATCCCACAGTTGTGCGGTCAGTTAAAAACAAACCTATGTATCTACTTTAGTTTGAATACAGACAATCATCTTCTATGCTGGGATGAATAGATGTACAACAGGTTTATATTAACCCTGGGAATTGTATTATTCAGACAGAATGGTTTAGGCTACACCTCATTTCTGGCACGGCTGGGTGTCTCAGTATCTCCGCTCATCATGCTATTGGAGGATGTGTGGCAGCTGCTTCCTGCAGTTACTTATTGTGCAGTGGCACTTGGCACAGGTTTAGTGGCATCACGTCTGCCTGAAACGTTAAACACTCAACTGCCAGAGTTCATCAAGGACCTTGAGAAACCAAGGTAAATGACCCACAAGGAAGAATACATGTAATTCAATCTATAGTTAACATGTGATCTAAAACAATTTACACATTTAACCTTTTATCAAAGTCTTTTCCTGGACTCAGTAAATGTATTACGTAAAAACTAACTTAAGTTTTCTCTGTATTGCAGGGTAAAGAGAACAAGGAAGGAGCAGGTTCAATAAAGATGTACTTGCGGACAATGACAATTACAACCTGTCATCAGTATATTATCAGTATATTATCAGATTATGTGATTGACTGTATTAAATCATCCAACATTTCTAGAGCAAATGTTGGAACCAACAGCCTTTGGGGACTAACATAGATACATTTTGAACTTTGCAATAGAAGAAACCAAATACAACTTTGTCTTTACATTTACTCAGATGAAAATAAAGTACATAAAAATATGACATTTAATCAGGAGTTTGTAAAAATCTTTTTGTATCTTGTTTTCATAGAACAGAAAATTTTACATTATTAGGGCTGTCCAGTTATAACCAATCCAACTGTAAAGGATAAATGTGTATATAAAACCAACAGCTGGTATCATTTGTTGCCATTATTTTGTTGGTGTTGTTGTGAACAAAATTACGTAAGAACAGTACCTGGCAGATATTTTATGTCTGCATATTTTGGAGGTTTATTATTTAGTATATACTAAGTACTGGTAGACAAATACAATCAAATGTGGGACCTCCAGTTTAAAGATCTGATCAGAAGTGTTTTCACAGTGCCCTGCAACATTCAAACAACAGCATGATTTTCTGAAGAAGCTGATTCATAATTTGTTGAACTGTCATACTTCACTCAGGTGTTTCAGGGCTATGAGACCTGTGGTGTGCTCGGCGAGACATTTATTTTTCACCAAACCCTCTCATCTGTTTTCCACCTCATTAAGTCCTGTTGCATTTTAGGGTTGTATGAGGTTGTATGAACTAAACACAGTCTGTGCACTGTGTAATGTCATTATTTAACCACTGTTAAATGCTAAAGGCTCTGGCTATAAAATGGGTGCTTAAAAGAAACAGAAAGCAAACTGCATTGGTACATTTAAGAAAAAAAATATGTAGAGATTATATTAGAGTTAATGGTGCTACAAAGGCCCTCAGCAGGGACGGGGCCTTGAGCGGCTCCCTATATAGTTCCAAGAAAAAGTAACGGCCCAATTTGAAAACTGAATTTCTGCATAAATTGGTTCTAAAATGTGATCTGATCTTCACCAAAGTCACAAATATCAACAAAAAACAGTTTTTTCTAAACAGTTTTTCATGTCTTTGTCGAACACGCTCTCTTTTTAAACATAAAAAGAGAAGTAGAAAAAGTAATGGCAACACAACAAAGCGAGAGATCTCAGAAGACCTAGCATCAAGAGCTGTTGATTTGCATATAGCTAGATCAATTACAGAATAATCTCAAAGACTATAGATTTTACAGACATACTGTGTATAAATGGAGACAATTTATTACTGTGGATACTCACTGTAGATGTGAATATTCAGCTAAGATCACTTCGAAGGCACAACACAGAGAGACATTTTATGGTGATGTGGACAATACGCAGAGTTTAGAAACAAACAGACAATTGCAAAAGCAGAAAGGACGCAGAAAGAATCATCCAGGAAGTAGAACCAACAATAAATTTCTAGCTTACTTCCCTGGAAAAAGAGGAAAGATGTCAGCTTTAAGAAAGCAAAGTTATGCTCACTCAAAGTATGTCTGACAGGACAGTCCACTTTGACTTAGATGACTCTTGCAGAGTTACTAAAACAAATGAGAATATCAGTAAATTTTTCGGTTAGTCACGAACAAGTGTAGAGCAAGTTGTTATTTATCTGAGGAAACTTTTCCTCACTTATTGTTTTCAGTCTCTACCATTGCCTATAGGGTTTGCTCAAGGCGGATTTGTTGGGTTTGTTCTGTTTGTATAGTCTTGACTTTATTATGTAAATGTGACTTTGCTATGAATTGGTGCTATCTAAACAAAGTTTGAATTAAATTGACTTCTCCCAATGCAAAATTTGTTAATCCGTTGGTTGATCGTCACCCTCTTGTTTACACCCAATACCCAGTAATATTCATATGGGGAACTGGAATGTCTAGACAAAAATTAATGGCAGTCCATTGAGTAGTTGATATATCTTAGTAGCATGAAAGCCTCAGTAAATCTTCAGTAGACCTAAATTTTCTGCCGTGCTTAGAGACTTATAAAGTATGAACTGATAAATGTAATGGTATCCTTGCAGAATTAGCAAATGATTGCTGTTAAAAAAATATGTTACTTATGAAAGTATATTTATTTAGTTTAGTGAATACAAGTCATGCTTTTGTATTAATTCACTACACATTTACATGTTCTCTTGGATGACCATTAACCAACAGTGTTAGTTTGAAAAAGGCAAGTGGCACACTCATCTGTTTCTATTGTTTTCTGAGGTTCCCTACAAATTGGAAGTGCTGCACACTTTATTTTTGAAAATGAAGTTTGAGAATATACTTGCAGAGGTAGATGGCTTTGGGAGATTCCAAGTTAGGACAATTTTACTGATGGTAATTGCTCGTATTACTTTGCCGTTTCACTTTCTTCTGAATAATTTCATTGCATTTATTCCATCTCACCACTGCGACATCAGCTCTCTGGAGGATGGAGGTGTTTTTAGTAATTTATCCCAGACAGAAAAGCTTGTTGTTAGTATTCCATTCCAGCAGGATGGGACTCCAGAGTCCTGTCTGATGTTCGCAGAGCCTCAATATCATCTGTTGCTCAACTCTTCCAACATTACTGACCTAACGACAGTGTCGTGCCAGAGTGGATGGGTGTACAATACCACCGTATTCAAGTCTACTCTAGCAACAGAGGTGAGTTTATTTCTTTTTATAAATTATCAAATTAAGATAAATCCCTGATCTGGCTTTTTCTTTTTCTTTTATTTTCTCTTTGTTTGTCTATAGTGGGATCTGGTTTGTGATAAGAAAAGAGTGAACAGAGCCACGGCCACTATCTTCTTCATAGGGGTCATGCTTGGAGCAGCAATATTTGGTTATCTCAGTGACAGGTGTTCATGCTCTTGATTCTAAGTAGACATTTTCTCTTCTGGGTTTATATTTTACACTGCTTTAAAACAAAAGACAACAGTTCAACATTATTATTAGAGTTTTGGTACACCTCTGGGCTGTGGTGTAAATAAAATATCCCAGACGTCCATTTCTCCATTCCCAAATTTTATTACAAATACCTGTATGAAGTCAAAAGAATTCTTGCTAATTATCAACTATGCAGAACAAAGTCATGTGCATCCAATCACCTTGACCAACTCCCTATGGGCACTTTTGGCTTTATAAACTACATCATTTCTTTAGTCATCAAATGTTGAACTGTTGGTGTTTCCATCTTCCTTGAGTAACAGCCCTGTGTGTCTCTTATCAATGCACACTGCTACCTATTGCGTCACTTGCTATGAATACAAAGGAGCACCAAGGAGAGCAACTAATTATATAGTACTGTAGCTGACAAGTCAATATGGAGTAAGTGTTAAAGTGTTACTCAAACAGTTGTATGTGTAATACAGGGTGTTAATTTCTAATCCTTTGTCTCACAGGTTTGGCAGGAAAAGAACCCTTCTTGTGTCCTATGTAACAACCACCTTCTTCGGATTTGCAAGTGCTTTCTCACATAATTTCCCCATGTTTGCTGTTACAAGGTTCTTTACTGGATTGGGGATTTCTGGAATCAGTATAATCACCGTTGTCCTTAGTGAGCTTTTATCTATTTTTTATGTTTGTTTGTTTTTTTTACAGAGAAAATTCAGAATTTCAGATTCAAACAATCTAAAACAATCTATATTTAAAATTCTTTAAAATGTTCTTAAATAATTTTTAATCCATTCATCTATTACCTGTCACCGCTTATCCTGTGTGGGTCGCAGGGGGGCTGAAGCCTATCCCAGCTGCCATCGGGCCCCCTGGCGTGCCCTGGACTAATCGCCACTCTATTGTAGTACCACAGAGAGACATACACAGAGAGACAATCATTCACACTCACTTTCACACCTACGGGCAATTTTAGATTCACTAATTAACCTAACAGTGTTTTCGCACTATATATATATAATTAATGGCTAAAGTTATTAATTCTAGCAGTTATTTTTCAAGTCAACTCTTAGTTAAATGTGTCTTTCTAAAAATGATCATATTGTATAAACTTGTTTACTGTAAATATAGTTGTATCTATTGCAACAGATTTGATTTACAACCCAAATTCCCAAAAACTTGGAACTATGTGTAAAACGTAAATAAAAACAAAATGCAATGATTTGCTAATCTCATCAAACCATATTTTAATCACAATTGAACATAAAAAACATATCAGATGTTGAAACTGAGACATTTCACCATTTCATGGAAAATATTAGCTGCTTTTGAATTTGATGGGAACACAACTCAAAAAAGTTGGAATGAGTGATATTTACCATTGTGTAGCATCCCATCTTCTTTTAACAACTGTCTGTAAACGTCTGGGAAGTGAGGAAACCTGTTGCTGAAGTTTTAGGAGAGCAATGTTGTGCCATTCTTGTCTGATGCAGGATTCTAGCTGCTCAACAGTCCTGGGTCTTTGTTGGTGGGTTTTTTTTATGATGCACCAGATGTTTTCTATTGAAAGGTCTGGACGGCAGGCAGGGCAGTTTAGCACCTGGACTCTTCTCCTGCAAAGCCAGGCTGTTGTGACAGATGCAGTATGAGGTTTAGCTTTGTCTTGCTGAAATATTAACTTAAATTTGTGGATTGCACTGTGCCTGTGTGTCAGCTGTCTTTACATATTATCGGCAAACGTTATTTTGCATTACGGAGCATTTGGAAGACTTTATTGTTACCTGGGCCAGGTACGCAAAGTTTTTCCTTCCAGTTTTTGAGTGCTCCATGTCATCTACGGAGTAACTGCTGCTAGCTAAGCCCCGTGGCAGGAGGAGGAAGCGGGGATGCAGGACTGGTGTTCAGACCAGGCTGAGGAAGTGGCAAGCCCAGGGACACTCACCATGGCCGAACGGGACCGGATCTGTTGGGTAAGCAGTGTTTGACGCCAATTCCAGTCCACGAGTAGGATCGGGAATCGACCCAAATGCTGCCGCCTCTGTGGTGTATCGTTTCTGACCAAAATTTCCAGACTCGTGTTCTACATTCTATCATCACCTGTCCTATGGGAAGTGGAGATGCTGTCGTGTCACCTTCGCGAGATCCAGCTGGTAAACTTTAAAACATTGACTCATTTTACCGACCTCCTGGCTCTGCTCGTTTGTTTCTAGATTAGTTCTCTGACTTTTTATCATCTATCATTAAATTTGAGACAGTTTTAATTCCCAGGGATTTTATCCTTCGATGGATGACCCTTCCTGACTCATGAGCACGTAGTTAAACAATCGTCTGGGCTCTGACAGGCAGATAATCACATGGATTGGTAAATACTTATGCATGGTGTGAATCAAAACATGGCCTTGGCATGAAAACATTCTCTTAACGATGGCATGGTTACAAGGGTCGTGATAATCCTTGATGCCTTATGGGCATTTAGCGGCAATCATAATCATTAGCGTAATTTATATAGTCGGCAACAGAGAGGGCCAATAGGTAGCGATTGCTCACTGAACCAGAGCGGCAGGCAGAGTCAGGCCAACAATAACCATGATCTGGTCATGGAGTCAAAAACCATGAGCCAGGTGAACCTGAAGACAGGGAGTTGCACAAGTAACAGAGACAATGACCTGACAGAGAATCAGGGGGAAAGCTGGGGTTCTAAAAGGCAGCTGAACAGGTGAAAACAATTGTGACTATTGATGACTGGTAAGCTAGAGAAATTAACTGGCGACAGGAAGTGGAGAAAAAGGGGGACAAAATAAAAGTCCAGGACAAGACAAAAGTTCAGAAATGTTCCTTTTATTCCCAGTTGTGTAACTGACCTGTTGCAAATTAATCTAATTAGTTGTCAAATGCTCCTCCATTTGTTTTTTTATTTGCAGCAATTACTTTTCCAGCCTTTTGTTCCTTCTGTTCCAACTTTTTTGAGATGTGTTGCTCCCATTGAATTCAAAATGAGCTGCTAATTTCCATGAAATGTTAAGATGTCTAATTTTCAACATCTGATATGTTGTTTATGTTTATATTGTGAATAAAATATAGGTTGATGAGATTTAAAATAATTTCATTCTGTTTTTATTTTTGGAAACATTTTTTTTAACTTTTTTGAATTGGGGTTGTATTATTATTACAGACATTGAATGGGTGGACATCAAACGTCGAACTGCAGCAGGCATTTTTTTGAGCATGGACTGGAGTATTTGTGCTGCTCTGCTACCTGTTATGGCTTACTTTGTGAATGACTGGAGGTACCTGGCTGCCACAGCAACTGCCCCACTGTTTATAGCAATGATTGCTTGGTGGTAAGAAAAAATTACAGTAAAACTGTGAAGACTCATTAGTTTATATGAAAATCAGTGAAAAGCTATCATTTATTCTTATTCTGTGATTTATTTTCAGGTGGATCCCTGAGTCTGCCAGGTGGCTTATAAGCAATGGAAAAGTCAACAGTGCCCATTTTTACCTGAAAAAGTGTGCAGAAGTGAATGGCAGAGAGCAATTCATGACTGACCTGAAACCTGAGGTACAACATCTAACTTAATCTGTTCATTTCTAGTCTGAAACTAATTAAATTAATACCTCGCACCATTCCTTTCTGTTAATAAAGGTTAATTTTTGGTCTGCAGGTTCTATCCAGAGTCATACTTGTTGAAAATGAAAACAAAAAGTATTCCTATTTGGACCTTGTAAAGACCCCGAGAATGAGAAGACTGGCTATACTTACTGGCATTGTGTGGTACTGAATCCTTAAATATGTCATTTTGTTTTGACTTTCAAACAACTGAGACTTTTAGCTTCTAAAGCTTGAAAAACAATGTAATCAGTTCACTCCATTGTCAGCAAATGATGATCACTTAACCTGAGCAACAGCAAGCAGAAGCGAACGTACTTTAACATGTTCTCTTTCTGTTCATAGGTTTGCAGTAGCCTGCACTTATTATGGAATCAGCTTTAACATCAATGGATTTGGTCTGAACATTTATCTCACACAGTTCATCTATGCCACCATTGAAATCCCAGCAAAAGCATTTGTCTTCTTCACCTTGAACAAAATAGGTCGAAGGCCAAGTCAGGCTGGAAGTCTTATTTTGACTGGACTATGTATTTTCTCCAACATGTTTATCCCTGAAGGTAAACAACCAATTTTGAGGGTGAAATTTTATAAAAGTAAGGGTTATAACAAGCACTTGCAACCCCAACTCATTTTACCTTGCTGCCAATTCGTAGTCAACAAGGCTGATTTCAGCCCTTTTTGGCTACACTTCAGGCACCTATATCACCCTAAATAACATGGCCACCCAAGGTGCAAACTCCTCCAATTTCACTTTTTTTCATATTTCTCAGCCACTAGGATAAGAACATTGAGCTGGATTCTTCATTAGAAAAGTTGTTTCACCCCTCAGCGCCCCTTTATTTGAATATCATGTCATCAAGTCAGCTGGTGCAGTAACTTCTGTGATGACATGCTGCTGTCCTACTTCTCTGAGGATGGAAGTCCTCTTATCATTCTCTTATCATGGGAGACACCAGCTGCACCTCACTCTCACTTACAACTGCACCTAAGAAATTCTCTCTTCCACTCCTCTGCATTTATCAGAACTTCTTCATTCAGCTCACTTTTTTGTATTTCTAAGGCCCAAGATCAGGGGTGGGGAACCCATGCTTCTCGAGGCCCACAGCCATGCATGTTTTCCAACTATGCCTGAATACCTGCAGCTGATTACCTGGATCAGGTGCATCCAGTCAAGTAGAAGCTGTAGAAGAGGGCAGGGATAGTTGAAAAGGCTTCAGGAGCATGGCTTCCCCACCCCTGGCCTCAATCCCAAACCGCTTTTAAAGTCACATAATCTGAGTCGATTTGAAGTGTGAGTGTCACTGGAAATGAACTATGTATCAGGAATGATTTGACCCAAGATTGCCCCCTTGTGGCTAACAGTAGAATCAATGATGTTGTCATTGTCTACATGTACACATTGGCAAAAAGTGGATATAGCTTAGCTAAAGACTTCCTATGGTCCTACATTATTTGTCACTATTTGCAGCAATTATAGATCTCTGAATCCTGATCAGTTGTCCTCTTTGGTCTTTACATCGCAATCATTAGCACATGCCTTGTCCACCCTTGACATCGACACAGCTGCTGACAGCCTCTGCACCAGACTCTCAGCCTGTCTAAAGAGTCTCTGTCTGCTGTACTTCTGGCTCACCCATCAAATTCATGAGCAATGCACCAAACTCAGGACTGCTGAGAGAAAACCCCAACGGCTCGAGCTGAGTATCCCTTATAGTATTTTCTATCTCTTGACAGGCTCCTTGGTGTGAACTAGTCTGACTGTAGGAATGACTGCAAAAATGGCCCAGTGGCCTAGTCCTCTATTCTAATCATACTCAATCTGTCTGCAGTCATTGACACATTAAAACCCCAGATTCTCCTGCCTACATTTGCCTAGCTGGACATCACTCTTGGCTTTTTCAAATACTTGTGTTGGGGTGAACCTACGAGGTTGTCTTTGCAGGAGCAAGTATCCATAACTCATTGCTTCTCCACTGGTGTTCCCTGGGTCTTTGTCCTTGGCCCTTTTCATCATTTTTATCATGGATTTAATCATCAGATCACATGGATCACATCTTCCTATCATTGGTATGCAGATGGCATACAGTTAGTTCTGTCCTTTGCACTCTCATCACAAATTTTTCCCTGGATCTTTGACATGTCTGCTTGAATATATTTACCATACAGAAGTTCTGGTCCTTCCAGCCAAACCTACCATACAACACAGTATCAGCATTGATGTAGAATATTTAGTGATTCTGTCCACAAATTTAGCCAGAAGTCCTTGTTTCATCGTTGATAGCTATCCCAAAATCTTCTCGATCTCTTGGGCATGGAAATTTGCCCTCTACAGCATCAGAAAGATCAGACAATGTTTGAACGAGTTGGCAAACTCTCCATGTTCAGTAGCCTCACTCTCAAAAAACTATTGGACTGCTTTTTCTGCGCTTTTGTCACTTTTCTTTTCAAATTTCAATCTCACAAACCTGAAACATGTCTTTTTATGAAACATTGTCTTCAATATCTTCTTCTGCCAAAAGACTAAATGTAAATATTACATAATTAAATAGCAAAGTTTAAAAAATACAACTATAGGAGACACTAAAGTAATTCATTTATGCACTTAAATCTATTTTTTTTAAAAACATCCTTTCTGCTCTTTCTTGCACTTGGATCTCGTGAAATGTGAACACTTTTCTGATAGGACTTTGCTTTGATGTTTTCTCCTTGACTTAGATTTTTGCTGCCTTGTACCTTACTTGTAAGTTGCTCTGGATAAAAGCGTCTGCTAAATGACTAAATGTAAAATTTCAAAGTCTACACATAATGGCCCTAAATATAATACAATGTGAAGGTAAAATGTCAACAACTTCTCCTTTTCAGAAATAGGTTGGTACCGGACGGTTGTTGGAGCTTTGGGCAAGATGTTTGCAGAAGCAGCTTTTACTATAGTATTTCTGTACACAGTAGAGCTGTACCCCACAGTAATGAGGTTAGTAAAATATAATACAGAGCCTTTACTGAAACTACCACAAGTATGTCCCTTTGTATCTAATCAATCCAATTTGCAAAGTTTTCCACACATCTCAAGGAAATTAAGCACATGACAACTCTCACAGCAAAGGCCCTATTCTTTTGTTAATTAGATATTGCAACTAGGAGTTTATTTTTAATTAATTTTAAAACAAAATGTGTTTTTACTTCTTCATTATGGGTAATTCAGTTTAGAAGAAACTTGAATGTACCACCAAATATGCAAAAAGCAAAGGGATATATAATATTATATAATATTCACAGAAACCATTATATCTAGATGCTTTTTTTTTTGCAAGAAACAAGTTAACTGAGACACTGAACACCCAGAAGCATATCAGTAAATTAATAAGTGTCTTGCAGAGTTTGAGCAGATCCCTTACTGTTATAAATTTGTTCTGTTTTCTCTGTTTTAAAACATTATTTTTCTCTTATACAGACAAAATGGATTGGGTTACTGTTCCTTCATGGCCCGTATAGGTGTATCTATATCACCACTGATCATACTTCTAGAAGAAGCATGGCTCCTTCTACCAAGTATTGTTTTCTCTCTGGTAGCTGTTGTTGCTGGACTGTCAGCCTTCTTTCTTCCTGAGACACAAAACATCCGCCTACCAGAGATTATTGAGGACGTGGAACTGACAAGGTACTGCACCCTATATGACAAATATCTCAGTGCATCACAACATTTACAGTAAAACTTAAATGTTATAAAATAAAAATGTATTTTGTGTTTCAGAAGACGATCAATCTCCACATCTGAGGAGAGAGCTCCACTCTAACTGTTGATTTCATATGAAACCAAAAGATTGATAAGACACTGATTTCCGTGATAGAAAATCAGTGGTGGTAAAATGTATGAATAATAAAATACACAGGTGTTTCCTAAACCTGCATGAACACTTGGCAGTGGAGACAAGCTGTGAACACAACTTATAAGCCTATAATGTTGCAGTTGTGAACTTGTTAGCAAACCCCAAACCCCCCTGGCAAATAATCGGTCAACAAATGTTGACTTTCTTATTGCATCCATTTCTTTGTAACTTTGTTTGTAAGCTGCTTGTCTATTGGTATGTACCATACAGTGTGTTTGAAGATTTTATGATGAAAAGCTGAAGAGAGCAGTTATACTCAAAACGTCAATTAAAACAATTAACTGAAAGGCATTAAAATAAAAAGAACTAACAAAGCTGGTGACTGCATATATGATCAAGAACTGTTGACTGCCCATCTTTAGGACATTAATGCATTGGAAAGATAATTCAGCAAGTAATGTGACAAGTTATCTTTGACAGGCAGTTATGAGATTAATTTAATGGAGTACAGTTTTTAGTAACAAGCCCAACACTGGTTGAGGGTAACTACAAAATCAATTAATAATTGTGTGTAGGATCACAAGGTCAAGGTAAATTTGATTATCCCCATGGGGTAATTTATGTTGCACCCAGCAGTAAGCAATTATGTGAGTTGTTAAGCAACACACTCAAAATAAATTAATTATAAATAAAAAGTCTGAATTGTTTAGTGCCATTCAGTAAAGCAATGGTAGCTGGGACAAATGAATTGTTAAATCTCTTTTTCTTACATTTTGGCAAACTTTTCCCAAAGCTCTGCATTTGTATAGTCAAGTTCATCAAAATATCTGTTCTCCAACCTCTGCTTGTTTTTCAAATTAAGAGACCCAAACCAGAAGTAAAAGAAAATGTTAAAGTGAACTAAATAAATAAAAAATAAAACATTGAGATTAATGTTTAAGATAACAACATTTGTTGGTGGGCCTCTGATACAAAGAGTCGGTGTTACAATTACATGTAAATACCAATTCCAATAGTCCGTAAATACTTGCACCAATTCCAGAGCCTGACCATAGACACAGGTGAAGGATTCCTTCAAAAATCTCTGCTTTAAATAAGGTATAAAATTTTAATAAATCTGATCAAATTCAGTTTTGAAGATCCTGCTCTAAGTTTATTATCAAAAATGACTTATTAAGAGACAGGAAACAAGGTGGCAATCTGGCAGTCTGGACATTAAAGGCAATCATACAAGACACAAAATCCAGGTTTACAGTCATATATCAGTGTTAACTGATCCAACTGCCATCTGTGACCAATACTGCCAATGCAACTGACTTGTAAACGCACTTACACATTTGAGGAAAAAGATTAAAATTCATTGATTATGTTCGATGTAACAGTTTTCCTTTTAATTTGTGAAATGGCACTAATTAAAAGTGAATCGCAAGAGGGTTGTTGGGGGGGTAACAGGCGTAGAAAGGTGGAGCTGTCATTAAGAGCTTTGCTACAGAGCCATGTTCTACTCTATAGTACTGTGTCTGGTTAACTTTAGGCAACAAAAGCACTTTGCTAAGGTAAGAGGAAGTTTGTGATTTTCTTTGTGAAGTAATTGGTAAAATGTTCTCTATTAAGAAAACAAACATGTCTATTAATCTATAACCATAAAGTGCTGTGTGACAAAACAACCTAAAACAACCAAAAAGGTAACTTATGCTGTAGTCAGATGAACTTTATGCTGTACTGCTGTTGGTGTCATATGCTGTACTGTTGTTAGCAGAAACACTCATGATGGTTTGATAATAATTTGAAATGGGAAATAAACAATGGTGCCCTATGTTAATAAGCTGTTTTTGTCAGCCCACCACAAAAAGCGGCTTTGTTCCCACATCATAATTAGTGTGGTAACTTGAGATTGTCTAATGACAAAACATACAGTTGGGTGCAAAGGTTTTCATCCCCTTATTTGGAAATGGCAGAAAGAGTAAAACAAAGGTTTTTGTTTTCATCAACATTATATTTAATGCACATTGAGCTACAAATGTTCAATCAATAGAAAATAATTAAAGTTACATTTTAAATAAATTATTAAGAGGAATGCAAAATTTTTCACTAATAGATTTTTCCCTTTTTATGTTGGGTTTAGGATTAAGTTTGCATCCCCTTACAATCAAATTGCATGTAGGGAAATGTAAACTTAACCCTAAACATTTTGTTTTTGACATTTCAAAAGATGCTAACTGTAGGTTATAATGAGCTACTTCCACAAAGAAAATATAGGACAGAGGAAAGCAGTCTCCTCACAGGAATAGAGAGGATTATGTAAGTGAGTAAACAATTAGCCACCTCAGGGAAGGCAAGTAACCATAATTTCATTTATTATACAGTATACAGAGTATCCTCCAATACAGGTGACATGTAATTTTTGTTTTTACCTAAATAAAAAATAAGAGCATATATCAAGAGTTGCTGTATCTTTGGAAAGAGAAAAAAACCATTAAGTGGTTGATACTGTATCTCTCCTAATGTAACACATGTTACCATTTATTTGGGATACTTTATATTGGATTTTACTTTTTCGTTTTATGTGTCGCATATATATAACACTGAGAGTTGGAAACAAACGTTATTTTACAATGATGTTCTTAAACTTTGAAACAAATATTGTCCTGCAAATCTCCGGAAACTCTGATTTCACCTATATTTTTTTTAGGAAGCGAAGAGATGTACATCTTTTTCACATAGACTTTGCTTGTCCCTTATTAACATTTGCTTCAATCACAACACATTCAAAAGAACTTTGACACTCTCTTTCTTCTTTCGGCTGCTACCTTTAGGGGTCACAACAGCAGATGAATTGTTTCTGTCTCAATTTGTTCTTTTTTATCTTCCTCTTTCACACCAACTTATTGCATTTCCTCATTCTCCTTCCTTGGCCTTCCTCTTCTTCTACTTTGTGGCAACTTCATCCTCGTTGTTCTTCTCCCAACATATCCCACCCCCTCCTCTGGACATGCCCAAACTATCTAAGTCTATACAGTGTAAAGGCCAGCTACAATTTAATTAGCAAACTGTGCTGTTGTATTTTAGATGCTATAATACAACATATTCTCTGCTCCCAGTTATGCAAAAGATTTAAATATTACTATTTGCTTACAAGGCACTGCTTGATCTTGCACCTCATTTTATAAATGAGTTTTCATTGAACAATGTGTTACTAACTTGGAGACTTAATAACTAACATTTCTCCATGTGTTACCTGTTATGATTATGCCACAATCCCACTATTTTACCCAACCCCCGTGAAAACAGAGACACATTTACATTTCAAATTCCCAAAAACAAATTATGGCAGGATTTCAAAAGCTAAGATGTTCCTCAGAAAAACCTCACTGAATTCAAAGCACACAACTGACAGCTTTGGCTTGTAAAGACTTTGATTGTTGGAAACTTGCCTTAACAAACTTTGGGAAACTTGTAGCTTTGTTATTGACATGACCTCTATTTATTTCTTTGCACACTACTACTACTTATATCTTGCACCTTCAATAATAGGTGGGTGCCTGAGTCAGCTAGGTGGCCTATTGCCAATGGAAAGCTAGAGAAAGCCCAGATGTGTTTGGAAAAATGTGCCAAGATGAACGGTAGAAAGGGCTTATGTAACACAATCAAATCAGAGGTTAGCATATTTCAGATAATTGATATCGATATAGTTTTAGGTCATGATTGTTAATCTTTGTGTTTATCATATTTTAACAAATAATGTTTTGCATTTTTTCAGACATTTTTACCTATTCATACATTTATTTTAACACTGTACTGATGTACTGTACAACCCAGGTTCTGAACATTGCTTCCTGACATTATTCATTTTTTGTAATCAAATCTTTGTTCTTAACACTGTATTAAAATGATGAAAAACTGTGACTAGCTGTTAAGTTTTAAAGCCATGAGCCATATTACAACACAATATCTATAGATTTTTACACCATATTATAACTTTGTAGTACACAGATTAATGGCTACCTGTTGTGTTGCAAATGAAGTATTAAGGTAAACAATGACTCATCCTGTTTTTACCAAGAATGCATTTTTTTTTACTGTCCCTTAGACAAACGTCAGTCTAGCGGTTAAATGAAGTAAAATATTTACCTATTTAAACTGTATTGCAGCAGCATAAATGGCAAGTTGCTCTGAATGCTCTTGTTTGCTGTTCACTCCTCATCCGTGGACAGACATAAGCGAATGACCAGTTTTGTCTCTTTAACTCAAAGGAAGATATTTTACGCAAAAGGAGAAGACACAATGAAGTTTGAGAACGTCCTTAATGACATCAATGGATTCGGAAGGTTTCAGATTATGATCATTGTAATCAGCTTCATTGGCCGCTTCACATTGCCCTGCCACTTCATGCTGAACAATTTCATAGCAGCTGTTCCCTCTCACCACTGCGACATCAGCTCTCTGGATGATGGAGGTATTTTTAGCAACTTATCCCATGCTGAGAGGCTTGTTGTCAGTATTCCAGTCCAGGATGATGGGACTTTAAGCTCTTGTCAGATGTTTACAGAGCCTTGGTATCATCTGCTGCTCAATTCCTCCAATACCACCGACCTAATCACAGTGCCATGCCAGAATGGATGGGTGTACGATAACAGCACCTTCAAGTCTACTTTGACATCACAGGTAACTTGTTTTGATTTGTACAACATCACACAAATTGAACAAAAAATTGAACGTATTTATCATTATAAAGAGTGTGAACCTGTCCTCTTCTTTTATCCTTCTTTTAAGTGGGACTTAGTTTGTCACAGAAGAGGAAAAAACAAAGCGACTGCCACCATCTTCTTTGTTGGGGTGATGTTTGGAGCCATTTTCTTTGGAAGTCTGAGTGACAGGTATTAGCTTGCCTATTCACCATTTAACCTATGAATTTGATTGCCCCAAACAAAAATATTAAATGTGGGGACCTCCTGACTTTTTATAGGTTTGGCCGAAGAATAATGCTGTTGGTGTCGTATGTGTCTGGAATGCTTTTTGCTGTGGCAAGTGCTTTTTCTTCATCCTATGTGATGTTTGCTGTGCTGCGGTTCTTCACTGGGTTTTGCATCACTGGCATCGTCATAGTCTCAGCAGTTCTCAGTAATTAGTTTCTCATACGTATTTAAACATATCACCTCAGACATACAAACTGTTTTTTTTTTTGGTTGTTTATGTATATGAGCCTTGCAAAGTAACTAATACTTTTTCATGTTGTTTGCTCCCCACAGGTGTGGAGTGGGTGGACGTTGAGCGCAGAAAACTGGTAGGAGTGATCGACAGCTTGTCATGGACATTTGGGAATACAGTATTTGCAGCTATTGCTTACCTTGTGACTGATTGGCGGTGGCTGATTGTTAGTGTCACCTCACCTCTAACCTTGGCCATAATCACCTGGAGGTATGAATCTAAAGCTGAGATTTTGAAGTTCAACCGTATTTTTTTTCAGAGAGTGACAGTGATCCCTTTTACATTTCAAATGACCAAGAATATATTATGGAAGGATTTCAAAAGCTAAGATGTTCCTCAGACAAACCTCACTGAATTCAAAGCACACGACTGTCGGCTTTGGCTTGTAGACATTGATGGTTGGAAACTTGCCTTAACAAACTTTCGGAAGCTTGTAGCTTTGGTATGGAGATGACCTTTGTATATCTCTTTACTACTACTACTTATATCCTGCACCTTAAATAATAGGTGGATGCCTGAGTCAGCTAGGTGGCTTATTGCCAATGGAAAGCTGGAGCAGGCCCAGATGTATTTGGAAAAATGTGCCAAGATGAACAGAAGAAAGGGCTTATGTAACACACTCAAATCAGAGGTTAGCATATTTCAGATAATTGGTATCAACTTAGTTTTAGGCCACGATTATGAATCTTTATGTTTATCATATTTTAACAAATAATGTTTGGGATTCTTTCAGACACTTGCCACTATTGTTGTGAGAGAAAAGAGTAATCGGACCTATTCGTACCTCGATTTGATACGAACGCCTAAGATGAGGAAACTGGCCCTGCGTACTGGTCTAGTCTGGTCTGTATTGTCAATGACATTTTGCTCAGTGATGTAACATGTATATTAAAATATACAGATGAAAGTTATGACTGTATTTAAACACAGAGCAGTTGGTTTTAACAAATGTCCACTTTTTCTGCCCCTAGGTTTTGTGTGGCAACAGCATTTTATGGCATTAGCTTTAACATTACAGGCTTTGGGCTCAATATGTATCTCACTCAGTTTACCTATGCCTTAATTGAGTTCCCAGCCAAAACAGCAAACTACTACCTTCTGGATAAAATAGGCAGGCGACGCACAGAGGTGGGATCATTGCTGTTAACTGGCATCTGTCTTGGGATCAACACTGTAGTGCCTAAAGGTAGAAAAATATTAATTTCCACAAACTTTGATCCAAGTCTTATTTAAATGTTTTGTAGAATATAATACTTTCAATAACAGGCCTGACAGTCATTTAGGCAGACATAAGATATTCAACTACAAACCCCAATTTTAAAAGTAATCTAAAATTCAAGTAAAAACAGAATGCACTGTCCAAAAGTCTGCATTTTTGATGGTGGTGGTAAAGGTGTGAGGTGTGTGTCTTTGACGCATTAGTGCACAAGGGATGTACATCTGTCAAGTCACTCTTAATGATGAACAATATATACAGTTTTGGAACAACAAAAATTCTGCCTTGCAGAAGGCAACTTTTGGGGGAAGGCACGATAAGATGAAAGCATGACTCCATAGTAAATGAGTCTGGGAGCTAAAAAGGCTTGGCATATAAAGCAAAAAATATGACAAAGGTGGCACCAAATCTACTAAGAGCTGAAATCCTAAATCAAGCAATTGAATAAGGTTTTTTCAAACTTAAAACAAATGAATTCCTCAGTCCTCAACACTAATGAACAGGTGACGGTAAACATGCTCCTATTCCAACTTGTTGCTAGCATCACATTCACAATCAAATAGTCACAGATCAGCCACAACATTAATACCACTTTGTGGGTATAAAAATATGATCTGGTTTTTATTATGCATCAAGGATCGGCTCTGAGCCTCTTCTTGTTTGCTGTGGTGATGGAGAGGCTGATAGATGAGGTTAGATAGGAATCTCCGTGGACTATGATGTTTGCAGATGACATTGTGATTTGTAGTGAGAGCAGGGAACACGTGGAGGAAAATCTAGAGAGATGGAGGTCTGCTAAGCTTAGCCACAGCAAGACAGAATACATATGTGTGAATGACAGGGAACTAGATGGAACGGTGAGGTAACAGGGAGCAGAGGTGAAGAAGGTGCAGGACTTTAAGTACTTAGGGTCAACGGTTCAGAGCAACGGAGAGTGTGGGAAAGAGGTGAAGAGGCGATTGCAGGCAGGTTGGAACGGGTGGAGTAAAGTATCAGGTGTGTAGTGTGATAAGAGTATCAGCGAGAATGAAAGGAAAGGTGTTCAAGACGGTGGTGAGACCAGCGATGTTGTTCGGCTTAGAGACAGTGGCACTGAAGAAAAGACAGGAGTCAGAGCTGGAGGTAGCAGAGCTTAAGATGTTGAGGTTCTCTTTGGGAGTGACAGGATGGACAGGATAAGGAATGAGGACATCAGAGGGACAGCTCATGTTAGATGTGTCAGAGAGGTCAGATTGAGGTGGTTTGGACATGTTCAGAGGACAGATATATCGGTAGAAGGATGCTGAGGTTGCAGCTGCCAGGCAGGAGGTCTAGAGGAAGACCAAAGGAGATTTATGGATGTAATGAGAGAGGACATGAAGATAGTTGCTTTGAGAGAAGAGGATTCAGAGGACAGGGTTAGATGGAGGCATATAATTCGCTGTGGCGACGCCAAAAAGGGATTAGCAGAAAGGAAAAGAAGAAGATTCTAAACTAATAAATGCTGATGCATCATTTCAGGTTAACTCCTTGTCAGCACATTAACTGGATAAAATAAAAAATATAAAATATAACACAACATTTCTAGATCTGGTTTGTACTTTAACATTGGAAGTAACTAGGGTAAGAAAAAACATAACCTCACGTAATTATGTTCTTCTTCCAGAGATGTCTGTGGCCAGAACAGTGGTAGCAGTCTTTGGTAAAGCATTTTCTTCAGCATCCTTTGGAACAATTGTGCTCTACAGCTCTGAGCTCTACCCCACTGTAGTGAGGTAAATATGCAGACTTTGCATTCTGTCTTTGTCAGGCTGATCAAAACCATTTTTGGACATTTGTAACACATACTACATACAGTGAATTATCAACACTGCAGGATATTTGGTAGTTTTCTCTCTTACAAAGTAATTGTGAAGATCCATGTCCATATTTCTTAGGCAGAATGGTATGGGCTATAACTCCTTCATGGCTCGACTTGGCGTAGCTGCGGCTCCTTTGATCCTCTTACTGGATGATGTCTGGAAGGAACTTCCCCAACTTGTCCTGTGCTCTTTAGCTATACTTGGGGCAATAGTAGCAAGAACCCTTGCAGAAACATGCAACAGGTGCTTGCCAGAGACCATAGAAGATATTGAACAGAACTGGTAGTAACACAGTGACAGACACGAGTGCACATTCTATCAGTTATTTATCAGCCTGAATGGTTTAACTATGTGCATTTTGTTATTGAATGAGTATTTTACAATTTGATTCGTTGGGATATTTTGTTTTACTAAAGACGTTTCCTGACCTTTTCTTTTAGCTAATAAGCTTTTTATTATGCCGAGTCAAAACCTCGTCAGAGTTTGCATACGTCTGATCTGCAAGCAGTTTAAAGTTTATCCCCTTAAAATCATCTTACATTTTTTCCCCTTGCATACCAATTACTTTTTTAACCATACATTAAGAGCATTATATGAATCTAAAATTTAAAGCATCTACAACTATAATATAGCTGTAAGCAAATATGTTCAAGTAGATCGCTTACTCCTTTAAGTGAAAACTGGTGTATAAAAATAGAATTTATAATAATGTTATATATAATGTCTTTGTACAAGCTAAATTTTGGAAAGTGCCATCAATAAAAATATGACCTTATATATAGCCTGGATGATGGAATATGCACTTTTAGAATAAACAATCTGCACATTCATGGTTAATGTAAACAAGTCTCTTAAAATAATATTAAACACACAAACACAAAAAACAACTCCACTTGAGACAATACCTTTGCAAAAACAGCCTTTACTAATTAATATGTACACAGAAATTAGGTCAAAGCTCCTTTATTAAAGAAACAAAGCAAGCACAAATTTCTGACTCAGCAATCTTCTAAAGGAAGGTCAATCACATCTACATGTCGTGTTTCTGATATTCCTTTTGGAAAATCTTGATAGTCAGGTCTAATATTTGCAGCTGATATTTCATTTGACATAACATTTAGTTACAGAATTAACATTAATGGGGAAAAGAAAAAGCAAACAAAATATAAAAATCAAAAATGTCAAAACATCAAACATTAAGATACAATGATACAGATTGATCTAAAACTATAGTATGCGGCTGTTTTCCAGGACATTTCACAACTATTGTTCAGTACTGAGAATACTCCTTGCTCTCTAGTTTGGCAATGATTCGCTCCAGCTGTCTTTTAGCTTCACATTGTGGAAAGTTACTCATTTCATAGTACTGGGGTGCAATCTTCACCAGCCTGTAAGCGAGAGGACAATGTCAAGTATTCAGTTAGAGATGACCAAATGTTTTTGATGT
The DNA here is from genome assembly GCF_033026475.1 of Channa argus. NCBI lineage: Eukaryota > Metazoa > Chordata > Actinopteri > Anabantiformes > Channidae > Channa > Channa argus. The sequence goes on from NC_090199.1 coordinate 13,247,161, forward strand.
TGATCAGAACTAGATTTAAACTATCTCCACACATACCACTCTGGCTTGATGTCTGTGCAAGTGCGGATATAGTTCTTGGTGGTTAGGACAAACTCGTTGTAGAGAACCCACTCGGGCTTATGGTCCAAGACTGTAGAAGGGTGCAACTGTACCACCTGGTTGTCTTTGACTGTGAGGTAATGACCTGTGCGCTCCAAATGAGCCACCTGTCAAATGGGACCAACAGACATAAGCAATTTATTTGTACAGCCTGTTCAAACTGGATTATGGTGGCATTTGTCAACAGGATTCATGTAAGGTATTAACCTAGACATGTTCTTGACTCTACAGTATGAGGGTCAGGTGAGCCCATGCATGGCAGCAGTCATTGTTTTGTGTATGAATGAGTGCAACATTTGCTATCAGAGGCTTGTACTATATTTCCACCATCAAACTTGTAGGTAGCTGAAGAAGCCAATACTTTAACAAGTTCTCTACTCCTCAGTTCTTTATTAGACACTAACCTTTGCAGCACTGTGCTAAAAACTAAGATGGGTAGTATCACACAGATTCTAACGATATTAAAACAAATAGAACAAGACCTATTGCCTAAAATGTCAATGGAAACATCCGCAATCAGTTGACTAGGACTATATCCCCTCATTCTATTTCCCCTGTTAACTACTTATTTGCTGCTGAAAATGCCAAACAGCAGCTCAGATAAACTGTAACATTAAATCATAGATTTAAAATTGATGAAAGGACAAATTAAACATGTTGTTAGTGTTTGCATTTATAAACATAATTTGTTGTTTATATCCCAATTTAGATCACAGTATGTTACATTACAATGTCTTCATTGCTACTTTTATTTCAGTTTTATATTGAGTGTTTCTCAAATCTTTATTAATGCTTAACAGGAAGACTAACAATAAAGTGTTAACAGCTTTGTTAATACGTGAGCTAGTGCCTTCGTGTGAGTATTCACCTGCATGAAGTAGCCAGTGCAGAGCGCCCGGCGGATGTTAATGTAATAATCCCTGCTGGTGAACTCTGTGCTCCGACGGGGAAGATTGAAACGGTCCATGATCCTAGACAGCTGCTGCCGCACGTTGTCCGCAGACATCAGTGAACGGTAGTTGACAAAGTTGTCATAGCACCACTGGTTAGATTCGTGGTCTGAAAAAACAAAGTTCTTCAGTTATGTGTCACTTTCAATCCTGTGTATGATACTATTTTAACAACAAATTCAAATTTGCACTCCTCGATTTTTTTTTAATATTTGTGTAAAAGAAAGTTACTAATATGAATGCATATGTTGCTTAATGTCTGTTGAATGTGATACGCAACCATTTGCTTATTTCAGCTTGTTCTGTTGTGCAGAAAACGGCCAAAACGTGAATTTAAACAGCTTGAACATCTTTAGCACATCAATGTGATAAAACAAAGAAAAAAGGGAATATGGTGCTGAACTTAAAATGGTGCTCACTTTGTTTGAAGGCATGGTAGACATTGAGCAGAGTCAAGTGGTCTCCGTCGATATGAGCAAACCTCATCTTGGACTCGTCTGCTGCCTTCTTAGCCTCCGTGGGCCGGACAAAACACTGTGGAACTAAACAAGGTTGGTATGGGCCCCAACAAAGCCGCCCATAGGGATGAGTCAAACATTCACAGAAAAATGGAGCAAATCCTATGATGCTAGGGCACTCGACACTGCTCTGGGACAGGGCAGGACCACAAGCTCTATCAAAGGGGGCTGCAGTCTTTTCTCATGGTCATTCCCAACTGTACTGCCTATTAGTTCGTAGAGAGGGGGTCATTTAACCACATCTGTAAAACAAGAGTTTTCACACAACTATAAAGCGTTAGGCTCACCAGCAACGTTTTACTTTACAAGATTCAGAACTTAATCTTTTGGTATAAAGAAATAATTGTTAGGCCTTTAAGACAGACGGAAACTAAACTACTCCCATCTTATACACATTAACTATACATGACAATAAACAGTTATAGGTAATGATTCATAATTTAAATGAAAGGAAAGTTTTACTTATTTTAAATGTCACAAATATGAAAAACATTTAAGTGGTGCCTGCCCTATCCACATGCTTTGAAGAACAAATAGTCAGGAATAACAAAAGGTCAGGAATTATATAGACATACTGTACATATTATGGCCACAAATTGAGACCTCAAATTCAAACAATTTAGACAATTTAAAGAAATTGACTGTCAATTCACAGAGCTTTAATGAGTAAGTGAAATTGTCCAAGTTAAATGTGTCCCAACCCAAACTAAATTTGGGCATTAAAAAAAGCGTTTTGATTAGATATTAAACTGAACCTTAAAAGACTAAAAGCTTTATTCCCAAAGCATTTTCAGAGGATACATGAAGAAAGACAGATAGCCAAACCTTTTGGGGCATAAAAGACAGCACGCTGAATGTTTTTGCAACTTATTAAGTCTAATAATACATGATAATCTAGAATTAAATATTTAATTGGAAGGGTTATAGTCTTGTTTGTATTGAATTCATTTTCCCAAAATACTGCAAAAAAGCTACTTTTTAGTTGGGGCACTTTTCCCCCAGTAACACCAATGAATCTCAGTGTTTTTAAACCAGAAGCCTACAGAAGGCAAGGAAGATGACAGCCCAGTCCTGGGCATTACCTGACAGCATGGCAGTAATGGAAAGGATCTCATTAGAGCAGTTAAATTCGCAGCTGGCAATGACCATCTTAGCTAGCTGGGGATCCAGGGGAAATTCTGCCATCATGGAGCCTAGCTCTGTTAAATCACCATCATCATTTAGAGCTGCGAGGTAATTCAGCAGTTCAAGAGCCCTCATCAGTGTTTCAGGAGCTTTGGGGACAAGATGGAGGAGACAAACAGAAAGGTTAGAGGATCATTCCCAAAAAGGAGACCATTGGATGTTTTAATATTCTTAAATGCAAACTGACTCACCTGGTGGATCCATAAAGTCAAAGTGCACTAAGTCATCAATACCAAGCTTTTTCAGCTGCAGCACAACAGATCCCAAGTTGGATCGAAGAATTTCAGGGTATGTGTTATCCTGAGAAGGGATAATTAACATGTGAAATGTGTATCTGATGTGTATTAATAAATAATAATAATAATAATAATAATAATAAGAAGAAGAAGAAGAAGAAGGAGAAGAAGAAGAAGAAGAAGAAGAAGAAGAAGAAGAAGAAGAAGAAGAAGAAGAAGAAGAAGAAGAAGAAGAAGAAGAAGAAGAAGAAGAAGAAGAACTGCAAGGAGCTAATAAAAAATTAAATAAAGTATGTTTTTGAGTGTATTGTTTTTGTTTGTTTTTGTTACTTTAATCAAAAACTACATGTAACTTTGGCCACTTGCCTGCATCTCGGTTTTGTAGGCCTTCTCTGTGTAGAGCCGGAAACATTTTCCCGGACGTGTTCTGCCAGCTCGTCCTGCCCTCTGCTGGGCAGAAGCTTTACTGATTGCTGTGACAAGCAAGGACTCAACTCTGATACGAGGATTGTACACCTATGCACAATATTTAAATGCATGTTTATTTTTTTGAATACAAAACCATTTGTAAAGACAGATTTAGTGTAGAGTAGGACACAAGAAACACACAGAATAAAATGAAAACTCAAGTGAGGTGACACAATCTTTGCTCACTTTTTGTTTGGCGAATCCAGGATCGATAACAAACACCACCCCATCAATTGTCAGAGAAGTCTCAGCAATGTTTGTTGACACCACAACCTAAGATGAAGCAACAACATTTTAGACATCAACCACGAATACATGCATGCAAGTAACCTGGTTACGGTAAATCCATATATGCAGCAGAAGAGTAACCTCATTTTTATTATTGTGGATGCTGCCACTGCTAGACAATACACAGATTACTGATCATTTTGAAATTTTCAAAAATTTTGAAATATAAACAAAATGAGATAAAAAAGTAAATAAAAGGATTGCACAGCATTTTCAAAGTAAAAATATTAAAACAAAATGAAATGTCAACTACTTTAATATCACATGCCTGCCATGTACAGACCAAAGTATCATTAGTAGAATGAATTCAAACACTGAAATTAACCAATGTTACTAAACTTTCCTATGTGTTGAAAAAAAAAAGTAAGTAGTCAGTCCCTAAGTAGTCAGTTAAATTTAAGGTTTAACAAAAAATCTAAGTAGTTTACTTGGACAAATAATGAGGATATTGGCCAATTTACAGCTTATTCATTCTCTGCTGTACCTGATAACTGGTTAACTTCAATGTGCTATTCCTGTTCTGGGCAAACACTGAACACAGACACACAGGATGTAGAGGCACATGAGAGAACTTTCTCTGCCAAGATGCTTGTAGCGTTTTTGACACTAGTGTTACTAAAATGGATCTCAGGAGGCAATCTAGAGACAAAGTTACTAAAGTGGAAACACTGCTCTGCTAATGGCCTTTTGAAGTGGTATAAATGCACAGATTGACAAATCCCAGACTGAAATTTGTGATTAATCACTAGATGAAATCCACTTTGTCCATCTACACGTACCTTTCTCCCTATTGCACCGTTGGGTTTCCTTGGAGGAGGAGGCTCAAAGATCCTTTGCTGCTGCTGTGGGGGCAATGTGGAATACAGTGGAATGATTTTGATGTCTCCAACTTCAGGTCCAAGGTCATCTACCTCACGCTTGATCCGTTTGCAGGCCTCATCAATTTCCTGAAAGATACGCTAAATTAATGTTGTTGCTCAAGCAACATGATGATGACATGACGCTTAAACAACACAAGTCTTACCTCTTGACCAGTGAGGAAGAGAAGACAGTCACCTTCATCTTCTTCACACATGTGAATCTGAATGACAGTACGGATTGCTGCCTCAAGGTAGTCCCGCTCTGGTTCGGGGGTGTAGAAAATCTCCACAGGGTGTGTACGACCAGGTATGGTCAGCAGAGGACAGCTGTCAAAATAGACCTGAAACTTCCCGGCATCTAGAGTGGCACTCATGACGATCACCTGTGCATGAAGGAGAAATTGTTCTTTTTTCCCCCTCATTTTTTTTATTTGCAAGTATTTGAGTTCCTAAACTACAAAACCTCACTTACTTTCACACAAGATTTTTCCCTTTATTTACTTCAATAAACAATGAAAATAAATAAATAAAAAACTGTTGAAGCCTAAGTTTGGTAATTTATTACAGTCCGCATCAGTGTTTTGAAATGTCCCATATCGCTGGGTAGAAATATATTTTCACTGCAGATAAAAAAAAAGTGTCGACACCAATACCTCACAAATGAAATTTAAAAAAAAAACAAACAAACTACCATTCTTCTCCAGAGAATGGTAGTTTTTGATTTTTAATTACATCCATACATTGAATGAAAAATAACTGTAATAAAAGTAATTGAAACCAAGGACTACCTGAAACAGAGATTAAAAATCTAAATTTCCATTATTTTGTCGGCCTAGTTTGGGCCAGCACATACCGAAACACCAATATGGTCATCAGTAACTGTGCTTGCAGATTCTTTTTAAGCCAACATGCACAAAAACTATTTTACTCAAAAAATGTGCCATTGTTTTATTAAATGTAAACGACTGATCAATTTATAATTCAATTAGGTATCCTAAATTTTGTGAATTTGCTTTTTAATTATAAAACTGCACTCAGTTATCAGAGTACTTTAAGTAATTACACTAGTTTATGGGGCAACCTTTGTTTGTTTTGGAATTTTTACACTAATCTGAAGACTAAATGGCATTTAGCAAACAGTTGGCTGTAGCCAGGCAATAATACAACAATGAAAAGGCCTTTCAATTTAAAAGAAAAGGAAAAATACCTTTAGATCCGGTCTTTGACGTACCACCTCCTTGAGTACTCCCATCAGGATGTCTGTTGCCAGAGTTCGCTCGTGGGCTTCGTCCAGAATGATCACACCATATCGCTCCAGCAACGGGTCATTCATAGCCTCTCTTAGTAACATACCATCTGTCATGTACCTTAAGAACAATGGTCATTTATTAGATGAAGATGTTCTGGAGTGAAATAAATGAGACAGATTGATCTGTGTCTATAAAACATTACAAAATCTCAGACCTCAGTCACTTACTTGAGAATAGTTTTGGCAGAGCTACAGTCCTCAAATCGGATGGAGTAACCGACTTCCTGCCCAAGCATGACATCCATTTCATCTGCCACCCTTTGAGCCACACTCATGGCTGCCACTCTTCTGGGCTGAGTACAAGCCACAGCTCGCTTAGGACCAGGCAAGCCTCTGACCATGTCTACACACCATTGTGGGATCTGGAGATGGAAGCAATGGATAATCAGAAACCAGAAAATAATGAAAGTAGAGAGAATCAACAAGCATTACATAAGCTAAATATATATCCCACCCATAAGAGATGAGCTACTTATAGCATTTCAGACCTGTGTTGTCTTCCCAGAGCCAGTCTCTCCGACAAGCACAAAGCTCTGATGACGTGTTATGATATCTGTGAAGTTTTCCTTGTACTCCCACACTGGAAGCTGTAACCTCTTCTTCAGGATCTCATAGTAGCGTGGTGTGTGCGGTAGGTTGGTGAATGGATTAATCTGCTGGTGCACAGCCATCTGCTTGAGGGTTGGTAAGGGTGCTGTAGCTGCCATGCTATTGGACGGCAAGGTTGCAGGCTTTGAGTCTCTGTCACGGTCTCTGTCCCTGTCCCGGTCTCTGTCCCTGTCCCTAGAGCGGTCCTCTCTGTCTCTGTCACGGTCCCGATCTCTCCTGTCAACATCAAGATAGTAGATTTAACATTTCCATTACACATTAAGAAAAAAAAAGGACAACAACTAAAACACAATAGACAGTTTCTTCATCTCCTTTCTTTACTAACATCACACTTTTAATAAAGTATTAATAGATCTTGGGCCACACTGACTGGATTTTGGCTGATTATCAGCATTTACCTTGACAACAAAAAAACATGACGACATTGGTCAACATCTGCCAACCTGCTGTGGACTTAATATATCAGGCATTTTGAGAAATTTTACAAGGAGTGAGAATGTTGATTTGGCAAAAGTTTTTTTTCACTGCGGACACCCTTCCTGACGCAACCCTCCCGAGTTTCTACGGGGCTTGGGACAGGCACTGCATGACTGTGGATGAGACACTTCAACAAACTAAATCCCTAAAAATGTATTCAAAGGTTCAGATTCCCCACCGCTTGCATTCACAGTATGTAGACATAGATTTTTTTAATTACTCAAACCACCTCAAGATGTATAGCTACCTGTCTTTTATATATTTTTTTTAAGATTGACTTAATAAAAGGCTGGACCTATCCTTTGAAGTCCCAATCACCTGAAAAATACAGATTGCTTACATTTTACTTCACTGTGCCATCCACTGTTTTATGGACAGAATTAGTTTTAAAGAATCTGACTCAGATTTCTGAGTGCGACTTTCAAAACATGCACCTACGACCATGATGTGTGACATCACAAATATTGTGGAGGCAAAAGCCTAGTCTAAAATGCCACCTAAAAAAGTAAGTTATGCCCATTTACAACAACTAGCAAACAAGTACGACTTTAAGCTAACACGGGAAACACGTGAAACGTCATGAAGTTAATGAATGACTGGGGAGCATTCACCAAAAAAATAAATAAAAATTATGTGACACATAACTCGTTGACAAAAGCAATTATTATTAGCATTCTGACAAGATGTTCTATTTGACCGAATTCATTCCAGCTAAACGGGCAATTATGTGTTATCCCATCGTTAAACGGACTAAAATATTTTACTGTTACTTTTACTGTTTACTGTTGGCTGACGTTAGTGTGCGGGAAAAATCGGTCTTCGGGGTTTGCGATAGCTAGCATACTTGCGTTCCTCAATGTCAGTAGTTTAAATTGTAGACACATTGACAACAATAATACAAATCGCAATGCATAACTCTGAAGCTAACGTTAGCTAAGCCTGTTAGCAACTGGCTAAGTTGCGGTCAACACACGTGCATCAGCCGTCACGGTAACGTTGATACTTTGCTTGTTAGCTAGCTAGCCCCTTACACAGTAATTAACACTACGTAACCAACCAGATGTAATAAACACAAAAATATTATATCAAGAAAATGTTCAGATGCTGTTAACAAGCGCAGAGATAACATATCAACAATGAACGCCATAGCATCAATGTCGCGGTCATTATTCATCAATAGTGTTCGTTAGCAAAGTTAACTAGCATCTGCTAACTGTTAGCTGGTACCTAGTTGGTTAACTACATGCAGACATGTTAACTGTTGAGCTTCACCTACCCATCAGACCTCTTCTTACTGGAGGAGTAGTCATCGCCCAAATCCAGACGATGTCTTTTGGACATGTTTAATGAACTAAAATTAAAAAAAGAGCTTATCCTTAATAAATTAGCACGGACACAATTCCGATTCTACCGGGCAATCAGTTACTAACTCGGTTTCCTGATTCCTGTGCTGACCGATTTCTTCGTTTCCCACATGTCTTTACAGAGCTCATCTCCGCCGTCTGCTGGCGTGGAGAGGCGAGCCGCCAATTACAACGCACGGGTACACACTGATAACTCTCACACTATGTAGATGTGTAAGAGTTGTTAATATCGAAATTAATAATTAGCTACATTCCTGCCGCGACCAAATCTGAGGCAGAGCTTCACTATCTTGTAGCCTTGCCATGAACCGTTTGAGCATGTTTTTTTTTTGTTGTTGTTTTCTTTGTTTTTAATTTGCTAATTTGTTAAGGTTGTTTTGGAAAATATCTGGGCAGCTCACAGTTAGAGCAACCGACCAAACTACTCGCAAAAGCCTAACGCTTCTACAGTTCTGAGGGACGTTTACTTGTTTCCGAATTAGGCTTTTCAGAGAAAGGGAACAGCCGAAAGGAAAAGAAGAAGTGCTGTTGTATATGAGCTCAAGATCAACACTGCACCTTCGCTACACTAAGATTAAAAAATATATATGCAATTACCTATAACATTATAGCACGGGATATATTACTTACTACTTATTAAAACGTATATAATCTTCTAACAAAATGTTGCTTTTCAAAAATAACTATATTTGTACTTTTGTATAGTTATTTAAGATGCACTGTGGCACAATACTTGGCACTAAAATCCAAATAAGCCTACTTCACGACTTACTGGTCTGCAACCTATTCAGTTTTCTGTTTCAATTAAAATTGTCAGTTTTCAGTTGTTTTAGGGGTTGAATAGCTTTCTACACCAAGTCCAGGCCTGATAACAGCGCATTGTCAAGCTTTAAGCCTGATAAATTAAAAACACAGGTATTTGTTTTTTAATTGGATCTTCTGTCCCGGGAGGACGTCAGCTCCACCCTCTTCAAGCTACGCCTCCTGACAAGCTTATACAAGGCTGGTGAAACAACACAACATTTTGTTCAAGGAAAAAACAGCGAAGTCTTTTTGCGGCGTTTGGGTTTACGATTATGCGTCCACACGAGTAAGTGAATTCTGCGTTTGGCCTGTGACGATTAACTGTTTTCGCAGCGTAAAACACTGCGACATCGTGTTTATTTTTCGATAGCGACCCTAATGCTTCATTTAGCTTTCAGGGCTAAATAACAGTATTTTCTTGTCAGCACAAACAGATAAAGAGTTTGATATGCATTAAGAAAAAAGATTAACTTTTGTGCCACGGCATAATAGGCACTTGTGTTCTCAGCATAATATTTGTCCAAATATATGCACAGGACAATACAGGGGTAAAAAAGTGTCCATGTAGCCTACTCTATTCGGGTATTTTACAATAATAATTAGAATTGTTCAGTTTTAGAGTGTTGTTTTTTCTAGTATAGAACAACTATTACTTATATTGCTATTAATGCTGCTATAGGTTGTGAAAATGTGTTGAATATTGAAAATATATCAAATGTACATATGATCTTTAGAAAAAAACAACATAAAACAAACACTACACATGTAGATTTATCACAATCTGTCAGTCAATATTAAATAATAAAATCAAGCTTACATGACAATAAAAGATGTAAATATACAACATTAAACCCTGACACTGTAACCCTCCTGTAACGACAAGATGAGACTTTATTGATCCCACTATGGGGAAATTCCAGTGTTCCAGCAGCAAAAAGACAAGCACCAGTGTGTCTCACTGTATTGATGTGTTGTGCAGTCTGATAGCTGTGGGGAGGGACGACCTGTGATAGTGCTCCCTTATACACTGGGGGTGCTGAAGGAGCAGCTTAGAGCCTCCACATGGTGGTGCAGGGGGTGGGAGGTGGTATCCATGATGGATGGAGGAGGAGATGAATCTGGCCCTTCCTGTACAGGGCATCAGTGTTGTTGGACCAGTTCAGTTTATTGTTGAGGTGCACAGACAGGTATTCAAAAGTGTCCCCACACTCTATGTCTGAGCCCTGAATTCGTACCAGTGTGACTACTGGCGGTTTCTGCCAGAAGTCAATCACCAACTCCTTTGTCTTGCTGGTGTTCAGGAGCAGGTGGTTTTTATACACCAGTCAACAAAATCAGTGATGACTTCCCTGTATTCCTCCTCATTTCCCTCAGACACACAGCTAACGATGGCAGTGTCGTGTGAGAACTTCCGCAGGTGACAGTGGGCAAGTTGTACTTGAAGTCCAATGTGTAGAGGGTGAACAGAAAAGGGGAAAGCACCGTCCTCTTGGGGCCCCTCGTGGTACAGACACCACATCCAACACAGTCTCATGTACTGTGGTCTGTCGGTGAGGTAGTTGATGGTCCATGTAGCCAGATTATTACATTTACATTTTGTAATTTAGCAGACACTTTTATCCAAAGCGACTTACAAGTGAGGTACAAGGTAAGCAAAAATCTAAGTCAAGGAGAAAACATCAGAGCAAAGTCCTATCAGAAAAGTGTTTACATTTGATGAGATGCAAGTGCAAGAAAGAACAGAAAGAAAGAAAGGTTAAAAAAAAAATAGATTTAAGTGCAACGGGCCTTTGGCCTAATTGCGCCTGGTCTTTCTTAACTCCCTTCTCACCTGGTCCACACTGAGGCAGAGATGGGTGGTGATCTCTTGTCGTGGTCTGAAGCGGTGGCCTGTTAGGAGCCCTCAGTGACAATAGTGAGAGGGAGAGTGGTCTACATGGAGTTAAGGCGTGAGAGACTGCAGCTGGCGAGACGACTGGCATGGAGAGGTGTCCCCAGAGATTCGGAGTAGGGCCTTTTGGGTGCTGTGTCAGCAGCTGAGACAGTGTGTTGTGCACATGCTCACACACAGTGGTGGTGTCACCGGAGTGAGGGAGGTAGCTTTAAATACTCCATACAAAGCTGTGACTGTAATTTTAGGTACTTGGTAGAAAATTCAAGGGTGCTGCATATGCAAAGACTTGTTTTTGCCCATACAGTACAGTCTGTATAGTCATCAGAGAAAGGCTCTGTAAATGTGAATATTAATAAATCACCCAGTTGTGTTTGAAATAGTTCAGAGGAGCCTCAACTCCCCTGGCAAAATTAATAGGTCCTTAAATAATATTGCTGCCATATAATGTTGAAAAATTAATCTACATAATGACAATCATTTCCTAAAAATACTGTGATAGAACCGATAGAAATGCTGTACATGCCAAAACATATGAATCTGATTAATTTTCTCAATTTTAATATCTTACAGGTCAATGAATATATTGCAAGCTGCTGCATTGGTTCTGCTGGCAGGCTGTCAACAATGTGTCTCAGCTGACCTCGGCATTTTGGTTCCACCAGAGGTCTCGCAGCACAATAGCACTCTGTATGCAGCATGTAAAATGAGACCCAGCACCTCACTACCTGAGGGCCTGCCCAAAGTGTATGGTCAAGTGCTGTTTAAACAGGATTATCCCCAGGGTAAACTCAAAGTCCTTCTCCGGTTCAATGGCTTCCCAAGGGAGGACAATCCAGAACCCAGAGCAGTGCACATCCATCAGTACGGAGACCTGAGCCGGGGATGTGATCTTACTGGTGGCCACTACAATCCCCATGGTGTTCATCATCCCAACCACCCAGGAGACTTCGGTAACTTTGAGCCCCAGGAAGGAAAAATCAATGCGATGATAGAATCTGAGGCACAACTGTTCGGGGGTCTGTCTGTGATCGGAAGGGCAGTAGTGATCCATGAAAAGATGGATGACTTAGGACAGGGTGGGGATGCTGGGAGTCTGTTACATGGGAATGCAGGCCGGAGGCTGGCATGCTGCATTATTGGGGTTTCATCCACCAGTCTCTGGAATACGTACTATAAGCGGTACAAGGGACAGCTGAGGAGAAATTAATCCAAGATAAGTGGCAAACCCTATAAATCATCTCACAGTGCTTTCATGCATTAATAATATGTATTGTACTTATCTCATGAACAATTAGTCAAATCCCTATCCTCCAAACATTCAGAAGGTTATCAAAAGTACGTGCTTAAAAGCTGCTGAAACCAACAAATCAACTAGTAATTAAGAATATAATAAAAAAATTCTCATATTTCATATTTCAGACCTAAGATTAAGTAGTTCGTGGTCCATTGTGTTTTCTAATATTGAAACATACTGACTTTGATAATCCCCTGACATTTCCTGTAGCACCACCAGCATTCAAAGTTTTTTTATGATAGACTGACAAAAAACATCTTAGCAGAAAAAACCAGCAGCTTCAGCTGTACTTTGTGTTTAAATAATTACTAAATGATTATAACAAGGAAAAAAGTAATAGTAAAAAGAAATATACACCTGCTCAACATCATCTAATCCACTAGCACAGAAAACATCATAAAGGGAAACATCTGCATTTTATACAATTCAGCTTCAAGGCAGTTTGTTAATGACATGATCTATTTCATTTGGAATTTCTAAAAAAATGATTTATTATTTTAGGGGGCATAAACAAATTCCTTTTGTACCACATTAAACATTACAGATGTTGTATGATGTGCTAAAACTGTTTTTTTTTTTTTTTAGCCCAAAAACTCAGTACATCAGTGCTGGTAAATATATAGGCTAATAAGCTTTGTAAACACATTTTGTACTTACATCACTTTGTTTAGTATTAACTGACAAAGTCTTGTGAATAAAAAACTGATGCAAGGAATATAGAAGAATTTTTTTTTTTGATAATCCAGCATGTTATATAACTTTGATATCTTATTTTAATGACAAAATGGATGTTGTTTGTAATAAAATGTAGGTTCAGAATCTGTTGGCAAAGAGGAATCGATGTTCCACAGTATGAATGAAGATAAAAGAAATTACACTTGTTGTAGACGTTTGTATCATATTTGAAAATAAAATAAACTTTCAGCTTATTAAAAACAGTATTTGCAGCAGTTGTATGTCTAATTATTAATATAGTGATCAACAATGGGACATGTTTTGTGGAAATCAAAGGAAAAGCAAAGACGGAGGTAGAGAGAGAGGAAGTTTTCATTAACTTAAACGTTGCACCGTATGCTTCGATTTGGCACTTCTTTGTTTATAATGAGCTGGTGAACTACACATGCTTGACATTTAAATTGGAATTGCAAACAACCTGAATAGTGTGAACAGGATTACAAGGGTTGTGGTTTTTTAGAATTAAGAAATGTCTCACCCAGTGGAGGGCTGTCTATGGCATCAATAAATAAGTGAATCAATGACGTAGGTTGACAACCAACCAAATGTGAGTAGAGAAGGATACATTTTGCCTGTAGTATCTGTATAGTGATTGAGGACAGAAGTTACCTGTTAAACACATTTTTTATAGCAGCAGCTGTAATTCATGAACCCCAGAGTTAGTAGTTCAATTCCTGTTTCCTACTGGCCAGGAGTCAAAAGTGTCTTCAGGTAAGACACTGAACCTTGAGTTGCCCATGATGTGTATTCTTTACTTGTAAGTGGTTTTAGATAGAGGCATCTGCTAAATTACAGATTTGTAATTATATGAAACAAAAACTGAATCACTGTCTGCAGACGGGTTTAGTGAAAATCCTCACCACGAGAGTACAAGCCATAATAGCAGCATGTAAAAACTACAACACGTCTTCTATTAAGTCTAAACAACTCAATATTATCATCCTGCAGATTTTTTATTTTAGAAATAAACTGAGTAGCAATATATTATTGTTTTCTATTTAATATCATAATTATATTTTTCCAGATATTCTGTAAATTGTGGGCAACAAATGGACTTCAGATTTCCTAATTAACGCAAATATCTGTCTCATTTAAAATCTCAGTGTGCTTCACCTCTGCCTGCTCTTCAGCAGGAGAGGTAGAACACTCAGTGGATGAAGCAATATGAAGGTCTTCCTCAGCTATGACACACCCAGTTTCAACTGTATCATCCAGTTTTCCTAATGTGGGATCTGAGTTCTCTGATGTTTGGTCTGACTGATAAGAGGTGTTCACATCTGTCACCATGGGAGGAGACTCACTGAGGCAAGCATCTTCTATGAAAGTATTCAAACCCATTGTAATCTGCATGTGTCCTATGTCATGGCACTGGGCACCATTTGGCGTTTGTGTCTGAGGACTCCTTGGTTCTTCGTCAGTTGACTGGTGTGAGGAGTTCTGCAAGGACAGCTTCATGCTGGGAGATGCTGCTGCTTCTTCCTGAAAATGTAACATTGCTAGTATTTCCCCCTTTTCATCTGGGACTTTTGTGGAACTCTGCTGTTCGAAAGGTGTATTTTCTGACCCCTCGTCACCTGCAAAAAAAAAAAAAAAAAAGGATTTAAAATGGCATTGAAAAAATATAGCCTCCATATAAATGATTAGGAATTAATAGTTAAAATGAATACCCACCACCCTGTCCTGGAGAATCTGGCGAATCAGCCTGCTGAGTGTTCACAATAATGGTATTTTTTCCTCCTAATATGACAAAACATTAGTCAAAATTATTCTTAAGTTATGCACACTTAGTAATCTGTACACCACTATTAGAAACGTTTGATCACACAGATGACAGGAAATGTAGTTTTAGAAAGGACAATCGATGAAAGACAAAATTCAGTTTAAAATCTATTTGATTTAGTTATTGGAGAAACATACTTCCACATATTCCAAGAGACACATTATAAGTCAGGCCTCAAGGTAGCAAGAAGCAAAAGGACAGAAGAAAAGAGAAGAAATGTAAATTATAGGAACCATATATAGAATTACAACTTCTATTAAAATGTCGAGACTTATTTTCACCTGGTAGGCTCCATAATCCAGACATCTCTAAAGTTTTTAGCTTCGTCTCCAGCTCTGCAACTCGGTTTCCAAGAATCCTAGTGAAAAAAAAGGGGACAAAGAAATTAAATCATGTAAATGATGACTTCTGAAGTTTATTATCTGCTCATATTCAGACCTAAAAAGGAACATATGATCTTCAGTACTTGTTGATTTGGCGTTGGTGTTGAATGACCATGTTCTTCTCGTGGATAGTTTCCAGCAGAGCTGTCGCAAGAGACTTAAGGTCTGAAATGGACTGAGAGGTCACTGGCAAACTGCAACCATTTTCTTCAGAGTGTAACAGTTCCTTCACTGCACAAACATCAGCAGATTAGGTGCTTATAGAAACAATGATTCCTGTTCTTTCATATGTGTAAATGTTCATATGGCATTTTCTGAAATCAAGTTTTTCGTTTATTATCTGGTCCTTCTGACCTTGTTTGGCAGAAAGCACCCCAGTCAGTGCACTACTGGTGGGTTTGCCACAGATTTTAGAGTTTTTCCTACACTCCAGGGCATTCTGCAATCAATGAAAATCGTTATTGAACATGTAAGGTCTCTGTTAGAGACACATTTTACAACGTGTGAAACGTTGTGACACTGTTTACATTAAATTACAAGTCATCATAAAAAAGAATTAATATATAAAAATATATTAGTGAACATAATAAATAAGAATGAAAATTTACCTACCTTGTACTTCACCAGATTTGTTTTTAGCAAGTTTACTTCCTCCTGAAGTTGTTTGAGCCGTTCATGCAAATACCTGGACAAAATATTTTAATAAAAAAAAAAACTAAGAAATTATGTAGAAATGATGCGTCCTCTTTAGTTCTTTCATAAATTAGAGGAAATGAGGACGACAAGTTATGACTCAAGTATACATTAATATCTAGACACATTTGTGGAGCTGTACGATGAAAAGATAAATTCTTTTATTTAAATATTCGAGTGGCACCAATAAAAAAGTGACAAACCTGTTTTCCATGCAGAGTGCATCTATGTCTAAAATCTGAATTTCATCACTCCCCGCGATGTGGTTTATTTCTACATTGAGACGGTGAGCCTTCTGCTGAAACACGTCTCGCTCTGCTCGAACATCCTGCAGCTCATCTGTGAGTGACTTCACACTGTGCTCCAACACCTCGTTCTGCACCAACACAAAGTAAAGTAACAGTGATGTTTGTTTTTCTTGATTTATGAAATACTAAATTTGTCTACATTTTTGACTATTTGTAGCAAACAGCATTTACACACATGCACATCATCGTTTCCATTTTCCACCAATCAAGGACACAACACCTATTTATGGCAGTACAAATGTCATATATAAATATAATTTGTAGTACCTGCTCAAGTAAAATACAGTGCACTTTATCAACAGGCTGAAACAGCTTTGTGTAAAAATAAATAATAGTTTTTGACATTAATAAATCTTGTTGAACAACATTTAATGGATACTAAATTTAAACAAAGTAACTTTTGTTAAAAGAAGTAAAAAAAAAATTGATACATAAGAGGGACATTTGAATAAGAAGAAAACAAAAAGACAATGTGTGCTGTCAGTCAAATATATGCAGAAGTAAATACGAACAGCAGCAGCTTTATGATGCAGTCTAAAATAAGAAAATTAGGGAGTGACAGTACAGGAGTATTGTGATTCATTTAGTTTTTAAAACTAAAAGTTCATCTGCACTACAGTAATCTTTACTCAAAAATGTTCCTATTATGTCCTATGATGTAAGTAATGTTCCAACAATGCAACTAATTATTCCACAGCCTGATAAGTGATTATTTATATACAATTAATTTTTAACTTACAGTGATTACAGTAATAGTAAATATTACTATAAGAAGAATTAAGAATTGATTGATAACACAATACTATCCAATATCCAACATCACTTATGCAGACTGAGTTTCACAGCATTAACTTACCATGAAAGTACATGAGTACAAGTTGTCTCCGTTTCTGAAACTGAAAACCAGAACTTAACTTATAGTTAAACTACCCTGAGTTTTCACCAAACCCACCTTCTGGAATATCCCCCTGCTCTTGCTGCAGTATATTAAAAGTTTTTGAATGTCGCAAAGTCATTGATCAACTTCCGGGTATTCCCTGAATATAACCTTAAGAGTCGAAATTATTAACAAAAGCAGGTTCTGAGCCCCAATTGTCACCTGTTCCCTCGCTCTTTCTAACTGTTTGACCAGATCCTCTCGTTCATGTGCAGGAAAGTGTCGAGCTCCAACTTCCTCGTCTCCCAGCCTCTGTTTAGTAATGGTCATTCTCAAAAGCTGCAGGAGCAAAAAGAAACCGCAATAATTTGTCAAGCTTGCCATCTCCTTCATAGTTTACACAGAATTATTAAAAGTGCTGTTTTGACAAACTGGCAAACAGTCTAGTTTTTTTTAAAATTCAGTTATAAAACATAAATATGACATTAGAAACTACTGCCATATTATTAAACTTTTGAGTATTGAACAGAGGACAATCTTGTACCTTGTTATCACCCTGAGCTTCCACCAGTCGTTGTTTTAGCTCCTTCACCTCCTCAGAAAGTTGATTACCTTTTTCTCTGGAGTCTCTCAGTAGCTGGGCTAAATTCACCTGAAAAAGCCATAAATGTGATGATACATTAAAAAAATAGCTTAATTTAGCTGTTAAATGAATATATTCTCTGGTAAGCTGCATAGCTGTAAAGAACCATTTTTGTAGCATTTGTATAAACTTTAAGTAGTTTAAGTCTCACAGTTTGTTTGTTAGCAGGTTAAAAACACTTACTTGATTCCTTTTCTCAGGAGGCAAAGAGGGATCTCCATCCTTTTGAGTAGAAAAGCAAAGGAAATTAAATAAAACATTAAAAAATGTAGTTGTAGACCTGGGACAAGAAAAAATTTAATTAACTAAGCAATTGGGGTCAGGGGTCTTACAATAAGCTCTCTGTACTTTTTCTTGAGTCCTTGGTGTTGCTCACGGAGCTGGTTGGCCATCAGTTTGTACTGATCCCTCTCTTGCTGACAGGTGTCCAGCTCCTTAGACAGGATCAGAAGAGCTTCTTTTTTGCTCTCCAGCTTTCGTTTGCAAATTACAAACTACAAATAGAAACAAGTGCTTGGTTAGAAAAAAAATTAAAGAAATGAAATGGCAAAAATAATAAAACAATAAATGTCTTTTCATCTACCAATCCCTCCAGGAATTTACAATCACAACAAGTATTAGACTTAGTATTAGATTAGATTCTGCATGGACTTACAGTTCAAAGATCGGGTTTATCATGTCTGGACAAATTACTTAAAAATGTAAAACCGGCTGTCTGATCTTAAAAAAAGACTGTGAACACTCAAGGTTTAATGATATGAATGTTTAATCATGGCCCTTGCAATTATGTTGTAAAAGACAGAGATTGGTTTTCCAATAACCCACATATTTAAATAAATTTACAATTATAATTGAGTTTGGGTTCTTGATTTGAGAAGCTGGAACCAGAGAATGCATTTTCTTTAATCATAATAAACACTGCAGCTTAATTGCCACATTAGTCTTTTGGCATAAAAAGTTCAATATAGTGGAGGTGATGTTTAAACAAAAATATAATCTAAATAATTAACTAAATTAGTCGGAAATGTACAGTATCTATCATCTAAAAAGAATATGGATAATCTGTAATACCCAGCTGCGGTGTGGAACATATTGTTTTAAATGGCAGTAACTTTATAAAGCATTCAGCTCTGGAGGTAGCTGCAACGGAAAAAAAGGAAAAATATTCTTTCCAGTTCACCTTCCGTCCGTACCCAGCATAACTAAAGCCTGTGATTTAAACCCGTTTAATCTGGACCTTATGGGCGCTAACAGGAGGCGTGTAAATCAACACAGCTTCTTTACTAATATAAAAAGTGGTGCACTGATTGTCCCATCATCAGCAGAGGTACCGAATGTGTTTTCCACGCTCTTTTTACTCCGTGTCCTCTCCGCGTCTCCTCCAGACTCACCTCGTTGATCAGCGCCTGCCAGTCGCTCTCGCTCCTCCTGTACGGATCCATCTCGCTCCGTGTAGCACAACAGAGGTGAATAATGACAAAAGGTATGTTTCAGAGGATCACGTCCATGTCGCTGGTGCTTTACTGACAGACGTGCTCCTTGATCCAAACGGATTAGGTGATCGGGAAACCCAAACTGCATCACTTCCGTCCGTCCCGACGTCAGAGAGACGCTGCGACGCATTTGTTGACCCTCGTAAAGCAGGGAAAAAAACCTGGACATAGCGAGGGTATGTAGTGAACATCTTATTCCTATGTTTTTACTGGTACATGGTCGAAATTCCTCATCTCTACATTTTTCGACAAACAACATAAAATTCAATCCAACTTTATTTATATAGCGCCAATTCACAACAAAGTCAACTCAACGCAGGGTCAGGGTGGGTAGGCCATCTGCCTTGACCGGTGGGAGTGAGTGGAAAGTGGAGAGAGAAAAGACAAGAGCAACAACAAGCTGCAGGCTGGAAAACTAGGGACACCTGCAGAAAGGGACAGAGAGGGAGACAGAGAGGGCGAAAGATAACTACAGGAGAGAGAAGATGCAAAGTTAATGTCATACAGTGGTAGCATATAAATGTATAGAGAGAAAAGGGAGGAGAGGAGCTCATTGCAGTTGGGGGGTCCCCCAACAGTCTGAACCTATAGCATCCTAACTAAGAGCTAGTTCAAGTAGACTGAGTAGCTTTAACTATAAGGTTTATCAAAAAGGAACGTTTTAAGCCTAGTCTTAAAACTAGAAAGGGTGTCTGCCCCTCAAATCTGGATTGGGAGCAGGTCTTAGGAAAGGGGCTTGATAGCTAAAGGCTCTGCCTCCCATTCTACCTTCGGAAACTCTGAGAACCACAAGTACGTCTGCATTCTGGGTTCAAAGTGGTCTAATCGGACGATATTGTACTATGAGGTCTTTTAAATATGATGGAGCTAGAGCATTAATAGCTGCTTATGTAAGAAGGAGGGTTTTAAAATCTATTTTAGATTTTATGGGAAGCCAATGGAGAGAAGCTAATGAAGGAGAAACATGGTCTCTCTTGCTAATTCCAGTCAGTGTTCTTGCTTCAGCATATTGAATTAATTGAAGGCTTTTTAGGGAGTTATTAAGAAACCCCAAAAGTATGGAATTACAGTTGTCCAACCTTGAAGTAACAAATGCAGAGACTAGCATCATTTTGAGACAGGATGTGCCTAAGTTTGTCAATGTTCTGTAGGTGGAGAAAGGCTGTTCTAGAGATTTGTTTTATGTGCGAGGTAAACTACAAATCCTGGTCAAAGATAACTCCAACTCCTTTTAGGCATGCTTGAAGTTTGACTGAGTTATTATCCTCTGGTTTCACAAATAAATATAGCTGGGTATCATCTGCATAGCAGTGGAAGTTTATGGAATGTTTCCTAATAATGTTGCCTAGAGGTGACACATACAGAGTGAAAAGTATTGGTTCTAACACGGTGCCCTGTGGGACTCAATAACTATCTTTTGTGCATACAGAAGATTCATCATTAACATGAAGAAATTTGAATCTGTTGCCAGATAAGATTTAAACCAATGCAGTGCGGTTCCTTGAATCCCAAATCCATTTTCTAGTCTTTGTATTAAAATGTGTCTATTAAAGGCAAAACATCTTTAAGTAATTTGGTTTCTTGTCTTTATTCGTAAAGGAAGTCATGCTGCTCAGAGTTAAAGGAATACTAAGCTTAACTGACCTGTGGCTCTTAGTCAGCCTGGCTACATTGCTGAATAGAAATCGGGGGGGTTGTCCTTACTGTCCTCTATTAGGGATGAATAATATAGTGTCCTGGCATTAAGGAGGCCTTTTTTATACTTTATTAAACCTGTTTTTCAGACTAAACAGAATTCTACATTTGTGGAAAGCCTCTTCCTTTCAACTTTCGTGATGCCTGCTTTAAGCTGCGCATTAGTGAATTGTACCTTGGAGGTCATCTCCTCTGATTCTCTGCTTTCTTTTTTAGAGGGGCAACAGTATCTAGTATCATACGCAGTGAGGCTGTAGAATCATCAAATAGAAAATCAATTTGTACAGGAGTAAAACAAAGGTGACTACTCACCATTGTATTGACAAATGGTGGTGAAAATTATAAGAAGTAATTTCCTTAAATTAGTTCAGATCATTTTCAGACAAACATCTACAGTGTTGGGACTCTTTTCTAACTGATGTATTGTCCATTATTGTAAATTCAAATGTTATTGGAAAATGGTCAGACTAGAGAGAATTATGAGGAAATACTGTTAAATTATCAATTTCAATGCTGTATGTAACGACAAGGTCTAGGATGCGACTAACAGTGAGAGGGTCAATTCACATTTTGTGAAAAACCAATTGAATCTAATAACGAATTAAATGCATTGCAGATATTTTCTAATACTGAGTCATGCCTTTACTGATTATTTTGGAAATTTTTGGTTACTGTTTTTGGTTACTGTTAACTTCACAATGCCTTATGATATTACACATGTTGGGTGTAATTCTCTGGAATGCATTTATTTCAGTGGGCCTTTATATAAAATATTAATCTTGAAGAAAATGATGAAATGAGTCACTGGAGCCAGAAGAGAGATCTGTAGTTCAACTGTAGTTGATTCTAAATCAACACAATAAAGGACATTTTCCATGTGCATAGGTTTAGGAAATTTTCTAGTTTAACTTTTTTTTAACTTTAAGTTTCAGATCCTAACTGATTTTCAAAGCAGCAAATAACTGCACAAACGAAGACGCTTCTGTCATGAAGATCAAATTTGCAGTATGATTAGGTGTTTGTGTAAGAAATGCCAAATATGTAACTAATTTATATTATGTCGTCTATTGTTTTATCCTCAAATAGTCATAAACAAATAATAAAACAGTTGGAGGGGTGAAAAAATACATGAGAAAATCAATGCACATATATCTTAATTAACTTATTTTTACATATTTTATTTTTTGTCTTCATATTATCCCAATAGCTCAGGTCACTAAAGCAGATTAGGTGATCTACACCTTAATTAGGCAGGTTTTTGTGCCGAATGCGCTTCCTGACAAAAGGATCTCCACAATATTTTAACAAATTCATTGTCAGACTGTAACATATCATTTTCAATTCTGCTAAATAAATAAAATTGTCTTATCATTTGTCCTCTGTTGCAGTTGAAAGAAAATGCTATTTTGGGGCCACACTGACAGGGCGATCAATTCCAATATATTGTCTGAGGCACTGGAGGTACAATGAACGCTTACAGTTCAGTTGGTTAAATGTTCTTTAATGCAATTCCACAAACAATTTGAGTGAAGGTTGTACATAGAGTAGTGCAAAATATATATATATTTTTTTATCATTGTTTTGACAGTCATGAGAACTATGACCTTATTTGCACATCATGCCATTTATATGTATGTGATGAAGATTTATATTTCAAGCCAATAAATGTTAATTAAATCTGTACAATAGAAAAAAAAATATCAAAAGATCAACAAAGAAGAAACACATTTCCATGTACATGTAATTATAGGTCTTATAGCAGCAAACAACCTTGTGATTGTAATTCACAGCAATCCATATTGTTGTTAATTTTGCATAGGAATCCCGATTAAATCAGATTTTGCCACTAATCGGGCACTCTCTTCATACAAGAGCTTGTTATAAATGTAGAGTTAGTTAAGCTCATAATATTCAGCCAATACATCTGCTGTATGTTTGGTGAAAGGAAAACTTGATCTTTATTCACATTGAAATCATACTGTAAGTTTGTTAAGCAACAACTTAGCAACTACTCAGAAAGATGTATCTTCACACACTACTGATTCCACTGATTAACTCACATTCAGATTAGTTTTAATTCTGTGAGGCTTTATAAGCTTAAATCTACTATAATATGCTCAAAAACCATCGATTTGCCCTTGAAGCTGGAGGAGAAAATAAAATTCCTCCGGTCAGTGGTCACTACTGTAAATGACCGAGGTGACTGCACATAAATGTCCTTGAATTTGTGAAAGGTTTTGGTCTCCACATCCCAGAGGTATATCTGTGTGAAAGAGTAATCACTGCCAAGAGCAAGGTAGTGTCTGTCTGTGACGGTGAAAGGTTGGAGGATCATTGCTCCTCGAGAAGGCAGAGTCTGCACTTCAGTGAACTGCTTCGTGCTCCATTTGAGGACTTTGGAGTCCCCAATATAGCACGTCATGGCTAGATACAACTCGGCTTCAACACGAAAGGCTTTCACTGCCACCACGTCATCGACATTTGTGATTTCACCGTGGAGTATGAACTTCAGGGTGCTTTTGTTCCACAGGTAGATGATAGGTGACTGAGAGCGACTAGTTAAGATGAGGTAGAACTTTCCGTCCACCTCAACAAACTCAGCATCTGTATCACGAAACCACTCGTGAAGAAACTGGTAGGTGTAGAAGCCAGTCGCATTGCGCTCCGGCTGGTCAGTCCACTTGTACAGAGTCGATAGTCCCGCCTTGGAGCTGTCCACAATCACAAAGTACCAAACTCCATCTATTTTGAAAACTTCTATATCATTTGGCTTTGAGATGTTGAAGACTTCAATGGTTTGAAACCTAGTGAACTTGTTTTGTTGATCATCAAACTTGTAAATGTGGGAGCCACCAAAGAGTTGGGTGACAATTATTAAGACATAGCTGTCGATCAGGACTGATTTGCATCCAGCAACAGACTTCCCTGTGAGGAGAAACAGCTGTCAGAGGAACTGTATCAGGCACTGGGTATACAGGAAATACTCAAATTTAGAATCACATCACTGTTGGCTTTGGTCATTTGATGGAAAAACACAGAATATAACTATCAAACGAATTAATGAATTTGGTCAAACCTGTTATATTATCAAACTTCCTGAAATTCATCTCAATGTGATCCCACTCCATGACCACACAGCTGTTGGAGTTTGGGGCAGCCATCGCAACATAAATGTCCTCTTTAAAAGAGAAGATGTCGGCTGACATGGACTGAATGGGAATGGACTGATGACGCACAAAGTCTGGGAAAGTGGAAATAAAAACAGAGACGATTCATGTGCTGACAAAGTGAAAGAGTCGGCATTTAGGACCTCACTGCTTACATTAAAAATGTTTTATGCTGTGAAAAGTGTTTGGATTACACTCCTGTGTACAGTTAGTGCAAACAAGTTATTTAAAGCATGGGGCTTTTATCTATTTTGGTTTAATTACATTTCATTTTTTGGATTTTATATGGCAGACATGTTTTTATCATTGTTATGGTCTAGTCACATGTCTTGCTTCTAAAGCAGTGTTTTGCAGTGATTTCAAATGTTTGTCACTAAACAACAATTACAATATGTGATTTCTAAAAAACTAATGTTATTACATTTTTCCTATTAAAAAAAAAACAGAATACTAATAATGTAAAATAAAGTATTACTAATAATGCTGTTTATTTTGGTTTTTAATATTGATGACCTTCTGATGAGTAACACAGTATAACTGGGAAAACAGAAAACATGACCTGTTAAATACTTAACAGTTTTTCCTTTCTTTTTATGGGAAATTTTTAACTGTGCCTGTTACTATAGTCATAAATCTCTTCTTGTTTTACCTGTGGAGATACACTCTCCTGGCGAAATAGGAAGGTCATTGAGCCGCATGCCCTTCATGTCACTGGGGCCTGCACAGAAGACATCTGATACTGTGGCGTTTGTGTTTTTCAGCCACATCATCAGCCACTTGTTCTCACAACTGCACTGGAAAGAGTTGCCTCGTAGATCACTGATGCATGACAGAGAGGGAATCAACAACAAATGAAACAGTAAAACATGTTTAACAATGATGAGAGGTAAAGCAAGTTGAAATACCACAAAAGCTTAAGGAAGTGCAGTGAGTCATTTAAGTTGTGTCAAAAAAAGCTGAAACTGAATGCATTCTGGTAACTGGTTTAGCTTTGTTTAGCTTTGAACTGAGGTCTGAAAACAACTTTAGCTACAACAAAAGCCAACAATTTATTTAAGGTGAGTAAAAATATAATTGTTAAAGTGTATCAATGAAAGTCACCCTGCAGTAGTGATGCACTTATATTGATGTGAACAATATTTCTGCTGTCTGTATTATTCCTCTGGGATTCAACAATGCTGAACACAAAGCACACAGCCTGAGTCAGCTTCACATTGGAGTGCAGGATGGAAAAGGTAGACATACACACACACACACACACACACACACACAGACTGCTGACACCACAACTGCTTACTCACAGTTCCAGCAATGAATCCAAGTCAAAAAAGAGATCTCTTGGCAGAAACTTCAGCTGGTTATTGGCAAGGGAGCTAAACCAGAGACAAAAGGAGGTGCTTCTGTCGTGTATACTATGTGGCTATGTTACATATTGATGCTGCATATCACCAGTTTACAGTTTAAACAGGGTAGAGAGAATGATGGCAGACTTACAGATGAGTCAAATCTCGCAGACCACGAAAGGCATTTTTGGTGATTGTTTCAATCTTGTTCCCTTCAATGAATCTGCTCAACAGAGAATAAAACGGTGGTTTAATATCTTACGTGATGTCAGATGTGATTATGTGCAGATACATGTTATATATGTATCGCTCTCTTATTTGTACTCTTATTTGCAATCTTAGTTAGTTTTGCTGATGGGATTAGGACTATCACTGGAGTACTTGAAGAGTCGTGTAATTTAATGTTACTATATAATTATATGATGCATTCATGTTTCAAACAGATTAACAGCAAAAGTCTATTGCAAAGTAATACATAAAGTCACATTACAATGAGAAAACTGTGCATTTACAAAACAGTACAGTTACATTTGCATACTCACAGATATTCTAGATGTGGAAGACCAGAGAAAGCATCATCTTTAATTGTGGTCAAAGAATTGGCATTTAGAAGCCTGCAAAGAAAACAGCAAGCACTGATCAAGGAGTGAGTAAGAATTTAAATGTTCCTTTTTAACAATTGCTTTCTGCAATTTAAATTAATGTGACTGGTGGGAAAAGGTTGCATCCCTAATAATTAATCTATGTTTTGTTTCTGCGTTGCACTGTCTACACAACCAAATCCTAAGGCGTTGTTTACCAGTCACCAAAGAGACAATTTCCACTTACAGCAGCTGAAGAGAAGGCATAAGTGAAAACATTCCCTCTGTTATTTCAGCAATTGATCCATTGACCATACTCCTGTTGGGAGACACACATGCAAATCAAATCAAACTCTGAGTTGCATATCTTGACAGTGTTTACCAGACATCTCTGCAGGGAAGCACGGAAGGAAACGACTCCCTGAATGCAGCACCGATGCTTAATGCTTTAGTGAAGAACAAATACGATTGTTACTCACAGTGAGTTGATCTCATTCGGTATAGTCCGTGGAATCTGTGAAGTACCAACGCAGATGATCGTCTCCTTGGAGCAGGAACATCCTGAAGGACATTTAAAATTCTTTCTGGATTCAACTGCTCCAGAAATATACAAAAACGCAAAACCGGCCAGTAGCCACTGCTTAGTAAATGTCATTTTGCGTCTTAATCATTTGTAAATAAGACTGATGTCTGTGCAGCAGCAGCCTATTTCATCCGTCCGGGCGACATCAAAATGCAGCACTATAGTGGAAACCCCTGACACAGGCTGATACGGCTGCAGCTGCGTCCCGGAAGGCTGCTTTGGTTTGTGAACGAGGGAAAAACAAAAACGAAAACCGATTGGTCTGTGACAACAATGGTAGTTTTTTTGGAAAAGAGTGAAAAAGAGTGTGTGTGCCCGTAATAATATTTGAAATTTAAGTCTGACAGCTCAGGAGATCCACATCACATGTTCAGCACCATGGAGAGCGTTAACGAGCGTCACCTGATACAGTCTAGAGCAGTTTGACTTCTTTAGTACAAAGAAAACACCTTAAGAAGAGGAAAATCAGTTAACAATGGACACAGCAGAACATACATTTAGACTGTGGAGCACAGATTATACAGTTGGACATCAATGTTGTGAAAACGTCCTCTAGTTCACAATTATTTAGCTCCCTTAATTATGGAGACAACTGATTAACATTTACCAACAGGACGGTTTTCTGTCTGTACCTGGAGCACTGCTGTGTGGTCTCTTTGTGATGTTACATGAATGCACCACTAGAGGGAACCTGCTGCTCAGCAAACAGTCTTTCTCTGGACAAGTGACAGCGTTTGTTCTTTAGCAGCGGGGAAGAAAATAATCAGTTGTTTGTTACAGTTATTAAGTTTTTCAAACAATTACAAGCTTTATGTAGAAAACGTTTGGTTTGGATCATAATTTTGAGTTACACCTTGTTTCATTCAAGTTTTTGTATTTGCAATCAGTCAGTGCATCACTATAACATCAACTTAATTATGTTAACTTAAATATATTGTCATTATTCATAGAAAGAAGTAAACAATGGGGTTTTTGGTTGTGGCAGCAGCCCTAACAAGGTGCTGACCTTTGCTGGAGGACCAGTGGTCTATGAGCCTGAGTGAAACCAAATATCCATTGCCAGATAGGAGCAACGTTACATGAATGCCATTGCTGGCATAATCCATGACAGCTCTGCATCTAGCATTGCTGTTTTTAGGCTAGAGTATCCCTGAAACACTTGAGACACGTGCAAGCTGAAACCAGATGAGGCCACAGTGAACATCTCCTCACTATTTCTTTCTAGACAACCATCAAAATGTGATTTAGGAACTGAAAACACGCAAAACAAGTTTTAATATTTACCCCGTGCAACACTCACACACAGGCCAAACAAACACGAATACAACACAATGTTGATGACATTGCGACTGTCATATTACTACATTTTGGTGATGTCTGTACAACTTTATGAAAGCAATAAGATGAAATTGTTTATATTTTTCGTTTACACACAGATCAAAAAGTCAGCACAACACAGACTGTAACAGTTACAGATTATGCTTCAGCCACATTAATAGATTAAAACTTTCAAAGCAAAGTTGTTATGTTTTAATTTGAACTGTATAAACAGCATTAATGTGTCATAAATGTTAAGTGTCATGTATTGTTCACATGTAGTGTAACTTTTAGGTTTCCTGTGGAAATAAATGTGTATTCACATTTGTAATAACTCTAAACTGATAAACCTACCAAGGAGGTCAGTGAATGTAACCTACATAATGTACACCACTGTCATTATTGGTGCTGTAGAACAACTGTCTAATCTCTTACATCAACTAAACTAGCACATATGACACTTTTAAGTCTAAAGAGGACGTTTAAACCTTTGAGCATTGAAACCCTCGAGGGTTGGGGGTGGACCCGGAGAAGTTCAGTGTCTGGCTGCTGGTGACTGCCTCACAGCAGGTGTTCAAGCTCTCAAACTTCTCCAGTTCCCGCTCAGGATCTGCAAGAGGCTCAGAGGGCTGTTTTAAACAGAAATTTATTGTAAATTAATTTTTCATGTAAACACTGCATCTTTGTAACCTGCAAATAATAAGATATTATGTAATAGTGCAGCTGTTTCCACTACTACAACACTTTAACTACCTAAAATATAATTTTAGAAAACCTTGGCTTGTGCTGTGACTTAATGGTAAAGAACCTGTTTTAGGCAGTCAAGTAATTTATTAACATATTAACACTAAATGTCCTGTTTTGTTAATAACTAATAGCACAAATAAAGCTATTCACTTAATTAGATATCACTTAATCAGTGTATTTTCAATAGACTATCACATCACATATATTGTCGGAGAACACTTAGAGTATGGAATATGTGACTGAAGTATTTATAGCCCCAGAAATATTCAATCATAACACATTCATAAATGGAAGTATTTTATCAACAGATTATATTTTCAATTTATTGATGTATTGTACAACATTAAGAAAAAAGAACTCACTTTTGAAAAACACCACTGCTAAATTACTATATGTAAATGTAAATGTAATTGCTTCCATATGCTAAAAAGTATCAAAAGTAAATGCAAAATTACTAATTTTATTCATAATATTATTTTATTAAATTGTAATTATTCATACAATACATTACACCTTTTGAAACTGATAAGGATGGGGCTAATTTTAATAACATAATATACTACTATATATTTCAACTCATTGATCAATAAAGTTGTGTAAGTAAAAAGTACAATGTTTGAATTGCATGGAGTAAAAGTATAAGAGTAGCAAAAACTGTTCTTACAGAGTACTAGCAGCCTAACACACAATTAAACCAAGGTACAGAAGGTTTGAGTAAATGGTTTGAGTAAATGTACTTAGTTACTGTAAAAAAAAAAAACAAACTACGGCTCTCCCAGTGGTACACTCTAGGTTCTTTACATACAAACCCATTCAGACCCAGATCTGCGAGGAAACAAACTGTCACTGTAAAATCAAAACTTTTGCTGAGTTACTGTTCAACGATTCCCTCAAACATTTATTTTAAGAGCAGACACATATTGTGTGTCAAATCTCAGCATCGACCCTGTTATGCATCAACATCCGATGTGTGAGGGTGAGAGTGAGGTTGGAAAAGTTCTTCCCATGCACTGTTTGTGGCGTTGATTAATGGTTCTCAAGATTTAACACCTGCTGTTTTAATGTAGCCACTGTAAGAAACTGATCTCAAGATGCTTGCGTGAGCGGTGTTCCCATTTTAAATAGCTAACTAAATTTATCAGCTTTGTGGAGGCCAGTTCGATCTGTGTCCGTGGTTTGGCACTTAAAGATGAAATTGAATCTTTAATAGCTCACAGTTTGGAGAAATAAATACCACATGCCCAGGGGTTTTCCACGGGATTTGAATATCCACTACGTTCCACAGAGACATTTGACGAAAGAAATTAGTTTGGATACATGTTGTTACAATAGATTTAGATGATTATTAGTTTTTTAAAAGCAGAGTAATGTGATTTAATGGCAGGTATAGAGGTAAAATGTGCAGTGTTGAATCAGGATCTGTGCTGATTGTATCCAAAGCCACACAATGGCAAGTTTAAGCATTCCCATGTTCAGCTGTATTTAGTTACAGAGAGTTTAGATGAAGCACAGTCACAGTGTAGAATCCAGTTTGTTATTACTTTAGACACTAGATTTACAACTTAATGACATGTGCCAGCTAAAGCCGTGTATTTGCTGTATTAATTAATCTCTCTTTCATTTCCGATGTATCTGTTTATGTTTCCCTCCTTTCTGCAGTAAAACAGGAAGTTTCTTCTTCTTATTCAGTTTTACTTGTACTGCAGCCAGGTGGAGATTTATTGCCACCAACCGCAAAATTACAGAATCCTGACATTGTTTAAATCAATCATATATTTTGGAGGCAGGTGATGATGATTTGTATAACAGAATTCCCAGTCAAATGTGAGAAGATTGTTTTCATTTTCATTTTTTTTCTCTTCGCCTGAAGTTCTGTCCTAATAACTGTGTATCAAAGAAATAAATAGATAAATAAATAACTGTATTTATGCATGTGGGTGACTGTAGCTCAGTTGGTAAGGCAGTCATCCATGGACCACATGGTCAGTGGTCAGCGGCTATATGTCAAAGTGTCTCTGGGCATTCCCATTCCCAGCTGTGCAATGGGGACCAACCGGTCCAAGCCCGGTAGAAATTGGTGACGGTTGCGTCAGGAAGGGCATCCAGTGTAAAAACTGCCAAATCAACATGCGAACAATGATCCACTGTGGCCACCCTAAACTCATGGGATAACCCAAAAGGACAAAATAAAAAAAAATTTTAAAATTGTATATTTAGTTTCCACTGGCATGTGTTTCATGAGAAAGAGTTTAACTTAGTTTGTCAAATTCTACTGATTAAAGTATCTTCTCTTCTGTTTCTTCCAAGTGACCTTTCTACTCCTATTTCCTGCTGTATCTGATAAAATGCCTTCTTTTAAAATCTTTATGCCATTACTTCTTTTGATGTGACTTAATTTTCTTCCAATTAAATTATTTTAAATCTACTGTACTCACTGAAAGCAATAATTCTACCTGGTTAGCTTGTATTCTCTGTTTAGCAGGTTAATTTCCTATTTAATTCCCTTGAACACCTGTATGTGCTGGTACCCATACAAACGTGCATATCTATAATTAACCCAATAAGTCAGAATAATGCAGGCAAGAATATCCTCATGACATCTTAAGGACCAAAGTTTGATGCTTTGCAGGGCTGCAGTAGAATCTGAACAAGAATTTGGTTGAGGTGAAAAGATTGAGCCCGTTTATCTGAACAGGCCTAAGTGAAGGACCAAACCAAGAGCTCTAACAGAAAAAGGGGGAAGTGGAATTTCTAATTTAGTGATTTTGATCATTTGTTTTGTTAATAGTTTTGTTTTTATTCAATTTTGTTTTGGAATGCAGTTTTCATTTCTGCCTTCACTTTGTATTGTCATTCGTTAGCTAAGCTCTTAATACCTCAGAATAATTCTGTTTATTTGACCCTAAACTTTTTTTTACGGGCACATTGATCTCTTGGGCCCCCCTGCCTGTGCCCAGTAGGCCCAGTGCTCATTAGAAAATTGTGTGGGGTCATGAAATTATTGCTGAACAAGGTTCTGATAACAAAATATATAGTAATTTTGTATCTTATGTCTTTTTGGATAAACTCATTTGTATTGAGAAAAATTAGAAGGAGCTTCGACAAGATACTTTTTAGTGGTCACAAGCCCAAAAGGTCAAGAAACCCCAGATCTTAACCATCTGTTCATCATAAATTTACTGTATTTCATTATGTAAAGTCTCATTCCCAAACTAACTACGGCTGCCAAATGAATATAGTGTGCTGTTGTATGAAGCACAATAGTGGAGTTTATTTCTTTTGACACTAAGGGTAAATGTGGGATTTGAGGGTGACAAAGGCTTTATACTAGTGGCATCTGTGCTTGATATTGCTGTCAATGTGCCCTCCGCATAGAGCAACTGTTTGCCCAGCCCCTCCCTGCTGCATACCACCAGTTTGAGGCCCTGTCCAGGAACACCACTTGTGTCCTCAACACTTCAACAGAGCTCCTATAACTGGGTCATTATAATGTTGGACAGTCTGATTCAGCTTTGTTCCCAATAGCAAACATCCCGTTCAAACACCCTCTCTTCAATTTAGTTTTGTCCAACCCTGTCTCGGATGAACGGTTGAAAATAGGAAAGCTCTCCAGATAGTAAAGAGACATCTGCAGAAAAACCGAAGGACTTGTAGTAAATTGTTTTAGCTGATTGGCACCAGCTGGTGTGAATATTTCTCTTCAGTGAGGACAGACAGCTGTTTCAATGAGTGGGCAGAGCACTGATGATCAAATCTGTTTCCACAAATACTATTAGTGCCAGTATTTATTTATTCATTCATTCATTCAGTGTTATTCAGCCATCGACTTGGGAAATGTATGACAGACTAGACCCGTAAGTGGCTGGGTAATCTGTTTTTTAAGATACTTTAATATTATATTTAATTTCATTTCCATGTGTGCATTGTTTGTAAGAAAATTATTTTGTGTTGTGCAAAAAATGCCTGATAAAACTTATCAATCAATGTTTGTGCTAATGTGGTGGATTCAAGTGCACCCGGCAAGCACTGCTGTTTACTCAGCCACCTGCAAAATCACTCTATCATTTAAACTGTGCTGCCTTTTATTTCAGTACAAGTTTAAAATCGAACATTGTAAACAACAGAATCGAAGTACTACAACAGATGTGAGATCAACAAAAAGGAAAACTAAACACCACGTACAATTTACTAAATAAACATCCAATTCTACTTCAATGCAATTGAACAGGGGTTCTCAATCCTGGTCCCGAAGCACCCCTACCATGCTCGCTTTCCAACGTTACCTAAACCCACTACTGATTGCCTGAGCACACCTGATGCAGGTAATCATCAGTCATTGGAAAACAAGCAGAGGAAGGGTCTGGAGGATCCACATCCACAGACCTCTGCAGTAGGACATTTTATCAACGTGAAGAAAGTGAAATGGACCGTAATGGAGAGGAGCTGTTCTCGGCGGGACGGTGCTGAATCTTGGCGTTTCGGGAGTTAAGAACCTGCTCCTGAACTGAGTGAAAAGTTAAAAACAGCTTCTCCACATCATGGGATTTTCCTCGGGACTCCCCCATCTCTGATACTCTCTCTTTCTCATCACCCCCTCCACGCCCCTCTCTCTCTCTCCTCTCTCCCTCACCCACTCACGCACCCTCATCGCTCTCTGTCCCCTCGTCGCTCCAGTCTGCAGAGTTTTCCGTCCTGTGTCAGGATAACATCGTAAACGAGGACCACCTGACGGTCAGACCGGACTAAATGGAAGCAGCGGAGGAAACTCTCACTTACCGAGATGACACCGGACTTCACAGGAAGCTGCTCCCAGAGGACAAGGATAAGGACAACACGCATAGTAAGGTCCACGCTGCTAGAAGCGACGAGTCCAACTATGTGGATCTGGACATGAGACCCGACGGCGTAAAAACAGTGAAAGTGAGTTTCACTAGCAATGGTGGTCAACTGTCTGTTATCAAAGGCGGCAGTTCAAAGCAGGGGGAGCATGAAATGAACATTAAAATCATTTGCGAGGATTATTTGGAAGAGTCAGAGGACGCGGGGGGGAACGTGCGCTGGCCTGATTCTGGTGAACCTCTGTTAGAAACTCATACCAAACTCCCCAACACTGATCAGGACTCGGAGAATCAGAATCAGATCCAGGCCGAGCTCGACCCCAGTGACTGCAGTGAACATGTGCGCAGTGGGAGTGATGAGCTCCAGTACACGGACATGTATCTGAACAGCAAAACCGAGTCTGATGACGGTGCCAGCGCAGTGCTCTCCGATCACTGCGGCTCAGACACCGTGGAGGACGAGTCTCATTATATCACGACGCACGAAATCCAGCTGACCGAACTCGACCACGATGTCGATTACGACCTGGGCCGAGGGACCTGTTGGGATTTTGAAGACGACAATCTGGTTTATTCTTTTGTGGATTACGCCTCCTTTGAAAGCGACGAAACGCAGGAAGGGACTTTGATACTGGACGACAGGAGCCAGGCGAAAGTGCAATCTAATCTTGGTGGAGCAGTTGTCAGCACCGAGCAGGAAGAGAGTGATCTTTGTGACTGGGACAAATGCGCCAGCTCAGATGAAAGCGTCTGCAAAAACCAAAGCGGGGACGCAAATGCTGGGAAATTTCATTTGTCAATACAGACGACCTCCAGGGCGGTGAACGAGCCCGTAAAAATCCTTGACAATGTCCCCAGTGGTTACGCAAATCATTTCGGAGACAGGGGTCATTTCTCTCTTGTGAACTCCGGCGCCAGTTCGGACCCCTTGTGCGATAAGGCCCAGTATTTCATCCCCGCTCCGGGCCGTCAGCACCTTGCATCCAAACTGAGACGGAAAGATATTAATGAGTTCTCCAGCGGAGCTTCCAGCTCCATCAGTGAGTTGGATGACGCTGATAAAGAGGTGCGTAATTTAACCGCCAAGTCTTTCAGGAGCTTGGCATGTCCATACTTCGATGCCATTAATCTTAGCACCTCTAGTGAATCATCTGTGTCAGAATATGGCCTCAACAACTGGTCAGCCTATGTGGGCTGGAATTATGAAAATATTTCGCGTGGAAAAGACCGGAGCGTGTTTGCGCACAAGACTTCCAGCGCAAGATTAGAAATGAATAAGAATGTGGCCAGTAAGAGGCAAGGCAAGTCCATCGCCAGCATGAAAGCTCCAAAAACAAAAGTATACGAAACATCTCAAAAAGAATCGCCCTCCAGCAAAAACATCCAACGGAAAGATCCTGTTCTGAAAAAGCAGCGTGGACTGACACTGAATTTCCGCTATAACGTTGAAGCAGGTGAAGGAACCCAGGGTTTGAAATGCTCCAAGAGCACATGCGATGAGGTTACTGGGGCTGTGTTGACCAGGACAGGGTGTGAGATGCAATATCATCACATTGACAACATGGAGGACACACAAAAAAGGGCAATTTTTGCGTCGAGTCTGTTGAAAAATGTGATTTCCAAAAAGATGCAGTTTGAACAGGAGCGCAAAATGGAGAGGGGGGAAATTTGTGACACACACCCAGCACTTTCCTCATGTCTTTCGTTAAAGGATCAAGATGGGATAAAAGAAAGGGGCCATCGCAAGCAAAGACAAACCTCGGAATCAGGCTCTGAGTTCGGTCTTAATTCTGCTGATGATCAACGACTGGAGGGCAGCAGACCTAATTCCTGTGAGCCAACAGAGGAGCAGAGAAGCAAGAAAGCGCCGGATAACTCAGAAAAAGGACAACGTGAGCTTCCAAAAGCACTGCTTAGCCACAGTCAAAGTAGTGCATTTAATTCATTGAAAGGAGGTCATCTACCTGTAAAGGAGACTGATCCCCCTACTGCAAGTGACCCACAGACCACAGTAAAGGAAGAAGTAGACACCAGCAGCATGCTGACTAAACTACTCTTTGTTCCGAGCTGCCAGCTTCTTTCAAAAAAGAAGGATTTTGCAGAAGACGTGACAAGACACACACCTGCTATGACTGCTGACCCACAGAAATGTGAGAGAGAGTTCAAAACAGGCAATAATGGAAACCTAGTGGAAACGAATGAAAACAAGAAAGGAGGAAAGACACCCGAGATAAAAATATGCCTGAGAAGTGTGAAAGAAAATAAAGGTTGTACACTAAATATTGCCAGCCTGTTAACTCCTAAAATTAGTTTCAACACAGTGAACACATTCAGGCCAGCGGGCGGTTCTAAATGCCACATTTTAGCTGCAACAGATAAAGTTCCAAACTTCACAGTTAGAGACATAAGAGACAGAAAATGCAAGTTTCAAACTCCAATTTATCATGTCAGGGATGTGCGTAAACTGGTAAAAAGTTCATATCGCTTTGTTTCTCTGGATCACAGTGACACTAAATCTACCACGGTGGCTGATAAAACTGAGGAAAAGGCCAAAAAGGAGCCAGTTAAACATTTAATTCCATCTCCGATAGTGATCAAATGTCATTCTGTTAAAACAAATGTTAAATCAAATGAGACCTCACAGAAACAAGCACAAGCAGGCATCTCGTCTGAAACAACCCAAACTGAAAATACACCATCACATTACACGACCAGCAGAGTGCCACCTATTGTGTCCAAGCAGCTACATCCTGACCACATAGAAGTTCAACAAAATATAGAAGCCAAACTGACAAAACAGAGGCAGGAGAAGTTCCCGGGGGAGGCGCCTGACAGGAGAAATGAGTCTACGATACCAAAACAGGCTGCGATAGAGAAGCTTAAAGCTGCAGTTAAAACAATGGAGCAGCTTTATGATTTTAATAGAAATGAATGGAAGCGGAAGACTCATGCTCCACAGCCCGTTGCAGACAGCCACGTGCTTTCACTTATTGCCAGGGAGGAGCAGGGAGCAGAGGAGCTGGAGCCAACAAACACTGATAGCACTCCTCCATCTTTGGTAAATACCTCAGAAACGGGCCAACCAAAGCACAATAAAGGAGCTCTGAATGTCATACATGTCCCATGTTACAATCAGACATTTAAAACACAATCCCAGCAAAGTAAAAGCTTCAGTGACAAAACCGTCCATCATTTTGGCAACAGCAATAATGCACATGTCAGCATCAGTTCAGTTAGTGATTCTGTTCCACAAAGCTCTGTGCTGCAAACGTCATCGACTATAAAAAGGTCCAAGACATTTGTGGCTCCTCTGTCGTTAAAAATAGAGCCCCCAAAACATAGTCAGGTGGAGCAGGGAAAGGTCAAAATCAGTCCCACTCATCCTGCTGTCACTCAGAGCTGCTCCGACTATTTGGCCATACCAGGACCAGGGTATACAAAAGACCCACAGCTGGTCAATCAAGAACCTGTTTCAAGGGAGGGGAATTCAAGTGTCAGTCAAGTGACCACAGTTGACAGCAAGACACCTGAGCAGAAAGGGTCTCCGTTAATCATGGAGTACCCAGCTACAAGTGTATACCATCACTCGGCAGCAGCCACACCAGGCCCACAAATTCAACAGCAGGTGATCTGTTTCTCTCCCTCTGTCCCAATTGTGTCACCGACCCCTTCAGGGGGGACAGTGCCTCAAACCCAGCGCAAGGTGCTTCTGGACCCCACTACAGGACATTATTATCTAGTGGACACTCCCATACAGGCTAAGAGATTATTTGACCCTGAGACTGGCCAGTATGTGGATGTACCCATGCCCCATTCACCTGTGGCACCCATTACCCCTGTGCCTCTCTCTTTATCTCCCCTGGCACTAAACCCAGGAGCGTACGGCCCCACCTACATGATCTACCCAAGCTTCATCCCCTCACCCACTCTCCCAACCCAGGCGGCGTTACCACAGACACTGTGTCGGTCTGAGGATGCAGGTGGAGCAAAGGTAAAAAATGCCCAAAGTCCCAGGCTGGAAGTAAGCACAGCAGGTGCAGAGAGCGTGTATTACAGCACAACAGGAGAGGCTCCACACAGTTTGGGACATGTGACAACCAGGGGAGGTGCAGCAAACTCAGATAGGAAGCCAGTTATCAGCATCACAACGCAACAAGGTCCAAGAATCATCGCACCTCCTTCCTTTGATGGCACAACAATGAGCTTTGTAGTGGAGCATCGGTGACCAAGAAAAAATCCTAACACACATGTAAGTTTCCATAAGTCCTATATTGAGTTGCTGTGTAAAAGACTGGCACACACCCGTAAATCCCTTTTAACTTCGCCAGGTAGTGGGTTATTTAAATGTTAATCTTGTTTTTCTCTCTTTTTATAAAACCACTGAAACCTAACAAAACATTTGTGATGACTGCCATTGTAATGCAAGTATTCAGTCCAGTTTATTTGAGTCTCACACGGGGACCGAAACATTCAGCATCACTGATGTGCAAGCAAACTAAGTTGTAACAAAAATGTCCGAAAAGTTAAACAAAGTTTCCTTTGCATACATCCCTGAAAAAGTAACAACACACCATACTAGCTGTATATCACAACTTTAAGTAAAAGTACCGGTTAAAAAAATGTAAGTAATCCTTCCCACCCTGCAAGTGTAACACATTATTTCATTATTGATTAAAAAATGCCTCTCTCAACTTTGCAAAGCCAAAACTGATGACTTCAAATGAGTTTAAATATACAATTGCGCCAAAAAACCCTTTTGTAGAAGTAAATAATTTACTTTTTAGATATGGATTAGAAAAGCATGGCCTCATAGATGATTTCTTTTCTGTCTTTTAAATATTGACGCATTTGTGCGGATCGACCGCTGCAGCAGTGGCATGTCAGTGTTAATAGACATGCAATTGCTTCATGACAGGAAACCCGACTCCATTGAGCTCTAGCTAGACTTGGATTTTCAGCCGTGGCTCACAGCAAGTTGCTTGAGTTCCCTTTTCTCTGCATTACACATCGTCGGGCTATTTTGATAGTGCGAGACGAGTTTGTTTACATGGTTTATTCTCAGGGTTGGAAAGTGTCACAGGAAACTCTTCAGTCAGTCACACCTTACATCAAGTTATTCTTAATCTGAGTTATAAATGCTTTAATTACTCAGATAATATTACAGTTTCCTTGTTTGTGAAATTTCCTTCAACATTCTCCCTGGTGAATGAGTTGGAACAATCATTACTGAGAGGACAATTGAAGAAATATATATATTTGGTTCCAAATATAATATGTTTTGTTCATTTCTGACAAATAACAGTGGACATTTCATGTAATTAGTCCTTTTCAACAGAATAGACTGACTTATTTAAAATACATTCACATCAACCTAAAAGCTACTTACACAGCATAATGGGTAACATTCAAATAACATTTTACCACTTCAACCAGTAATAAAACAGTTTGATTTTTAAGTTTTAAGTAAGGGAACAAAGAGTTCGATGTACATTTTCATGCTGTTGTGTTAAAAAGGTACATTTATAAAAAAAAATGTATAAAATTATACATAAAATGGCCTTAGATTCCTTATCTTCAAAAATAAAATGAACTACATACTACGTAGGATGACTTATTCTATCCACTGGCCCATCATATGACAGCAGAGGGAATGTAAATTATGCAAATAAATACAACTTATCCTGGAGAGGTCACTCCACCAGCTCCAAAATTAAAAACATATTTCTGCAAAGCGCTGTTGTTGCGCTTTTTGTATGTGTTGCTTTGTGAGCTGCAAAACAAATGCAGTTCAGCTCCATTGTGTTGGGTTGGTTGTCAGGTTTAATTTTACTTTGTCAGTCGCAAGCTCAAACACTCAGCAGCAAACATGTTTTTAAAACTCTTAACATGCTGGAGTCTAACAAAGTTTATATTTAAAACAATTTATTGTTTGATTATGCAGGGCCAACATTTTAAATGTAACCATTGTAAATGCTTGGCAGAGCCACACAGGAGTTCTCACTCTTTGCACTGGGTGACCTATACATTAACACAATTAACTCTGTGTAGTACTGCTGCTACTACTACTACTAGTAATAATAATGATGATGTAGATTGGCAAAAGACACAGATCTAAAATCTAAAAACAATAGTATATAAAAATATATTGTATATATTTTGGAT
This sequence comes from Channa argus, assembly GCF_033026475.1. Classification (NCBI taxonomy): domain Eukaryota; kingdom Metazoa; phylum Chordata; class Actinopteri; order Anabantiformes; family Channidae; genus Channa; species Channa argus. Next base: position 13,286,861 of record NC_090199.1, read on the forward strand.
TGCAAATGTGTGTAGGTTTTTCTTTTGGTAAACACTGATTTAATTTTTGCTGCTACACGGGCAACTAAATTATTAACTCAAATTATTATTAATTATTAATATAATGATTATTATTTTAGCCCTTTGGAGGTTTAACATGCAGTAGTTGCTGCATTTAAAAATCAGCATTTTATTTTTGGTGACTTAAATGAGGTAAATTTAATAGCATACATTTTAACATAGCAGGAAAAACAAAGTAATGTCCCGGTAATGACAAGCGCAGGTTACACAAAAGGACTCTAGCTTTTGTTAGACTTAAATGTAAAATTAAAGAATGGTAGTAATAGTGGGTGATGTTCTTTCATTATTAATTTGTTGCTGTTATTTTGTGGCAAAAAGCAACAGACTCCTCAACAACCCAAAATTTTATTATCACACAATTATAATCATACCGCAAGTCACAGTCCATTCTCAACTAATGTGTCATTGCAATAATACAACTGTATGAGCATGAGGGTTACATGTCCGCTGGGTGAATGGCAGGCAGGGGCCTAGCATGGGGTTGAGTAGTGGTGGTAAGGTGAGCACTGTGTGTGTGTGTGTGTGTGTGCATAGCTGCTGGTGTTGGGGGTGTTTGGGGTGGGGGGATAAGGGGGCCTTGCTAGGATAGTGATGCAGGAGGAAAAGGTCAGGCAATGTAAAGTATTTGTTGTGCTGATGCAGGGAGACGACAGCTGCTTGGAGAGATCAGATGCTGCTGCAGCTCCAGCTTGGAAGCGAGTCTGTGGGGCTGAGATAGGGTCAACTTTTTATAGCCCCCTCCCCCTTTGCTTTTTCCTAAATGGGGAGAAGGAGGTGGAGAGCTCTGCTGGCCTCCAGAACTCCTGCGTAAACAAATCGAGCATCGTGGCATCGGCGATGATCTGGCTGAATCTGGTCAGCTGGTTCAGAACCAAGAACTGCAGACTGAAAATGCATTACAGTGGCTTATGAAAGCAGCTGACAATAACTGCACAACACCTACATAATGTGTTCTACTATATAAATGTGTGTTTGCATTGCATCCATCTTACTTGAACACTTCTTCCATGTCTTCTTTATCACCTGTAGACATCTCCCCTGAAGAATCTGCCTTCATTCACCATAATTGAAGTTTTTGACCGCATCACCACACCCTGTGATCTACTCTCCAGGACAATTTCCATCAACAGCAATTTCTATTCCCACTCTGTTGTGTTGTTTATCCTTGCCGCATACATTACTGTATTCTATATGCATTTCAGCACTTTGTAGGTTAAATGCATTCAGCCATGTCCCCTGGCTGATGCTCCGCCATCTCGCTATATGAATCAGCTATGTAATACTTTCCAAGCAGCTGCTGCCTAGAACACAAATCTCTATTGTTGCTTAGGCCCTGGAATACCTATTGAATACCTATTCAAAAGGAAATAAGGCAGGTCTACCAGTCAGTTTTACTGATCAAGCCAACATTTTATTATTGTGAGTTTACCTTTACCATGACTTTCAAGTGACACTATGTGACGTTTGAGCTGATGAGTAATAATATTGAGCCTTGGCAAAAATGATTGCACTCAACATGCTACAGTTTTTTTGGTTTGATATAATTTTAGCAAAGTTGGGATTGTAGTTGAACCAGGATAAATATTTACTCATACATGTAGAATAAAAAAGCACACCATAACTCACCAGGAGACATCTTTGGTTTTTCTTGCCTTAGAATCTTATTACTCTTGTTCTGAGTGTGGATTTATTAAGGGAGCTAGGTACTTGCTATCAGTTTCCACCACTGCCGAGATGTGGTCTTGCAAAAAAAAATTCCTTGCAGCCCAGAAATAATTTTCCCACAGACCGCTTTTATTTAAAATACGTCAGTAAACCCATTGAATCCGACTGGGCTTTGTTCAAAGCCTCACTTGTACAGATGACTGCTAAGTGTTGTTGTCTGGAGGTTGCCTGTGCTTGATATGGTGGCAGCCAAAGAATCTGCTGGTGGACACTAGTTGTAAAATAGCTGAGAAAGGAGAGGGGTCTTGTTGAACATGGTTGGTCAAAGGCACTTCTGAACCAAGAGAGTGGCATCCAGGGGCTTCAAGGACTCCGGCTTCTAAAGAATGATGGGAGTGTACAGTTAGAGTAAGTAGGAGACCCTGTTGATTCACTTTTAGTCCTCAAATGGGCAAACTGTCAGATGAATCTGGAAAGAACTGCTCATCCAAATTGAGGATATTGTTGGATGCTGGAAGGAGCTTGAAGGCTCAGGGGGACCCTGTCCATTTTCACAAGCGGAGGTCACTAAGGCTGTCAAAAAGCTCCACATTGGCATCACACTAGAGGTGGATGAGATTTGCCATGATATGCTAAAGGCTCTGGACATTGTGATCCAGCTTCTTCAGTTTTATGTGAATGTCTCAGTGTCTGTAGATGCTCAGATCAGTAGGAGGTTCCTATTTTTCAACAAAAGAACGAGGAAGCTTAATGCCAGAGTGCTAGAGTGGATAATTGCCCAAACAGCAAAGGTAGTGGAAAAGTGGAGCTAGTGTTTGAGCTCACAGGGACACTGGGAGGGGGCATGGGAGACAGTCTACTGCACATATTATACAGTAAGTGTGTTTTGTAGACTTAGAGAAGGCTTATAACCATGGCCTCTGACCTACTGTATATTGAAATATAGAAAAATGAGGAACTGAGACTATTAATTCGAGCCTTTCTGAGCAGAAACCCAGTGGGCACTTATGCCTTGGAACAAATTCTGTTTGGCATTTGCATGAACAGAATTTCTAAACAAAGCTGAGGTGTGAACAGTGTCACATATGATGACCTCAGGACTGCATTTAGACCATGGTACTTTGACAGAAAGAAGATGGGTAACTGCTACAAATAAAGGACTTAAATTATTTCAAGGTCTTGTTCATAAATAAGGATAAGGGTACAATGGAGTTTGAGATCAACTGATGGATTGTTGTGGTATCAGTAGCAAGACAGGCTTTGGACCCTTGTGGTTCTTGATTTAATGATCAACCTATGTTCCAACCATTCCTCATGGTGAGGTTTGGGTAGCTACTGAAAGAATGACACTGCCGAAGGAAGTGGACACAGTGAGTTTCCAGTGTAGGGTGACCGGGTGCACACTTAGGAAGGGTGAGGACCTTAAAAGAAAAGAACCACAAGAAACTCACAGTATGACTGCTGCTCTCTGGACATGTCCTGTTTGCCTGGCTATGGAGGTAAACAACACATACCAGGAAGATAGATGACTTTTTGGCCTACACATTTATTTAACAGGTTTTACTGAAATAATTATCAGCACCTTGGAGTCCAGTATCTGGCTCTCTTAATAAATCCACTGTTCATCCACTGTTCATCAAAAGTTACATAGTCCTACTTTAATTCATACAATAAGAAAGATCTGAGGACAGGGACCATATGTCTGCACTGAATTGATAATCTCCAAGTTTTTAGTCAGAAGAGGGATTGAAATTATTGCATTCTAAATGAATATATATAAATATACTATATATATATATATATATATATATATATATATATATAGTAAAATAATTAATTGACATTTATGTCCATCATTATATCACTATATCCAACACAAGGGTTTAACATGCACAGTAACAATTCCATGTTTTTGTAGGAGTCTGTGGCTCATGCTCTATTTAAAGTAAACTGTACGTGTTCTTTATGTCATGACTCACAAAATGCTGCTAAAGTTGTGCAACGGATGAAGTGTTATATGTTTATATTTCAAAAGCACACTAAATGTTTGTTAGAGAAGAAAAGAGAAACAGAGCTGGGACTCTAGTTTAACAGTATACTTAGGTCACTAAGTAGTGTTGGGCCTAACGAGTCAGCACCAGCTGAGACATTTAGGGGATAACATCCTCTATTTGTCTTGAGTTTACACTTTTGTGTAACATGATGAGAGTTATTGTGCATGTCTGAGTGTTTACATGTCTGTGGCTGTGAGTTGTGTGTGGCATTTCAGCATTCTGTGAGTGTACAACAAGGAGTCATGTTACTTCACCGTAGACAGGAGCATGCAGACTGCTCACGTGTTGGGAGCTTCTTTTGAAGCGTTGCACACAGCAAAGTCACTTTTTCTGCAGTTTTCCTCGTTTACCTAAGTGTGTATAAAGCAACATCCCCTAGAATTAAAGATCTTTTTTATTACTGCTTTCTGTACAATGATGTCATTTCCTTTTTTCTGTCTGGTTTCCTTTTGAATATGCAGTGGGGCATCACAGGTTGGTTTAATCTTCATCCTGAGTAGAAATAATGCAAATTGTAGATTGCTATTGTTTGCATGTTTCAAACACATTAAAGGTATTTGGAGCTGCTGGTCAGTCTATGTACCTTAATTCTGTTAAAGTACATGTTTTGTCTGTGACAACAGACTAAAAATTGCCCAATGAGTTGATTTCATTATAAATTGTATGAATTCATGCAGTGATTTGGAGGATTTATTGTTGAATGTGCAGTAGATTTGACATGGTTTGCTCTTTAGAGCAACTTGATGTTGCAAAATGTTATGCATTTTGAGGTGAGATGTAACTTAAATTTGTACATGTAATAATATAATACCTAAAATTGTATTTTTATTGTGATTCTAAATGAATTTGCTTCTGAGGCAGTGCAATTAAAGTGAAGGAAAAAAAACATTTAGTTAATTTAAACATTTGAGGGATGTGATCTTCTTCCTGCAGCCATTGAGCTTGTGGACGACAGACACAAAACAGACACTTTACTAATTTGCTGATTTATTTTACTTCCAATTTTAAAGCCTTTTAAAGAATTTCATGAAGGACCATCACAAAACATATAAGTCATCAAAACCTTTGTCATACATGCATATTATTTTTTACATGTATGACCTTTATCTGTGAATAATGATCTAGTTAATGCACTTGATTTTGTCACCAACACTGACAGCGATGAATGGCTGTAAACCTCAGTGATAGCAGGAGCTCTATTTAAACTTGATAAGTCTAAAGTGAAATATTTTTTAAAGTTTATGTTAAATTTTGCCCAAAGATGCACTAAAATATTAAAGTATTGATTTGTTTAGCAACATCCTCCCAGTTGTCTTTCAATAAACCTGCTGAGGCTGAGGTTAAAAATTGAAAATTGACTATGAACGCTTGCTTTTGTATAACAAAGAGGGTTAATTGCAGATGAGATGGTTGAGATAAGTGAATACAGTATGTGAATGTTTGAAGTAAGGGCACATGTTTGAAGGAAATGGCTCAAGGGCACTGTATTTGTTTTGTACATGGCTGATGTGTTGCATGACTGCCCCAGAACAGGACAGAGGTCAGGATGACAGAAGAGAGATACCCTGTAAGGAGACATATGTGCTGTGTTTGCACTTACAAACTTGAAAGTAATGTATATGATGAATGAGTGTAATGTGGACTGACAAGCCTACATGTTTGCAATAAATTCAAAATGCAAGCGTCTCAATTTTCTGTGTCCCTGAATTTAAATCACTTTAAGGTGTAGCCATGTTTAAAAGAGGCTCTTTTGCTGCTGTCTGTATCTGATGTCAGCCCTTCAAAACAGGTGTAGCTCTGATCTGGAAACCTTTTAAGAGGTTTATAAGTTGTAACTGTTGGCCCAAGCAATTAATAACACTTTTAACAGCATTTAGCATTTATAGCATTTTTTAGAATATGGAAAACTATTCATTGATATTCTGTAGTATACACACACTTTTGTATACCATAATTACACCAGTTTATAGATCGCTCCTAAACATCAGTGTATATTTTATTTTGTGATGTTCTACATTACCCATACTTGCCTCTTCTTTTCCTTGTCTCTCTCTGACCTAATTGCTGTGGTTGCTTGGCGTTGCATCATTGCTAAAGTTTCACCTTTAAAAATAAATAGAAAATAGAAATGACATGGGTTAAAAAGCACTATAACAGTTTAATGTCAACAGAAGCACATATTTGGCATCTGCCAACGTGCAAGCCTAGCTTTCTGATGACACTGAAACATCACCCGAGGCTTAAGTTTAACCTGACAGTTTGCTGCTGTGTTTACTTGGTTGCCGTGGATGCAGTGAGACTGGCAGACACTGGTTTACCCCCAGCTGCTCTCTATGGTTTCTAAAGAATCTACATTAAGGACCAGCTGTTGTGTTTAGATGCCAGTGGGAGCTCTGATGTCACAGCTGTGACACAAAAAGTTTAGATTTAATGCCTCACCTGGATCAACAATATGCATTTCTGTGTAAGAAAACCTATCCATACAAATGGGGGCTACAGCGCTTACTTACAATGCTGAAGCTTAAAAACCTAAATGTAGAGGCTTCGCATAACGAAACAATGTGACAGCCAATTTGTAAGCTGCTAGACAAAATGTACACACTAGTATTTTTGGTTTTTAAGAGTTTACAACACCCCAGTGTTAATATCAGCACAGTGGCATGCTAAAGTGAAGGAATATGAACATTATAATGTTTATAATTCTTTTAGGAAAACACAGTGAGAACAGTTGTTTAAAATTAAAAGTATCAAAACTACGTGAACAATTTGGGAATTACAGGAATTATTACAGTTCATACTGAAGGAAACCTGAATTTTTTAACAGTAATTAAGTGCTGAGACATTTCACTGACTACAACAAATGTCAGCATAGTGGTGGTGCTGGTGGAAAAGTCAAATGTCTTAAATAAATGTCTTGATAGTTTTTTTAATAGCTGGTGAGATAAATCAGCTTAGACCAGTGGTACCTAACCATGGTCCTCAAGAGACCCAGCCCTGCTTGTCTCCCACCAACTGTTGATTAACTGGATCAAGTGTGTTCAGTTGATCAGGAGCTGGAAGATACAGCACCATCTTAGATGAGGATAGAGTGGGGTAAGACAAAGTTAATTGGTATCTCGGAGCTTCTAATTGACTTAACATGGTCCAAAACATGGAGTGACACTGGCATCGCTAGACTTATAAAATTAGCATTGCTGAAAGGACAACAGAACTCAAGATATCCCGAACCGATATTATCAAGTGACTGTGGTGGTTTGGTCCCCAGCTCCTCGAATCCAAACTACTCTAGTCTGTCACTGTCCTGACTTTCCCCATAGGGATTACTTACATTTTCAAATGACTGTATTTTTGTTATAGGTTTTCTTGAAGTAAAGATTACTGGGTGGTGTCAAATGAGTGTCTCACTACAATGACATGTACATTTTGCAGAGTGGTCATTTAAAGGCAAAGTTCTCCCAGTTTAGTTAGGCCCAGCCTGTTAATCCAACCAGGTGTAGCATAACTATTTTAGTGAATCTTAATCAATATGAATTGTCAACAAGCAAAATGTTCCCAGAGTAGTGTGTAGTGTTTATTTTCAGCCAATTACAAAACAAAAAAAAATCCTTAATTATGGAAAGACATACAGTAGTAGCTCAAAACATTCAGAAATACAGCAATTAGAGCTGATAAAAAAAATATATTCAAGTGTTGATGGATTCACCTATAGATAAATTAAAGACAATGCAGACACTTTTTCTCTGTAGGAGCATTTTTTTTAAATCACCAACATGATTGTAAAAAAATGAATTAATGGGCATTATTACTCTGGTACATAACTTATGTTCACGAGCAGTGATCCAGTTACATAAAATAAGTTGCTCCTCCATAGAAAACACATTTAATTAAAAAAAAACAAAAACAAAAAAAAAAAAGGAATGTTGACGGGAAGGAGCGTTTCTCTTTACATGAAAACTGATCCACTGTCTCCAGTTTGATATTTACATATTTACTGTAACTGTGTTGGGGAAAATTACAATGGTGCTATTCATGCTTTGTATTACGCATCAGTAAAATGTGCACATTCTGGATGTGCCCATCATAAATACATTTTCAAAGAAACCCATAAAAAGACAATGCAAAAATTCCTGATTTCAAACGAAATGTCAAATTTAATTGACTTAAATACTCACAGGAATGTAAACATTGCATACAAAACAAAACAAAAAACAAAACAAAACAAAAAAAACACATTCACTGCTTATTTCTCTCCGTTTGAGGCTGAGGAGGAAAGAGTTGTCCATAAGAATGAAGAATCACTCCTGGATAGTTCATGGCATCTTTACCAGCTAGAGTCAAAAACCCTCTTGCACATGTTTGAGTTCTCCTGGTGAAGTGGGAATTCAGAGCCGGGGATGAGCTGCTTCTTGCTCCAACGTGACACCTCGCTCTTTCCTGAGGCCAGGCTTTCATACTTGGTCACATATTTACTGAAACGAGAACATTAACAACAGAAATTAAGTTTCTCTTTTAGTCAATATTATAACACCAAAGTCTTTACAGAGAAGCTGCTACAGTACCTGATGGGGAATGTAGTTTTGTCCATCTGTATGCACACTAGGAAGGGATATTCAGAGAACTGCACAGTGGTGATAAAGTCCAGAGAAGCCTCTGTTTCAAAGCTGACCTCCACACCCGTTCTCAGGAAGTCCATGTCCACAGTGATGTTACCAGTGACCACTAACGCGCCCCTGAATCCACAAGTGAGTGAAAACCCGGTCAAAATGTGGTCAACAGATAAATAATAAAGGTTCCATGAAAATATAAAAATATATAAATAAACCAACATCTTAAATTTTAACTGTGGAAAAGAAGTCTGTTATTTTTTTAATTTGGACATTTCAGAGTGCAGTATTACTGTTTAAAGCACAGTCACCAAAAGAAAAAAATTAGGGCTGCTTTTAATCCCTGCCAGCCATAAAATGTCACTAGTTCAGCCAGCAATCAACACTTATCTAGTAGTGTGAACCTGTGTACAACTGTAACAAACACCATCCAGCCAATCAGCAAGGGCTGTTTCATTTAATCTGTCATGATTATGTATCTGTGACTTCAACACAGTTCAAAGCTCAGACAAACACAAGTGGTTCAACTATTGTGCAATTGTTTCAAGTCAAGTCAACTTCTGTGCCAACCAGTTAAAAATCCAACCTGTGTAATTTTGCCTGTGGCGATATGCCTTGGCAAAGAAGCCAGTGAAGTTTGTTCTGCTTCTATAGATAGTCTGCCACTCTATTATCAGAGTGGACGAGGTACAACTATGCTGATCCATTCACCTGTCTCTGCCATTTCCCTGCACACACAGGTCAAATCATTCTAAAGTCCAAATCCAAGATGTCACTTTAACAGTAGCATTCTCTCTTCTGTCTTAAAATGCGGTTTAGTTTTTAGTGATGCTGTTCACAAAGGCTATTATATCCACAGCATTGTGTTTTTTTGCACGATAGACTAGGCCTGTATTGACACAATCTTTTCCTTTCCATTTTTGTAGTTGAGTTGTGTTTTCAATATAGATAATGATTTTGTTAAACATCTGTATTGCAGATGAATCCCTGTTTCATCACCAGATGCCACGAGTTAACCCACACCAGCATGTTGAACTACTGTTCTGAATCGACTGCAGTGTTTTTAAATAGAGAACCAGACAGAGCAGACGTCATATCCACACAAACCTAGAAATGCGACAGGCGTGTGAGGCACAACACTGGTCCAACATACCAGTGGAACAAATGCAACAGACCACACTTATAGCTCCTGTGAAGTTCACACGAATCCAACATCAGCAGAAATATATTTGCAGGGTGTTAGCTCAAACACCTAAAACAACTCTGCCTTCAATCCCAAAGGTTGTTTTCTGTGACTTGTCTATCAGGGCAGCCTTTGCCCTGCAAGTGTGTTACATCATACTGTACATACAGTACTTCACAAAGTGAGCTAATAATTCCTCTATTGTACTTCATGCTGTGACCCAAATATATAGCACATAACATAAGGTTAAAGATTTGCTCGTGTCCCAGTTACATGACATAAACACCAGGAACAGCTGTTTTTTTTTATTGTCTCTGGACTGTACCTGTTGTTGATGCTGGTCTTGGACTCTCTGTACCACAGACTGATCTCCATGCCTCCAGAAATGTCAATGGCTAACCCTCCTTGAAACTCTGCACTCGCCTTCAGACCAGACTGCAGCTGGATGACCTGCAGAAAGGGGGGCAAACATAAAAGGAAATCATACAATGGCAGACTTGATTTCATCTCACTCCAATTTTGACCGTCAAAATTAAGATTCACAGAGAAAAATACACCGTGCCAGTCTTAACGTCTTATTGTCATCAAACCCTATGAAAAGACCATAGAAAGCTTGATCCTACTCTCTAGTATTTCCTATACAGCCATATGCTGATAAATATTATAGCACCTTTTGTAAAAGTTCATCCATTTCCAAGTGCCATTTCCCATGACACAACAGAACTAGAGACACGCTAACACATTGTGGGTATTTTCATATTTCAATTTCAGTTTCTTAATAAAATAATAACAACGTGTTCAAGCTCGATAAATGAGGTTAATACCTCTTTAACAGTGCACACTCCAACTGTTTGCATGTAAACATGACCCAAATAAGGCAAACAGTTCAATGACTCATATCAGCTTTTCAGATGATCAGCCTCCTCTGTGCACTGTTCAGGGAAATAAAAGTAGTTGGTTGTATGTAGGTAAGTCTATTAGAAGGCCTGGTATAGACTGGGTAATTCACCCAGGAGCACGAGTCAATGGTCACTACATGTGGCATTCGTGAGTCATTACTACTGACTGTCACTCTTTATAAACACACTGAATGTCCACTTCAAGATTACGTATGACAACCGTATTTAGCTCTCGTGTGAACAAGGTCTTTATGTGTTACATAGTAGTGACATCTCACCTCAGAGTGATCCGACAGCAGGATGAGGCCCTTCACTACATTGATGGGGTCACCGGTCATGGAAAACATTTTGGACATGAGGTCACTGTAACCTTTGAAGAAAGTCACAGGCCTCAGCTGGACATCATACAGCAGAGCCGACATCCCAGCAAATGACTCCAGGTCTCCCTCTCCCTCATCAGGTGTGGCAGCAATCAGGGACTCCAGACCCTGGGCTTCGATTGCCACCTAGAAGACACGAAGATCACCTTAATAAGCCATTTGTTCTGTATTTATAATTAACTGACAGCACTTGCTTCATATTGTAAGTTCTATTTGTATACAGTATACTCATCAATCTTTTTCTTTACCTGCAGGCCATGTAGCACTGCTCCTTTACAAGCACCATAAATATTCATGTTGCTTCTTCTCATGATTCCAGAGCCTGAATACAGGATGTCCAAACTGTATGTGGAGGTCACATCAGCAGTTTCTGTGGGGAGTGGATGTTTTATTCATGTTATTCACATTCACAGATTATTAAGAGTACTCAGTTGGCATGCATGTAGCTGAAATGTCATTGCTTAAAGCATGCAGAAATAAGACTCAAAATACTGCAAAATATTTAATGCTTTCTGCAAGATTTTAAATATATTTTTTCAGATTTTACCTCATATTCTTGACATTTTAGTATGATTTTGTAAATATTTTGTTTTTAGCAGGAACTGTTGGTGAATTACTTACGTGCCATGAATCCTGAGAATGAAGATGATGATCCAAGTTTTGCAAAACGGTCGTAGTTATGGGAGACCATGTCCTTCAGAGCTTTGCGTATGATTTTGCTGAAACATTAAAAAAATAATGTTAAAGTAGAACGTGCTGATGTGTAATTCATTATAACTAATAAACTTTGCTTTTATGTGCCGTTTTATTGTTTGTTATTTTGTTTATTGTTTACATCCTATAATATGTTGGACGTCCTATTACACACCTAGCAGGCATCTGGAAGCGGAGGATGTCCTGAATCTTAGACAGCATGTATTTGTTCATTTCATGGGGCAGGTTTCCAATAGACAGAAGTAGATTCTTGACCTCCATGTAGGAGGGGTTGCTGCTCAGGATGACATCAGCAGCAGCAGCTCTCACATTTTTCTCGTAGATCCGTTGATTCTGGTGGTAAACTCTGTTCACTGTCCGTTTAACCTGAGACAACACAGACAACACAGTGTAGTTTTTTCCTACATGCTAATTCAAATCTACATATTGTAATCATTCACACACAAGTCCAATCCAAGTGTTACAGAGAGTATGACGTACCTCGTCAGTGATGAGGCTGACATCGTATCTCTGCAGAGCGGTGAGGGCGATGGTGTTGTAAACTCCGACCCCTGCCTCGGCGTATTTGATAAAAACAGGAATGGCCTCAGGGAGCAGTGAGTTTTTCAGAGCCAGAAGGTACATCTGAACCTCAGATTCCACCCGTGTGCTGTCAGGACCCTCTAAAATCATCTTTTTCACCTGCACCACAGTCTGAGAGGTAAACATACAGAAGAGGATCATCACTCAGCTGCCATCCATACTTTACTTCACAGAGGAAATGTCTCCCATAGTTTATGTGCACATACAATAATAATAATTACTGCATGTTTATTTGGAGTGATTTGTCATACTCTTGGGGCCTTACCGGTGTGTTGCACCCTCCTGTCTGACACAGTTTGTGGACCAGGGCTCCCATAATGATCACCACAGACTCTTTTATGTCACTGCTGCCAATTTTTCCCTTAGAAATATCCTGAAATGGAAACCACTTCTTTTAAAATTGGCTAAAACATTGGCTAAAAAAATAACACTTAAGATGTATTTACAAGGCAGAAAGCAGTATATAAGCTATATACACGTCACATCCATGTGATGTGTAAAGACACCATTGATTTGTACAGTTATATTTTTGTTAAAAAAGAAAAGACCAGTTTTGTATCTGTAGATAAAAAGCAGCTTTTCCTAATCATACTACATCACCTGTTTAATATCATGTTTACAGGTACTATGAGGTCTTAGTTAGTTCTGTTTAACAATCAGGAAAAGCCAACAGTTCTGTTGGTGACATCAACATGGCACTCACCACCAGAGCCTGGAGCATTCTGTCATTGGGATGTGAAGCGAAGCCACATGCATAAAGGAACCTCTCCTGCAGAACCAAACCTTTGGCATCTGTGAAGTTAAGGAATTCAAGTATGGCATCCAGAGACGCAGCGGTCTGGGCGGAGGTCACAGCATCCACCACCTGAGGTCTGAGAGCAGCAGGAACAAGAAAACAAAATTATGGTGAGTCCATTTGAAATCCAAAAGTTACAATACTTCAAAGAAACAGCAGAGTGTAAATAAAATGCAGAGAAAAGGGAGGGGCCTGTTTACAGAGATGTCTTGCTGGCGCTGTGCAGCACTTTGAGGATCTCGTCCTTGGACGCTTTCCTAATGCTGTGGATGAGGGCCAGGAAGCTGCGAGGAGCCGTGGCTTTGGACAGGCTCGCTGGCTCCAGCTGCTTCTGTTGAGTCTGCCAGTGTTCAAAAAGCTAGGAGGGATAACACAGGGGATAGGGGATTAGAAGACAGATCATATACAGTCAATTAAAGTACAAAAATATACACTATCCTTTTACTAATGCAGTGTTATTTAGGAGTCTGTTTGTAGGAATGATGTGTACAACTCAACTTGGAAGAAGAAGTCTAAAGGGACTGAAATGTTAGTCAGTGGTTAGTCATGATATATCATTACTATCAGTAATTTTTTTAGTTATAAAAGTTCTAATAGTTAGTTATAATAATTTGTACAAATTAAAAAATGGCAGTATTAAAAAAGAAATAGCAGGAGATAACTTGTCTGTGTCGACATGCCTGATAGAGTCCTGGAGCGTTCCAATAATAAATATTATGATACACGGAACATATTCATAACACAATGTAATTTGTTTGCATGATTACAAAATAAACCAAATGTTCTACTTAAACGATATGTCTGGTTTACTGAAAGGTCCATCCTAAGACAATCTGAAGGTAGTTTAGCCAAACTTCTTTGGAATCCATAAAATTATTACCAAGACTGTTTTTTGTAAACATCTATTACAGTGTAAAGACCCATTTGCTTGTTCAACGTTGACCTTCTGTATTTGTTTTAGTTGTGTATGCACAGACTAACAGACAGACAGCTGCCACCAGACTGTCTTTGTCAGTATGAAAGTGGAGATTTGGTGATGAAAGTGAACAGCTACTCACTGATGGACAGCCTTTGCACTGGGATTTGAACTTCTCAGCCATGATACCAACAGCTGAAAGTTTGGCATCAATTGACTTGACAACGCCGGCAACATCTTTCCCAGCGGCCTCTAGTGGTCCAGCCTCTGTGCCCACCAAGGTGAGGGTTTGCCTGGGAAATGTCAAAAATACAAAGTGAAATTGTGTGCACTCATCGCAAATGGAACCACACGTTGCTTGTCTGTTGAGCCTTTACCTGGACTCAACTTTAGCTGCAGTAGATGTGTGAGCATTAACAGCCAGCGAGTGTGTTTCGTCAGCCACGGCCGAGCGGATAAAACCGTCCTCAAGTGTAAACACTGTGACAGAAGTGGACTTCCTGCTCACACCCAACACCTGAAGGGAGACACAATGAGTCTCATCAAATTATGAACGTTAATGTTCAGGTTTTAGCACAGTGAGGTGGTCTGGGTGCTAGCTAACCTGATTGTGTGTGGTGAATCCAGTCTCCTCAGTCTTACACGTCTCCAGGAGCTTGGTTCTGGTCACTTGACCTTTTACTGCCTTGTACTCGACTGTGCACCTTCCAGACACATCATTCTGTTTAAAGAAGTCAAGAATGTTTACATTTGTTACACACATTAAAATGCAAATAATTAAGTAAATGTGATGAGAAATTTTTAGTCACCTCTATGACCTTCCCAGTATTCAGCTGTACTTGCAGCAAACTGGCCAGTCCTCGTTTTAGGTTCTTGATGATTGCCGGTTCGGCTCTGTAGGAATAAAATCCTTTCGCCTGCAGCAGATGTGTAAAAATATAGCAGCATGTTAAACAGAATGTTATGCTTTCGAACAACAGATATCAAGTCACTTTGACCCGTAGCTAAAGCCGCCACTGAGGCAAACGACGTACGTGCTGAAACTCACAAAGGCTTCAGGGTGTCAGTTTTCCTTTGCACACTTGTGCATTCTTGTGACATCATACACTATTTACATTACATACAGAATCAAAAATATGTGTTTGAAGTGTAGATCAAAACAAAACATAAATAGTTTTGCATTAACACATCTGCACTGAAAAATGCAATCAATCCCACCCTAGGAGGCTTTAATCTGTAGTCCGACCAGTGCTGGATCATATTTAATGGGTGACCTAATAATAATAATAAACAAATGCTGTTTTCAACATAACATTCATAAACATCTGTTGATAATTGATAAATTATTGAGACCAAAGACATGCTAATTGAGACAGTTTTAAATTGTTTCTAAATTACAATAAACATATTTTTGATTTTTACAATTTCTTGTTATTGTTGAAATATATCATGGGCCTCCCTAGTTATCAGTCAGGCTTTACAGTAAATTCACTCCCATAAAATTCAGTACATATCCCGCAGCTTTGACCTGCAGGAGGAATATTTGTTTGACATGTTAACCTCATTTACTTTTACCACACTCTATTTGCTTTCAAGTCATATTGAATCAGTCAGTAATCGGTCAACACAAATGACGTGTTCGATTGAACCAATCCTGAAAAATATCATATCACACCACCGTTTTCTCCAATGAGGCTTCAGGCTGGTTCAATAATGGACTCTGTGTCCTGCTCATGAGCGTAGAAAGCAGAAGATTACATCATCCTACAGTGTCTCCTGTACAGTATGTAATTTATTTGTGGCGCTCAACCTCAATATCAGATAGGACCACCATAAATAGACTGCCCAGTGCTACTATGTATTTTTCCTGCCACAGACTGCCATCAGTATAAATAACTTTACAACACCAGGGGAGACACTCATCTATCTTATTTCTCTCTCACTCACAGACACACACATACAATAATTGCTCATTTGTCCGACTTTACCCCACACAGAACCAACATTAATCTTAAAGGCTTCATCATATGGGACTTCAATAGTGCTGCATTATACTACACTGAAACTTTTCATACAATAAAAAAAATCTTAGTAGCCACTAAGATGTTACTGCTGAAATTAAAATGTTGTCTGACCTGTGCATATACATAACAATAAACACGTTCAAGATTAGTGCAGCCCATACTAGACATTACAAATAGGCACCCATTACAGAGGTTTATAAGTTGAAAAAATGTTTCATTAATGTTTAATTCATTAATTTAAAACACATTTACTTATGCTTTCAATTATAAGCCAATTATAGGAAAAGATTCTGTCTTAGCAGGTGTTGAGCCATTTTATCCTGTCATAACCCAATTAAAAATGTTGTAATTCCTTACTCAATATTTTACAAGTTGTTCTAGCTAAATGATAAGCAGCCATTCAGTCAGTCAGTCATTCAAGAAGTCAAACTTTCACAACCTGCCAACCTGGTTCATGGCTTTTAACTGATCAATTAGTAAATGATTAATTAACCATTAACAGGTACTTTATAATTGTTTCTATAGATGAGGATTTGGATCTGAACTAAGAGGTCATCAAAGACATAAAAATATCTATTATTCTCTATCTATTATTATTTTAATGGACACTATTCAATGATAATGACATGATAACAGTTTGGTTTAAGCTCAAACATCCCACAACCAGATGAGAACTCATCCACCAACCAGGTGCAAGTCTTGATGTCAGGCTCGTTCATTCACTCACCGACCTTCTGAACCTACTGACCTTTGTACACACACACATGCACACACACACACTCGTCGGGTATTTCCCTGCCAGCATCATCACTCCAACACACTGAAAGCTCACTGGTTATCTTAAGGTGGTGGCAGTGAAAGTGAAATCTCTGTGAAAATCTCTCACATGTAAACTAGTTCAAATAAATCATAGTATATGAAAGTAGCCACTAGAAGGGACTATTGTCTTTACATCACACACATATAGTTTAACATAAAGAATTTAAAATTTACCAGTACATAGATGTCAAGAGTAACACTGTTAATGCTCTCACCTTTCCATTCTTCAGATGCACCAAAAAAGGTTTTGTCAGAGCATCTAGTTTGGTCTTCCCCAAAACACTTTCGGTGGTGGAGTCATGCAGGATGTTCTTCTTTTTAGGTCGTTGGGATGCAGGCTCAATCCTCACATTTGATATCTTTTGAAAGAACAAGAGATTTAATCTTTTGTTTTTTTTAAATGCTTGTGCTCTTTATTGCAATAAATTTTACAGTGTCAAACACACTGACTGTGAAGAAAAGAAAACCAGCAGAAGTGTATTTGTGATTATTAACATTAAAACACTGACATACCTCCAGCTGAATCAGTTGGTCATCCTTGCTACTCGGATCTCTCCACACTAGATGGATGTGCACATCACTTGAGATCTTGTAGCCGGCACTGCCCTCTTTTGACCCCCTGGACCTGTCCACCAGCACCTCAGTGGTGTAGCTGAATTTGTACAGCTGGTTGTTGTTCAGCCGGGGCCCAGCAGCAAAACCTGAAGAAACACAGGAAGCACAGCTGGTGTCCAAACACGATTGGAAAAAGAGACAGAGACTCTCGGTTGATGTTGTACTGTGAAGACTTTGTACAGAGACAATGCACAGTGATCGACACTGGTGTTTTCATTTGTAGAGCTTTAACTTAACAGTTACGATAAAGTACTACTGCATAAAGTACAATCTGGGCTTTTAATATCAGCACTTTAGGTTGCTGGCTAATAATCCAGCAACCTAAAGTGACAAATAGTAATTCTTCACAGCAGTCATTTGATCATCTTTTGTTTCTTGGTGTTTCCCAATGTAATAGCAGTGATTCTTTTGATAAGCCTTTTATTCCCCGTGTACTTAAGTTGCAAACTCTTAGATGAAAAATGAACCTAGAAAAAAATAAGCAAACCTGGATAAAATTATTCATTATATTTTTTTGCTTGGGAGTAATCTGAGATGTCAGATCAACAGGTTCAGTATGAGCACTTTTCAAAGAAAACCACGCATTTAACAAAAAATTTATTATTATTTGTAATTTAACGGACTCAAAGTTGGAAGGCAAATGTTATCTATCCTATAGCTTCCTCTCGGCATTGAACTGAGATGATTGAATCACTGACAATTTAACTGGGTGTGTTCAAATTGAGAGAGGACACCAAATCTCCCCTCTGCCCTATTAATGACAAGATTTCATAGATATGAAATTCAGCAGCAAGGGAAGACACACTGACGTGTCACTATATGATTTCATCACAGGTCACCGAGGAACGTGGAGCTGATTTTAACAAATAAAAAACTCTGGGTCAGTTTGTCTTTTGTCAATAGATGGAGATATTTGAGGAACATCAGAGACAAAACACCAACAGAAACAATGCGTTTTGTGTAAGTTTGTTGGCCACTCTCTTTTATCAATTAGTGATGTCACAAAGCTGCACTGGGGATACTCCATCTACAATTAATGAATTGGAAATTGACATTGTGAGATCTGTCACATCACTCAGCTCATTTTCCTACAAAGAATCAGTCGTTTTTTTAGGATTTTAAAGTCTCTGTGCCACATGGAATATATAAATGAAGCCTTACAAAACCACAAACTAACAAATACTATGGAAGGTCATCTATTCGTTTCCCGTTTTTATCTATGACAAAGTCTCCACACCACAGAGAAGAGTCATTTTGAGATATAAGTCAACTCCGATAACATGTTTCTACGATTCCAGGACATAACAGACATTTGCTTAGCCAAAATAAATGAATTCAAGCGTCATTAAATGTTTGCTATTTGCTCCTGTTGGCCCCAAACATCCTAGAACTGTGTCCACACACACAAAAAGAGGTCACAACAACCCATCCACTCACCTTTGACAGAAGCTGAGACACATGAGGCTGTGCAAAGCAAGAACACAACAAGAGTTAACATTGTGCGTCCTCTCCTCGCAGCCAGGTAAACCGAACCCGAGACAGCTAAAAGAGTCAGTGGCTGAAGTGGGGGAAAAGAAAGGCAAAGCAAGTCCAAGATTCCCCTATTATGTTTTATCGGAGGGGAGGGCAGACTCCAAACTCCACGCTCAACTACGAGATAACCAGCAAATCATTAACGTGAGCAGCATAGATTTGACAGGAACTTGTGCCACTGATGGATGCAGCCGCGTGTCCCGTTTTAACACAGCGGGGCCGCAGTTGCGCCTGCGCGCGGGATTGTCATTGATCAATCGGTGAAATGGGATTATCTGATCGATTCAGTTCATCAACAGCAACTGGGACCTGATGTCTGCATTTTGGGATTCGGGCCCGTATGTGGACAAGTCCACAAAACCAGACGAAACGGTTGTTTTTGAGAGGAAAAACAAAAGCAATAAAAACGATGCAAGGAAGCGTTTATATTTACCAGTAGGTGGTAGAGAGATGTGGACATGTTTGGCGCCTTTCACCTAATTTCTTCTTCGGGGTGAACAGTCAGTGCTTTGTCCTGGTGTCTCGGAGGAAATGGGAAGTCTGTCACAGAAACCAGCCCTCCAGCTCAAATTACAGCATCTCAGGAGGTCCAAAACTCTCCTACAATTCAGATCTGGCCTATGTAATATGCCGTCTATGAGCTGATGTATAAATTTTTTGACACACAAATATAGTGTCTCTAACAGGGGCAGACAGACACCAGAAATCCTTTTGTTCAGCAGGACTACTCCACATTTACTCTGGACGATGTACTGTGCAGAAGTCAAGAACCACCATCAGCTTTCCGGTTTTAGCAAGGTTGCAGTGACAATCATCTTTATTAAGACATAACCAGAAAATGCAGGAAATATGTACACAATATTTAAAAAAAGTTTTCTTTTCAGGAAAAAGCAGCTTCTATAATAGTCGGTATTTCAAATCAGCCCTTTGCACTTAGACCATCTTGAGTTCCTGAGGCATTCTTGAGTAACCCTCTGAAATATTAGACAAGGCTTATTTCAGCACTTCCCAAAGTTCTTCTTTACACTTAGATTCTCTTTTATGCCTTTCCCTGTACATGTAATCCCATAGTGCCTCTATGATAAGAGTGAAACATTATGATTGGACAAGGTGAACAGAGGTCCATGCAGCCATGAGCATCCTTAGCCTAGAAGTGCTTAACAGAAGGCAGTGAGGAAGAGAATGCACATTCTTACAATATTTGGTTTTTCTCTCACACTTTCAGTGACGGAAGAATTGTACAAGCGACAACTTTGAAAATAAGCTTCTAGAAGTTTGGTTTACAAGTGCAATTACAAGTATTATTATAAAACTAAATAGAGTAAAAGTCAGTCTGAGCAGCCAGTGGGTGTCAGTGTTTGTCTGCTGTTGAGGGGGTTGCCACAGCTTCTGTTGGTGAATTGGAGGCAGAGTTATTCTAAAAACAGACAGCAATCAATTAAGCACTTAACGCCTTTTCCTTCAGCACTGAGTATTCATCTCTTTATTTTGATATTGTGAAACTCAACGCAAAGACATCATCACTGCTCCCCTTATCTGATGATTCACTCACTGAATAAAAGCATTTGCCTGTCAGGGCCTGCTGCTGCTGGGCTTCTACTGACGGATGTCCTGTGTGTCAGACCTGTGGCACACGGCAGGATTATTACTGCCTTGTTTAAATGGTCAAATGTAAAGTTTTTTTTTTTCTGTTTTATGAGGTTTGTTCTGAGCAAAATATACTATTTGTTCCTGTGTAAAGGTGGTGTTGGTCAAAATCATCGCAAACTCGGGATAGGAAAATATTGTGAAGAATCACTATATTCCAAAAATACTAAACAGAATGCAGTGTACAAAAGCACTGCCCCAAATATAATACATAATAGTACAATAAATATAAATGGAAAATGACAGACTAAAGCACACAAATATTTTTCTTTTATTTACCTGTATTTCTGGGCAGGGATGGATTACTGTATGGGCCTAGTGGGCCTGTCAGGGGCCCCTGGCACAGAGCCTCTGCATAAATTTACTGTGAAAAAGACATAAAATGGCCACAGAGAGATGCAAAACTACACCAAAGGGACACAAAATGACAATGAAAAGATGCAAAAAACAAGTTTTTATGCCAGATGCCCTTCCTGCTGCAACCATCCCATTTTATCCAGGCTCGGGTGGTGCTGTCATGTAAAATGACATGTAAAATGTAGTAAAGATTCCAATTATTTGACATTGATAATGGAAACATTTTGATATTAATGTGCAGATTAAACATTTATCACACAATTGTCTGTCCTGGACTAGGGCCTCTGCTGATTTGATTTAAGGGCCTAAGGATCTTGTACTGGAAAGCAACTTAAGTCAAATTTTAAGTTGGGCTTTATAAGTAAAACTTGAGTTGATTTGAATTGAATGCATTTGAAATTTGATTACTTCGGGAACTCTGATACAGTAAGTCTACTGCTCTTTTCCTGGGAGACTACAAAAGGGTTGGAAGTAACACTAAGGCATCTGGTCAAAGGTCACATCAGTGGTTTCCAATCAATCCCTGATAACATAGCAAACAGACACAGTTATCAAAGCTATCCACAGTAGATCACAAATAATCTCAAGAGAAAAGTTTATGTGTATATAATCAACTAATTGTTATTCTTTCTTTGGGTGAGGTTTATTTTCCAAGATAAACAATGATTTGGCTTTTCCTCTACGGCGTCAGTCTCATCAACAAAGGAACTGAAAACAGCAGAAAGTTTACACACTGTAATTAAGATGATTTGGTGACAGAAGAAATGCCAAAACAGACGAAAAGCAAGGAGCTTTTAGTCTGGGTGTTTTTCTCTCATGGAGGTGGGGTGTAACGTTATCTCAATCTGTCTATGACTCTTTCTCTGATATATTAACAGGCATTATATATTATACTCTACATATCATAATGTACAGTGTGTACTTGTTAAACAATACTATAAATGTTGGCTTTCATTTTATTGATTGGGCAGTGATTGATAGTTGCTTAAACCAGCAGAAAGATCAAAAAGAAGATTTAAAACCAACTCTAGATGGCGGTCATGAGTAATCCAGTCACAATGACACAATGATCTCCGTTATTAAATTGCACTTTCTCCATTTATTTTAATAAAGGCATCATTGTAAAGCATCCTGAGAGAATAAGCAAAGATGAGTCACACCTTGGCAGCAGGACTTTATGAAAGTGTAATTGGTTGCAGTTCTATTATTGTACCAATTGTGACTTGCAAGCAGGTGGTATGTTTCATTTTTAACTGTATATCACAGTTTTAAATCATATAAAATGAATCTAGGTAAAGTACGTACAGACAAAATTGTATAAAGAACCACATTTATTCAGATATATATTTACAACTTGTCACAATCCAGTTATTTACAAGAATCAGGAATACACATGAACCAAAGTGGACTTATGATCAGGACGACGTATAAATTGCAATATGGCACTGAGTGGTAAAAATGAGTGTGATAAGTAAACACTGACACATGTGTGATGCGAAAGGCAAAAGGATGTTTGCCCCCATTGCTGCTTTACACATTTATCATGAGATTTCAAAATGCAAAAGTACATACTTCAAAATCCTTTGTTGAAATATTTTCAATTCTTCAAGGCTGCAGATCTGACTACAAAAAAAAAGTGTGTGGGCGTTTTACCTTTATGCCATTCTGCTCTGTTAGTGGTTGGCTTGCATGCTTCCAGGTAATGCAATAACAAATTAACTCTTTCTAAGTTTCCAAATGTACATTAAACATAATGCTGGTGAGACAGCCCGTGCTCTTCTTTCAAGTATTAAATGCATGTAGACTATAAAGTATTTCTACCAGAGGTACCAGCATGCAATTCATTATGAGCATTGGAAATAGCTTGTATCCTAATTTTCCAGTGAAAACTTACAAATTTAAAAAATTTAATATAACTGAGAAATAATCAAAGAGGCAGATTTATAGAAAGAAATGTATGGGTGACAATTAAGAAATAAAGTTCATTAATGAAAACTGATACTGTAAACCAAGATAATGTGAAAGGAACCGCATAGCAACGCTGATACATTTTTGTCTGTCAAGTTGCTTATGGATAAAGTTAGGATGAACAATTTTGGAGCACCAACAAGCTAAAGATGCAGTTTTTAAATGGAAGTTCCCACTGGTGCTGCTGCTGCTTGACTAAAATAACAGTCAATCATGACAAAATGCAGAGCGGCTGCAATGAGCTTCATCACTCTTGTATGAAGATTAAAGTGCTTAAGGCTGACCTTCAAATTAGACACCACATCTTCTTGTACTTTCTGTAAATTTGTTTCGACAAATGCCCAAACCCCACAAATTACAATTTTACAAACCAGCACATCTATTATTTCCCTTCCTAATAATGCTTGTTGCCATCTCAATCTCAGCTTGAAAAATCTGCATACAAACTTTACTGTACTATGAGTGTTAACATCTTACACATAGAAATACATCTGTAGTTCATTCTCTGTAGTTTCAAACATTCAACAAAGTGCTAACCAGCCAATTCCCTCTAAAATGGTGGCTAATTTACAAGTATTTAAAAAGTATTTAGCATTAATGAAATTAGCAGAGCCAATGTCCTACCAGTAGACAATAGGCATGCAGTGCATTTCCAGAATCACTTTAGCTTTGTACACACTCCTTACATGCAGTGTTAAAACTGCAGCTGGGAGACATATAAAACCAAGGCCCTTTTGTAAATAAAGTGCTGCCTCAGAGAAAACCTACCTTTCAAATTCAATCTACTCCTTTATGTGTTCTTAGGTTATAATCTACTCCTTCATCACAGCTTCTGTACTGAACTGGGAGTTTTCTTCACCATTTTATCTGCTTATACTGCATTTTTTTAAAATTTGTACCGTAAGAAAGCTACAATAGATTTCAGAAGCTGTGCTCCATTCAAAACTTGGGCCATAAAACTTTAAAAATAACTTCAAATTTACTATGTACATATACATGAGGCTCTTAGACTCTTGAGAATCTTTGTTGGACACATTAGATGATTCATTTGTTTCCCTTCTTGCCAAAACTATAGAGTCCTGTGGGGGGGGAAAAGAGTTTTCAGTACAAACAGAATCCAGAACAGGCACAGGGGGGAGTAGTTCACAGAGAAATGTTAATGCTGAAATCAAATAGGGTTTACCTGGTACATCTTTCCTGCCTTTGGAGGCTTTGTGGAGGTCTTACGTAAACAAACTGCACAAAAAGATTATGCAGATTAAAGAAGAACTGCAATAAAATCAAGACATAAAGTGCATGAATACATAGGACTTTCTAAAAGCTCCATGAAGCTGTAATTTGGTAAAGTCTTGGTTTCTGGCACAACTCCACCTACTTGTAAGGTGTGTGGACTGATGAAGGTCACGAGATCTCACAATAAAGTTGTTGCTGTGATTGTCATTCTCTAAAGCTTCATGTAGGCAGAATGAGCCTTAAGCTAAATGACTAGCTAAGACTAGCTTACTGAAATACTCACAACAACACTGTTACAAAGATGATGTTTTGTATATTTTAGTATAAGATGAAAATGTTCTTAATTTTGCACGTATCTGGTGTTTTGACTGAAAAGTTGGGGGATCATGAAAGTTGTTGTAGTTGATGTGAAGGTGGACATGGATAGAAATTATAAGACTGTCTATCGAACAGTTTCATTATTCACCAAAAATAAAAATCTGCTAGTGATGTCACAGAGATGTCAGGTAATTTTTAAAGTCATTGGGAATAGTCCCCTGGGGATAATGAATCTCTCTCCCATTTAGTTATGGAGACATTTCAGCCAAAAATATTAGGTAGTTTATCTATCAGCTAAACAAGTTGTTCACTGCTCCCGGTGAACTTGCACTTGAATTAATAAACAATACATACAATACATACATACATACAATACATACATCTGCAATACATACCAACTTTCTCTCACTGCTTCAATGTCACTCACAAGATTCTGTGCTAAGCAGATGCCAAAAATCTGAAAAAATAAAACAAAAAAATATAATGACAGATCAGGCACATGATACATTCACAGAAGTCTGGTGTAATACTAAAACTATTAACACTACTGCTCACCTGTAATAATGCAATCCCAATAAAAATGCCTGCCACCACAGTCAGGTTGTCTTGAAGCCACTTCTCAAACTGAGGCACACAGCCTTTGATATAAATGAAGTGTTGCTGCTCTGAGTCCTGCAACAACATTAACAGAACAGTCAAGTCAAACCAATATTGTCGAATAATAATTACATGCAGATTGAATGTTTCGAAAAGCTTTACTGTGTGCAGTCATGTTTGGATTAAAATGCCTTCGCAACACTTTACATCATAGATATGTTTAATAGTAGCACATGATTTTCCTTTTCATCATGTGGTCTCCCTTCACAGGAAAATCTCCCTGAGCTAATAATGTCCCTGCTTGTTAACACACTCAACTTGCTGTTTTTTTCTGCTCTGGCTTGTTAAAACTGCTTCAGTCTGGCTTTTCCTCAAATTTTGAGTCAAGAAAAACAAATGTACCCTTTTCCTTACAGTATGCTACTATGGAGTAAAGCCAAAGCTAATGATAGGGGGAGGGGGGGTCGATTCCCATTGCATTACTACAGCATGAGTAATACCACACATCCCAAAGTACTGATGCAGAGCCAGCTGCTGCATTTTGAGGAGTGAGGAAACATACTGGTAGAGGATTATTGTGTCCAGGGTGGAGTACTTGATGACCTCATGCAGCAAATAAACCTGCCCGAGGCAAAACAAGCAACAGCTATTTCCACCCCTTTTACTGCTTTAAAGCATCGGCTTAGTTTTACTCTCAGTCTGTGTTATGAATGTTTTCTCACCGCCTTTGCTCGGATGTCATATCCACACTGAGTGTTGATGACATCCTCCTGTAAAGAAAAATAAATTTTTATAAAGGTTTTACAAAGGGTAAAGCCAAGATATATCGGGGAAATCTAAAAAAAAGAAAATGCTGCTTGGAACTGGAATTTAGCGTCATCTTTTTTCCCTTTTTGTCACTGTCAAAATGAACATGCTATACCATTTCATGACCTGGGGCACTGCTGTCAGGTTTACCATTAGAGCAGGTTTGGACAAGCTATGCTCCAAGAGAGCTAAACGTGTAAAAATCTGTAAAGAACCAGAGCTACATATGTGAGATTTGGATTAAAGGCAGAATTGGGGAGGACATTAGACTTGGCTTGGCTGTTGTGAGCCCTACTCACATCCTGAAACACTTAAACTTAACTACAGTGACAGAGAGGTCACTGTTTTAGATTAGTATTTATTAGTATTGTGAATAACAATATCTTAGTGTCTGCCATGTAAAACATTGTTAGGAAAGGTGTAAAATAAAACGTTTTAAGGAAGGTTAGTGATATGCTATATTTATCCTATTGTCAAAAAAGCTGCACCACAGTAAATAATAAATATATTCATTCACTGTTGCTTGTGTAGTTAGTATTTCTCTATGTCAAAGAGCCTTTATTGTTCTACAAAACAGCTTTAGAAAACACATAAATACTGTTTCAGTTATGTTTGCAAAAAACTACAGTGCCATTACTTTGGGGAATTACAAAGTTGTTTTTTTTCGAGAAATTTAAATTGTATGTGAACATTTTTTTAAAGATTTATATCTAAGTGTACACTAAGTGTTGCTCTCAGAGCAGATGACCTTAGAGGAACAGCATGCCCTTGGGTCAGCAAATAAAAAAACACTCTTGTGCAACTTTCATTACCATGAAGTCTGTTTTGCTGAAGCAGAGAGCTGTCACTGCTTTGCACAGTGTATGAGGCATTTTCAGCCAAACACCGCCTTGGTCAAAAAGATAACTCCACCCAGCCTCTTTTAGACTTTGCTGTGCTGGCAGAGTCTGAGTGGACTAAATACTGAGGCCTGGGCGTCCTGTTGGAAGTCAGCCATGACCTTCTGGAGGACAGAGATAACTAAGCTATCTGTCACAGGGAGGACTTTCACAATTTCCCCTCAAACTATCAGCGCTGTAAATGTTTCAGCAAGTTAGAAAGTGACCTATTCCACTTAAATTCCAACTCTGAGACTCCACAGCACAAAGTTACACCCATAAGCGTGTTTTGCTTAACCATAAAAGGGAATGAGTTAGCTGACACATTTTGGGGGTTTGGGGGGCTTTTTGGGGAAGACCTACCGCTGGATCCTTGGTGCAGCAGGAAAAGGGCACTCCACATTTCTCTCGACTTGGGTTTGAATCAGTGCAGTTGAAGTAGATGTTCAAATTCCAGTCATCAGCTCCAAAAGCTCCACAACACTCCCACTACAAAGTTAGACAGACAACGAGACCTCATTTTTTTTGTGTCCATAAAGTCCCACATAAATGAACAACCATGACTCTTACAAGTTAAAAAGCAACACTGGAGTAAAATCAGAAACTTAGTCCTCACATATTCCTGAGTAAAGTCTATTAGGTTCTGCAGATCAATGTCATCCCTGTAGGCCCGAATGTTGTTGTTAATAAAAAAGTTGAGCTGGTCCTTGATCCAGTCTTTGAATACAAAGGCCAGGACTCCTGCAGTCAGCTCCAGGAAGAAGATGATACCCAGGAACACAGAGAACTAAAACAAACAGTCACATTTCCTCCTAATTTACCAAATGTTATTATGAACCAAGGCAGATGGAAAAATCTCTGAGGAAGGCTTTAGGGAACATACAAACTTGAGCAGGAAAGAGTTTTCTCGCAGTGCTCCAATGCAACCAGCAAATCCGAGGATGAACATCACACCACCCACAACAAGGAAGAGCCAGACAGGGTCGAAACCCCCCAGGTCTGTGATGGATGAGATGTTGGATAGAACACCCTAAAAAAAAAATCATGACAGGTGAGGGGAAAGATATGAAACCACTCGGGAAAGCTAAAAAACTCCTACTGCAAGCTAAAAGATTGATACCACTCACATATACCGATCGGCTATGTGTGAGTGGGATTGGTCTCAAAATTTTTGTCTGTTCCCCACGTGCTTGAAAAACACCTGTCGAGGCATGGACTCTACAAGACCTCTGAAAGCATTCTCTGGTCTCTGGCCAGTTCCTCCTGTCCACATATCCACATGTCCTTAAGCAAGACACAGAAGCTTAAGGCTAACACCTCACATGCATGTTTGAGGGAAACTGAAAGCTAAAGCAACAGCTTGAACTCTTTGTAATGTTCCTCAAACCATTCCTGAACCTTTGTTTCAGTTTGGCAGGATGGATTATCTTGTTAAAAGTGGTCACCGCCATATGCGAATGCCAATGCCATGAAGAGGTATACTTGGTCAGCAAAAATGTTTAGGTAGGTGCTACGTGTCACCTAAATTACTTCTACACCCAGGGTTTCTAAGCAGAATATTGCCCAGAGCATCAGCCTACTTTCCTTCCTCCCATGATGCAACCTGGTGCCATCTCTTGTCCAGGTAATTAATGCACACAAACTGTCTGTCCACATGATGTGAAAGAAAAAAAAGATCATCAGCCCAGGCCCAGCCCATCAGCCTTCTTCCATTGCTCCATGGTCCAGTTCTGATGTTTACTTGCGCACTCCAACTACCAATGGTAGACGGTGGTAAGAATCGACCCTCGAGATAATCAGGGTTATTCACTTCACCAGTGCAGTGGCTTTAATGTTGTGGCTAATAAAATCTGTAAAATGTGTAAAATACTTTATGTATCAGACACCAGATGGCTATTAGCTTAGTTTAGGATTAATCCTACGAATACAGAGACCTCTTTTAAAAATTTTAATTTTGAGCATGTTTCTACATTTTAACGCTTTATTGACTAAACTATTAATTTAATGAAATACAATATTTCTCTGGTTACAAATGATGAAAATTATTATATTAAAATTATTAACATCAGTGTGTGAGGATAAAGCCATAATCAAAAAGAAAACATCTTGAAAGTGGAGACACTCACTTGACTGTCTGTTCCACTTCTACAGCCCCAGTACTTAGAGTAAACAATGAATGAATCTGTGAAATACATCAGATTCATTCAGAGTCCATTGTTCAAAGCGGCGTCCCACCGGAAAGCATGAAATTCCTTTCTGATTCAGTAAAGCCACTGCTACCAATTCATGCAGACAGATAGGAGTAAACCACAAGTAGTGAATGTAAATTAGCCACTTAGTTTATGGATTTGTTTGCATATGTTGATAATTGAAATTACAGAAATTTTATTAAAATTAATTAATGCAACTTTTCATCACACTAATTCATAAAACTTACCTTTTCATTCCATGCCCACAACCCGATGCCAAGGAACGCTATTCCAAGGAACTGACAAAGAGACAAGAGAGCAGGATTATTTTACTGTGACTGCAACATGTCATCACAGAGAGAGAGAAACAACAGAGATTTTCCTGGCTGTGCTCCACTTACTAAATATTTCCTATTCTAAGTCTGCAGTTTCTGCGGGAATCTCCCACATTAGAAAGCATCATTACTCGGCTCGAGTGCATTATGACCGTACAAGCTTTCACCTTCAGGGCAAAACAGAGAAGATGAGTCCTTCAGAAGTATGGCCAAAGTTTGTAAAGTTTAAACCTTCATCTGAAAATGCAACTCCACAAATACAAGCTCCACCATACAAAAAAACAACCATATATCAACAAGATCCAGTACCACTGCAGACTTTTCTAGGCCTGAGGTCCAGGGTCAGGGCCAGAGAGGTGGCTCCAGTTTGGCCACCCCAATAAAAAAAATCCTACACCTGCCGCTGCATAGTTTGTTTGAAATAGTCTGAAAATATGTAATAAACTCTTCTGTGGTCTGACAAGTTAAAAAGGAAAGAAGGACCATCTCATTTTATATCAATGCAACTGTCAAAACACCATTAAGCTTAAAAATATACACTTTTTTTTGTTTATTAGTTCGTTTGTTTGTTTTTGAGGAAAACATGCTGCCATCCAGGCAGTCTTTTTTTCCAGGCAAGGCCCTAGTTGTTTAAAGAACATGCCAAAGCACAGTGTGGCTCTGTAGCAAAGGACTCCAAGTGTTAAACTGGCCCACCTGCAGTCCAGGTCTTTTATTTTGAGGTAAAAAATATGACAAGCGAGGCCCTAAACTGTGTAACTGTGATGGAAATCCTAAGAATCTGCCAAAGAATTTTGTTCCAAAACTAAAGCAACTGGTCTCCTCAGTTACCAAACACTAACACTGTAGTTGTAATGAAGAGCTGTTGCAAAGACAATGACATGCTCAGGAGTTTTTTGACAGCGGTTGCTTGGCAAGACAATACAATATACAAATGACTATTAACATTAAATTAACATAATGATGCTCATAATTATCAACATAATAATGATGCTCTCCTTGTTTAGAGGCACTTAAAGGCACATTAATAGAGTGGATACTAGTTAAGAACGTTTGCCTCATAAAGCACTTTGCAAATTAAATCATTCACTGTGTTGTTATACTAAGAGTCTCTAAGGGCCCTCGTCCTCAGTGATGCAAATATTTTAGTAAATATCTGTTTTACAAAAGAAATTTGACTTGCAACAGAGGAGAAATTACAGATATAAACAATAAAAATCAATTATGTTTAAGTTCTATTTAGCTGAGTCACTTTTAGGTATCTGTTATTTTTTTATGTAGATTCTGTTTCACAAGTGTATATGAGTGAATATTTATTTTTAGCAGTATTACTAGAGGGGTGTCATTATTAATAAACTCTGGTTTCAGTCTACTCTATTTCACTCAGATTTGATGTGCAATATGACAATTTATATTGGTGTATACTATAAATTTTAGAAAGCTGAACCAGCCCATTATGCATAATACATATAGATTTAAATGTAAGGATTAAAACTAAAATTTAAAAATATATAAGTACATTTATTTAAAAACTGTATTGATATGTTTGGGGTATTTTAGGCCTACTTAATTTGAGGTATTATTTGATTTTCCATTGATCTCACTTTATATTTCTACCCCACTACTCGACAGAGGGAAATACTGTACTTTTTTTTTTTACATTTATCTAACGGCTGTAATAACAAGCTGCTTATTTTATGATTTTAAGATTAAAATTCAGTAAGACTTAACATAAATCTATCTTCTGTAAACCAATCAATATGTTTTCATTATTTGTTTCATGGATGAAACATCAGAAAACTAAAAAACAGCCATTAAAAAGAACACAGTCATGAAACTTACAGGGCCGAACCCCAAATTCGTCTCTTTTCTATAAAATACAACCCAGAGAAGCAGTCAATTCCAAAATTGGGGGATTTTATTCTGGAAATTGGCTTTAAAACAATTACTGACTATGAAACTATTTAAAATAACTGCCTATAAATAAATCAATAAATATTTCAATTCACATATTCAACACCTGGTTAGCAATTATTTTTGATAATACCGGAGCAATTTTTTTGTTTTCCTATAAATAAATAACCAAAAAGCATGTCTTACCTTTCTTCTTCTTCTGTTTCAGAGTTAAGTAACCAGCTATTGTTTAAAAGTGGAGGCCAAGGTTTATGAATGGTCAAAGCTCTAATGGGAGGTGTTTGTTTTCTGTTTTATTTATGCCATTTCTCTCAGGAAAGAGAAGGATCAGGGGTGAGCTCTGTTCCCACCCTACACTCACTCAAACACTGAATGTCCTAAGATGAGAATACCGTGATGTAAATGAGTGAAAGGCAGGAAATCCCTTCATCAGTGCTCCGCAAACACGGCTGCTGACAACAACACAAAGCAAAAACAAAAGCGTGCAGGGAGCTGACAGTGGGAGCAAGTGCACAGCAGCAGGGAGCCTGTGAGGAGGAGAGCATCATCCATGTCTCCCATGAAACCAACAGGGAAAAAAACACCAAAACAATTACCGTTTGAAAATAAATCTACAGCTGATGGAGAACAAACAAAATGTCATGTCAGTACGTTCAAAGGATTAGAGACCAGGCCTGAAGTCGCACAAACAGCACACTTACCCAGAATATGATGTTGAATCCGAAAATGAAATACTTGATGCAGCAGCTCACTTCATGAGCCTTAAAATGCTTTCCGGACATCATTTTTTTCCCCTCAAACACCACCGGGGGTGGGGAGGAATCACATCTATGGTCCTCTGTCTATTTGACAGCTTGGTTTCGGAAACACCCTGATATATATATATATATATTTTAGGCTTGGCAATTGTTTTAGCATCTAATAATAGACATCCTCCTGTGTCTCCGCGGACAAATGGCGCAGATGAGCCGCAGAGGAGCGTTTTATCCGTCCGTGTCTCTCCACAGAGGACAGTTTATTCCAATACACACCTCCAACAGGATAACGGAAAAATAAAGCCACTCTACAGCCGATGGTCTTCTGTCTGACCCATAATATAGACATGGCTGTTATTTCATTGACATGTGGGGGGACCAATCAGAGTCCTCGGTATTCAGAAGAGGCGGGACTTCCTCCAGCCGAGGGATCCTCATATGACCATGAGTATAATTTCTGCATCTCGGACTAATGAATTAGACTTTTAATGTAATATATGACTATTAGATGAAAGCTTATTACACCCATATGTCTATGGAGACCCAAGTATCTGGTAGGTTGGCAGTTCTCATGTACATCATCCAGGTAAAGCTCACACACACACACACACAATCTGCTGTGGCGGGGTTAATGCTGCTTTCTGGTGTTCATTTGAGCACATTTTAAAAAATGTTTATAGTTAAAACGGAGGTTCGTTGGTGTTCTCAGTGCCGATATATAAAATAATTTTGCCCCCTAGTGGTAAAAAAATGTCATTTGAATCACAGTGTATCTGAGACCAAATACTGTTTAATAAACAGCTATAAAATCCTGGATTACACATGAATCATATTTCTGATGTATGATACTGTGTGTGATGTGATAAAAAAGCGCCATTGGTATTTTGGAATATTGGCTTGGTTTATTGCATAAAATAAAATACAATTATAAAGGTCTATTCTATTACAAAAAATTGTTTACAAAACAGGATAAATTATCAAAATAAATAGTCTGTGCAGTTTTTCTGTATAGTTGTTCCAAGAAGAAAAAAGAGATTTACAAACACATTTACATCCATACAAAAATAACTCTTTGTTATGAGATCATAATCATACCTTTTGCCAAGACACAAATCGTGATACAGAAGGCAGTGTAAAAAACAGGCTGTTCTGTTCACACAGATCTGATGCTTCATACAAACATCCCACCATATCACACGTCGGATATACATCATATAACATGATTTGCAGCACAATCTAAGTATTATCTGGCACTACTTTGTTCACCTTGCCAATACGGTCTCCAAAGTTTTACCTGAAGATGCAATAAAAAAAGAAAGTTTGTTTTAATGTTTGACAATGCAAACATAAATTATGCAATATCAAAATATTTCCCTTCCTATTTGCTTCAATTTTAGCTGCAAGTCATATAAAAAAATACTTCTTTTGGATTCAACAAAATACTTCATGGTGTTAATAAAAAAATACTTGTCATCATGGGTCTTCATTTCACCACCTAATTACAAGCAATTGTTTTAGCTGTTTGTTTTACTACAGGCCTCCATAGCAAGACATGAGTAGAATTATATTAGTTACACAGTTTGTCCAACAATAAGGTAAAAAGGTTTAGTTGATCTTTGTCTTTGAAGGTTAGTGTTTTACTTTGCAACACACAAACACAAACACTTTTTCCCTCTACACACAGGGTCTCTATTCATCTGTTGTCCAACTAACTCAGATAGATTAGTTTTAGTTTTAGAGGTCATAAAATCTAATCTGACTCACAGATTTACCTGTTGTGAGCTACACATCACATCTAATTATGCTTTCATGTAATCAATACACTATTAGAGCAAACCATTTCTAAGAATGCAAATCAATAATGTCACACACTTTTAAAGACACAATGCACCATCAACTTCCTTTATAATTCCTTATCCTATCTGATTAAAGCTTTTTTTTGGGCAATGTTTACATGTTTTTTTTCGGTGACATTTAGCACAAAGTTTAAAATACTGAGTCTGGAATAAATAACCCTGAAGGGCAGTTTAAGAGTGCAGAAGTCTGGGTCTTGAAAGCTGTACATTAGCGAGTACATTTTTAAGTAAATGGTGATAATTATGTTATTCTGAAATAATGTGCACTCAGACAAAGACTTTAAGAGCCATTGTACAAAATCTGTAATTATTTCACTTAACTATTAAACATATTTTGAAACATTTGGTTTTTACATTCTGCTTTGTTTTCTTTGGGATTTGGCCAATATCAAAGGGTACATATACAACCTATACAATGTGAATGATACATTTCTCCCTGGAATTTAACTGCATATTAAATGGTTCCTTAATAAAATATACACAGGAATACAATAAACACATTTCTCGTCTACTATCTTGAACGTTTCTGATTTTTCATTGAACTTTCTGTCAAAGCAGAGGACATGTATGACAGCAGGAATCCATTATGCATTTTTAAACACATAAGGCTTTGTGTGAAATACATTTTCTTAACACTACAATATGATGTAATATCATACTATGAACCAGCCTGTTGTTGATTCATTTAGTTTAAATCAATTACGGATTAATAACAGCTAATGAACCCAGTACTTTATTGTTTCTAAACATGGTTTTAAAACGGCCAGACAGCACCTATGAGATGGTATAGTTATGTTTATAAAGGCAATATCATGCTTCTTAATAATGAGGTTTTCTGAGTCACTATAAAACATACAAAATCTTCTCTCTAAGACAAAGATGTCTTAATAATACTAATACTTTCACTCTTGAGGAGATTACATAATGCCTCCAGCAAAGCCTGAGAATGTGCTTGGTACACTGTAAAGGTTTCTTGGTGCTGATATTGTGTTTGAAAAGACACTCTGCCTTTGAAGCTCTCATCTACCTGCTACACCGCATCTATAACCACCAGGACAAACCCGGGGGGGGACGGGGTCTGTAAGGATTATGTTCTTTGACTTCTCCAGTGCTTTTAACGCAATCCAGCCTGTCCTGTTTTGGGGGTGGGGGGGTGGGGGTGGGGATTTAAGAGCAGGCTCATTGACCCCCCCATGATTGCCTGGATTTTGGACAACCTCACTGAATGAACCCAGTATGTCCATCTGAAGAACAGTTTGTCTGACACTGTGACCTGCAGCACAGCTGCTCCCCAAGGGACAGTCCCATCTCCCCTTCTTTTCACCCTAATTACCTGACTTCAGGTACAACTCAGAGTCCTGCCACTTTTTTTTTTCTGATGACTCTGCGGTTGTTGGAGGTGGAGAGCTCACGGAGTATCAATCAGTGGTGGACAGTTTTGTTAACAGGTGTGAGCACAATCATCTCCAGCTCCACATCAGTAAAACAAAGGAACTGCTGGTGGACAGTCTGGGACTACATTCAATCCTCTTTCCATATGGGGAGAGGGGGTGAAGGTAGTTTCGGGGTACAAATACCTGAGTGTCCACCTGGATAATAACTGGACTGGTCAGTTAATGCAGCATCAACATACAGGAAGAAACAGAGCAGGCTGTATTGACTAAGGAGACCAAGGTCCTTCAAGGTCCTTTTATGAGTTCGTGGTAGCCAGCTCCATCTTCTATGTTGTGGTTTGCTGGACCCTCTGCATGTTGTGGCTGAGAGAAGAATGTTGTCTAACCTCCTCTCAATCCTGGACAATCCCTCCCACCCACTCCACTGCGTGCTGGCTGCACAGAGGAACACTTTCAGCCAGTGGCCATTAAACTGTTCCACTCATCCCCCTCATGTAAAAAGCAGGGGGGCTAAATGGTCAAAATGGACAAGTAGTATTGTTATTTTATTTACATTGACTCCTCTAGCGTTTTTTTTTTCCTACTCATTGATCAGCGGTTTGTACTTGTTTCTTGTCTTTATTTGGTTGAAATCTTTTCCTTTCCTTTCATTTCTACTGTTCATGTGGAGAGCAGCTATAACAGTGCAACACAATTTGCCCATGGGCTCAATAAAGTTGTTCTAATCTTGAATCATCTGGTGTGGATAGCACCAGTGAACCCATCCCAACCCACAGATGTGGTGATGTATGCGGTTGTCACATTGCTTGAATGCATCCTGTTGAAAAGCTTAGCAGCAGACTCAGGGTACTTTAAGTCACCTTGACAGTAGATTTCTTGTGGATAAACAGGAATGAGACATAGGGCACACCAATAAAAGCCCAATTCTCATTGGGCCAGAACATGATGACGGGTCCTCGCTCAGGGGCCTCAGTCGCAACATCAAAGTAGGCGAAGCAAACACAACCCAAGTAGGATGCCAGGCAAATAAGGATGTGCCTGTAAGAGTTGAAAGAGTTTGAATGAGCCAGACTGTGGTGAAACAGTTATATCTACATTCCATTCTAACAACTGCTACTGGTAAAAAATCTCTTTCTTAGCATTTTTTCCCTTAATTTAAATGTTTGCAAGTTCAATTTCTTAAAACAATCCCACCAGTCCCAAAGCAGTAAGAACATTCCTTCAGTATTGTTGTCAATCTTCAGTATTTATGTAATTCTTGCTTTATCCATATTTGATTTATCCATATTTTACCAGTGTCAAATATATATAGATCCATATTTTTTGGAAATATCTTAAACGTAGCTAAACACTTCACATCACCTGACTGTATTGGCAGGCTTATTCAAATTTTCAAAAAACAAAAGCAATTGAATAGCATGAATTTAAATAATAACCTTTAAAATTTTCAATAGTTTTTTTTTCCTGAGTTTTCTGAGTAGGCTTTGAGCTTACCAAGCACAGTGTAAGTAGGGAAAGTTGACAGAAGACCACATTTCGCAGAATATCCTGTCACTGATCCAGCAAAGCAGTGCCAACGCCCACCACATCCCTGAGATCAGGCCCAGCTTCAACACACGTGGGTTTTCACACCTGCAGTGATCAAATGTGTACAACTGTGAAAACACACGTATACAAACACCACTGGAAAACAACCACAAACAGACTTGCATGTAACCTCTTACTTACATATAATAATTTATTCTTACATATTTATTTAACTCATCTGTATTATTAAATAATTATCAATCAACACCATTATACTCGTGACACACAGTACATAGACTAGATTTTGTACATTTTGTGATTATATCAACTGCTTAGTTTTATAGAGAAAAATACATGAATATAAAATCCACAAGATATGTCATTTGATGCTCTGAAATAGACTGGTGACCTGTTCAGGGTGTACCCGACCTCTTGCAGAGTGACAGCTGGGATCGACGACACCCTGCCCTCGTGACCCTTAACAGGATAAGCGGTTTACATAACAGATACATGGATGAGTGCCACCTCATTTGAAATAAATCTATCAAATATGCACTTGGTGGTTTCCAACAATGTGTCACCATTTAGGTTTTAACAGGCGAAATGTTTTTCTCTTTGCATACCAGCAGATAATCATCCCTTATGCTGTGTGTTTCGGTCTCCAATAACATTAACAACTAATGTCCATTTAGCTTAGCTTCAGCTTATCGCTAAATGTGTCATTTTTGTCCTGGGCAGGTAGTGTACAGTAGGTTTTTTTTAGTTTTTTCATTTAAACAGCTGCCTGAAATGACCAAAAAACACCAAAGGTACGGACCAGTAAGTGTTCATACTCGAGAAAGTATTAGAATCTGTTTCTCTACACTCCCGTCTAGTCGCCGACACACCACTGACCTACAGATACATGAGCTAAGAAAGAGTGCTGTTGATGAACTATTCTTAGTCTTGGCTTCCTTAGAGATAGCAAAGTGCTGAGTGCCAAAACAAAGACAGGGACAAGGAAGGCTGAGTAAACAGTGTTGACGATGCAGATGAGTGGTCACCGTGACAGTTTGTCACCTTCCCTTAAGACAGCGCATTTGATGAAGTCATAGCATTTTACACTTGGAACTTTGGATCACCAATGTTCCAAGGTGAAAGGAATGTTGGGATGACACAAACTTGTTCCAGAAAGAGCAACAACACAGTAAAATACATGATAAACAACAAACACCCCTCAGCTGCAGATGTCATGGGAAGTTTTAAGCGCTAGAAGAATTAAAGGAGCAACCCTGGGAAAAAAAGCCTAAGTATTACAAACATGTTAGTAACCACTTGCCTATTTACACATCAACAGTATATAATAAACATAATAAGCCACTTGGAGCTGCCTTTCTGGCCACCCAAAATTCACTCATTGATCTCAACCAACTCCTAAGAAAAATATTTGGCTTATTGGCTTGGTTCAAGTCACTAACCTTCAAAGTTGAACAGCTAATGGACTGGGAACTTATTACAAGACATTTTGCTCGCTGCAGTGTGGAAACAAGCAAACCGAGTGCAAAATGTCATGCTGGAAACCAAAAACAATCAGCTAAAAGCGGCTAAAAGTCTTGGGGGAAACTGCAGAATCAAGTGGTTATTTAGACATCTCTGACATTATTGAATGACATATCCATTGTTGATAAAGATGTCCCAAGCCATTTCCAAGCATCAGGCATATTACAATGAAGTTCTATCTGCTAAAATAAAGCAGTTCCAAAATGGATCCTCTCTTTAGCAAACCATGCTGTATGTATTGTCTGTGGTGCATTGCTGTTCTCCTTAATGATAGTCCAGCACTACACTTTGACCATTCCTCTGCATACACAAGTGAAAAGTAAACTGTGTGAATGCAAAAACACAAAAACACACCCTTCAAACCTAAGTCTAAACCAGCTAAGCTCAGCCCTTCACGTGCTGCCATAAGTCAACCAACAATGCTTCCTGCTAACAGGCACTGGCAAAACGATCACTACTGAGCAAAGATATCTGGAAGTTTGTGAGTATCAGTCAAACAAAGGCTTGTAAGAAAAACACACTATTTGAGACCAAGATTTCTTCTTGGATGTAGAGTTTGACTGTTAGAGGCAAAGATAAGGAAGGGCCGGTCTGCCTGTCTTTCTGGGGTGTGGACCTCGAGGGAACAGAAAGGAAGAGGCTCCACAGGATCAGCGACCTTCTAAAAGAAAACACTGACACAGTAGTGTTTTATGAACTGGAGTAAACGGTGCAATGGCATGTTTGATGTCTGTGTCAGGCTAATTATAAACTAAACTAAAAAAAACGTAGTGGGCATATCTGAAACTAAAACCAGGACACTGGTTTGTACAATTAAACGGAAAGTATGCATTAAATGTTTTAAAGATTTTGTTTTTGGGCACTGGAACACTCATTATTATATGGTATGCAACTTAAGTCCATTAGACACTCGTAAAAATACATGATTACTTTTGAAAAGACATTTTATCCGTAATACACTTTGCTCCCTACAGACAAATTGTTAAGACCTAGTTTGTTTTTTGATCATACCAGTCCTTTATGAATAACTCAGTTATTATTACGCAACTATGACAGGTAACATTGAATTAACATTCCCAGTTGACGTCATATTTGTAAGGATATCCTATATACAGGCACATATTGTTTTTGTCCAACTGGAAGTGACTTGAATAGATGCCAATGGTCACACTGTAAAAGAAAAAGCAAACAACATCAACAAAATAGCTGGAGGGCAGCAGACCTTCATCCAGAGCAACAGGAATTCTCTCAAACAGAACAAAAGCAAGCAACTTCGACAGATGACTGGCACTGGGAGTAATGTCAGGAATTACAAACATGTTTAACAATGGATGACTTAGGGTTACAAGACCGACGGAGGCGAGTAATGGTTGTGGGAAACGGAAGCAACAGAGCATGGCTCCACATTACTGTGACTGGGGAAGACACACACACACACACACACACACACACACACACACACACACACACACACACACACACAGAGTAAATGAATGAATTGATTCGTGTTTTCAGGAACATTCTTTTATATAATTAAACTCAGAATAGACAAAAGTACAAAAGGTCAGAAGTGACAGACTTCAGAAACTGCATCTTAATATTTAAAACAATAATAACAAAAGTAGGTCATTTTAAACTTCGACTAGTATTACGTTTACTCATTTCATCTCTACAGATTGTATGACCTGTGGTGTGTAGCAGAAACTAATTATAAACGAACATAAAGTAATAGCTGTTGCGTAGTTGACCAAACCAACATACAAAGCTAAGGCCGCCTTGCAAATCACAATAAGAGGGTTAATATGA
Organism: Channa argus; assembly: GCF_033026475.1. Taxonomy (NCBI): domain Eukaryota; kingdom Metazoa; phylum Chordata; class Actinopteri; order Anabantiformes; family Channidae; genus Channa; species Channa argus. The sequence continues at coordinate 13,326,825 of NC_090199.1, forward strand.
GATCAAATCAAATATGCTCAACATTAAATCAAACAGGGGGACAAAATGCTGTTTACAGAGAAGACCTCACAAACTCTATGCCGATGATATTTCTAGTACCTGATTTTTGTTAATGGTGTATTCGGATTTTGTACATCACTCCTTGGAAGCTAGCTAGTGGTGGAACTCAGCTAGGACTTTCTGGTAGATATAGGAATAACTGGTGGAAACCAGTTTTGGAAAATAAACATCAGCCCTAATCCAGCAGCACAATGATAAATTAACCACAGTAGAATAATAGTAGAAAAAAACAGTATATTAAATATACGAATTTCTTATAGACATAACCTTTCTGCAGCCTAAGTCAATGCAAAGCATGTAAAATTAGAAGTCGGTGGTTTTGTTTCTCGCATGGATTGTGTCGATTTTAATAAATGAGACTGTTCTGGTTTGGAGGGGCCTGGTGGATCAGATGTAGAGCATTGGTATGGGATGCAGAAAGCCGCAGGTTAGAATCCCACCCCACCACTTGTGGCCCCGCCCAGACACCAAGGGCCACCTTAAAATGGGAGGGTAGTGTCAGCAAGGGCATCCAGCCTAAAAGCTCATGCCAAATCAATGTGTGGAACATGTTCCACTGTGGTGACCCCTGAAGGAAATCTTTTGTTATCTTGCACTTGTTTGACGTCATTTTTCCCTCATGTTATAACTTATTGAGTCAAATGCCATCAATCTGTGGAGTTTTTAGTTCAAGGATTCTAGTATGTAAATATTACAAACTTTATAATCCACTGAGTGAGTGAGATGCCCATTTAAGCATTCTGGACTGTAAAATGAGGTATGATGATCCTAGATCAGGACTACACAAACATTTGACTAACCTTTTAAGCTCAGTAATGAGCAGTGCAGTGCAGGGGATCCCCAGAGTCATGAGGGACAGCGAGTTGACAACAGGTTTAACAAAGGCCAGTGCAGTTGTGATCCCTGACAAGATCCCGATGACCACTTTGAACCTTGACCTAGTTAGAGAAGCAAAACAATTTAGAAAAGCAGACTCCATACAAATGTAACCCTGTATGAAGGGCATTGTGAAATACTAGAAGAATGTTAGGATAACTTAGAAGACGCACTTTAACACACTGATTCAGATAAAAAACAAGCATCACTATGCTACAGAAGTGTGAGAAAATCTAAGGGACAGCATGAAGTGAAAGACCAGCCATGATCACTCTTTGACAATGGAAAGAGAAGTACAGACATGTGATGCAGCATTTACTGCTGTCAGCTATTTCAGACAGGCCTATAATTAAACAGGGGTGCCATGGCAGTGAACATTTCACATGACAAACCAACAGTAAGCTCCTACAGATGAAACCTGCTGAACACAAATACAGCAAAACAACCTGAAATAAATATTACAAGTGATGTTTGCCTACAGAGAAAACCAAAGGTCTTCAGCTGTCCATCTAAAGTTCAAGTAAAAATCTGCATTCATGTGAGCATATCCAAAACAACCCTGTCCTGATATTTTTCCTGCATACTGCATTTATTTTAACATACCGATCTCTCCTGAAGATCCTGGGTAGATATCTCTTGGGGAACCACATAGCAATGGCACACATGAGCACCCATAGGATGGCCAGCTCATCCAGCATTTGGCCAAGGAAGCTCAGGGTAGCATGAAAATATGTGGATCCAATACCTGAGAGACAAAGACATAGAAACACACAAATGTTTGTCAGAAGATAAATGTCATCTAGAATCATTCGGGGTGCTAATGAGACAAGAAATATGAGGACTTCCAAACATTGTTTGAAAATAAAAGTAAATTAAAGACACTACTTTTATTGCTGCTGCCAAACAGAGGTTAAGTTATACTAGGAGCAAAAAACTCCATAATGTGTGTATTATGTCCTGTATACAGGTGGCATATCCCCATTTTCTTTTACTAATTAGGATGGTGATGAAAATAATGAAAAGATTGATCGGAACAAACATGTCTCAGAACAATGTAAAATAGATGGACATGTCACTGACATCATGGATGTGAGGGACAGGACAGACTGTTTATCATCTACAAAAGCAGCTTAGTAAGCCAACACGCACAGCAGAAATGCCTGCTGTTTCAAGCAGAGAGACACAATGGAAAGTCAATCTCAAACCCAGTTAGTTGAAATGTAGCTTTACTGTTACTGTACGTTTTTAAAAGCTGTGGAGGGATGGAACAATTAGTGCCCCTTTGTTATCACGCTCCAACAGGGCTTCTGTTATCTGCATAATCTGTTTTCATAACAGCCGCAGCAGGAGAGTCCTACATTTCAACAAACTTCTTATCTGAAAGGCAATGCTGCTCCCAGTCCGTGCTTCCTAATTATGACGAGCTGTCAGTGTACTCCAACATCACTGGCAATCAAAAGTATACATACATATCTGGCAAGTATAACTTTCTCATAGGAAGATAGCGCTAACAATTATTTAACCAGGAGAATTATTGTTTATGTAATTTCTTTCCAGCAAAAATGACAAATATTCATAACACTCAGGGTGACTAACTATGTCAAACAAATCCTATTGAAATCCAACTCAGTTGTTTTCCCCCGTCATCCACTAAGGACAGCTCTTAGGAGCGGAGGGGAGGTCTGTCAGGTTATCACTGCTGACTGCGCATCACCACTAAAGCAACACAGCATTTTAATCTCCATAGTACTGTGCTACCATTTTGTTTTTGTTTTTTTTACTATAGTACCTCTAACTATCTGAATACTTTGACAAAACACCTAACGCCCTTGACACAACCTATGAATCAAAGTCTCTAAATGTTTTTCTGATGGTGTGAAATGCTTCACAACAGCCTGAGGGCTAAATAAAAAGCTTAATGCTGCTGGTGCAGTGTAGTGCAGCCTCACAAGTCAACATACACAAGTCAGAAATACCCATGTAAAAAAAATACACAAAATACTTAATAGTGTAACATTTTTGTCACAAAGTATAAGATATACATGCAAGTCTCTCCACATTATTAGTTTTGATGTGGTTTGTTGTGTATGTAAAGTTAAATTGAGCTGATGAAGATGATACAACAGAAGGCTGAAGGGGTACAGCATTGTGTGACAGACAACTTACCAACCACAACTAGAAGACTCCATATGAGGTAAATCCCGCTGTTGAAATGTGTTGCATACTGGCGGAACAACCACATTAATATGGGCGGTAAAACAAAGAACAAAACGTTGCTGATCTGCAATGGTAAACAAAAAGAAAAACCATGAGCACAAACGTTCACACCTCAACTGATCGTGCAGCTAAATATAACATGATTGACAAAGTTGGCCAGTGCGCGGAGCTCAGTCTCGTTTTGCAAACAACTGAAATGAAAAAAAAGGACATTTTGAAACCTGAAGCTAAAAGTAAGTCTCATAGTAAATATAACGGTGACTGCTAGCTATAGTTAACCTGAGGTCGATATTAAAAGCTATGGCAAAGCAAAGCCAGAAGAGCTGCGGCTCAGCCGTGACTGTAAACAAAACTCTTGTTATGCAAAAGAAGAAACGTGTTAGCCACAAGTACACCGACTTTCAAACCCACCGTGTTGTAGAATTCAGCGATGCTGGGGTAAATCAGGTAATTGCCTTCACACCAGTCGACCTCTGAGCTTCCAGCCTGCAACTGGTCCCAAAAAATCAGATTAACGTTACTCATGTCTGGACTAGTTCAGTCGGATGGACCGTGCAGAGCACGCAACACTCAGCTTCACCCGTCAGCTTCGAGACAAAAAACACAGCCGAGAAAAGTCCCCCGTGGGCTCTATGACCAAACGCTAAACGTCAGAGCTCAAGACCTGAAGCGTTACTCTTCACAACACAAAGTGGACATATCCTTAAAGCCTCTGATCGTCGTGACGCTGCGCTCAGTATTCTGACAGCTGCTGCGTCAAAGGTGAAATCGCTTCAAGAGGATTCGCTCCTGTCTCCTTCCTTCTTCGCTTTGAGTCCGGAATTACTGTCCCATTTCCCCATGAAGACTAAATGTGGATTTAAAAGAAGGACACAAGACAGGGGAAGTGATTTATATAAAATATAACCCAATGTAAAATTATGTATACAAAAAAATAATAAATGTTATTACGTACTTGAATTCAATCATTCTTTACATTTGGGGCAAGGCCCTCCACAGTGCATGTGTGGAATAGCTGTAGGGTCAATACCGGCCTTTCATATAACATTAGTGATTATTCTTAAAAGATTTGCCATTGTTTGTTTGGCCTATTTCTTCATTTTGGATTGCTGCAGTCAGTTTTTGTTTTTGCCGAAGTGGAATGATAATTATCTAACAAACCACGGCTCCGTTTTATGTACTCTTTGGCACCCCCTGGCGCATGCTCAGTGAAACAGTTTCTGATCACGCACATATGGATTGCAACCGTTACTTTAAAAAATTCAATTTGTAGTAGTGTTTTTTTTAAACATCTAACAAATAATTATGCAACTATGACAAAAATTCTGAAACATAATAATAAATCAGCAGCTTATTTGACAAATTACTTCTACACGACTTCCGGGATGTAAGGGTTTTTATATAAAACATACATTTTAACAATACTTGTAAAATAACAGAAAAGCTACATTTCTTCTATCAAGTTATTTTATATTTGTGTTACAGGTTATTTAAGTGATGTATCTTTTGGATTAATCGTCTTGATCTTGAATCTAATGCAGTTCGGTTGTTGGAATAAGTGTCTCTGTGAGCATTGAAGTGGTAGCAAAATGTGTACAAAAATACAACATTGTAAAGATGCCTTATTGCCATTGTCATTTAAGTACAGACATATAATCAACAATATATGGGTCTACTTAAGCTATGATATCAAAAGTTATAGTACTCACTCTGAAGTGTATGTGGCTCTAGTGAAGGATATCTTCTCATATGACAATTTTAGATTTTTATTATTCCACATGCATCAACGTCTAAGTGGTTTTTCATAAAAGTCACCAGATGGGAGAGATTCGGGGATGACTAACATAAAATATAAAAGTTCTGAAGCACACAGTTATTTTTATTTTTTATTTTATTTTTTTAAGTTCAAAAATATTGGACAGTTTGACCTCTTCAGGCCTCAAACTGTAATTTTAGTGAAAACGTGATAAGATCTGAGGTCACTTAAGAAGCAAAAAACATATTTGGCACATTAGTGAGACACATTGGTGAGATTTTAATATAAGAATCCAGCGATCCTGCTTTACATATAGAGGCCGGCTTACTCGTTTCTGGTTTTCCAACAATTATGTCCAGCAATTCCAAATAAAACGTTGAGACGATAACCAATAAATCTCGCTCAGGGACACACCTGGTGGGCAGGCTGGGATATCTCTAAAAGGCCGCCGCCTTCCGTTACCTCTAAAAGTTTCCCTGACAACTGATTAGGCAGTCAAAGGCATTTATGTGATGACGTCACATACGTCTTAATTTACCGAACCTTTCAAGTCACAGCGATCAGTTATAAAATAAAGCAGAACAAACACTGAGAAAACCCCCGTTGGCTTATACAATACATATAATTATTATGGAATATAAAGAAATTTGCTGTTAGCTGTACATGTTCAAATTGCTGATGCTGTCTAACCAGTATTTTTTTTTATTTCCCCCTAAAATGAAGTGTAAAGAACTCGTGTAAAATGAACAGTGCAAATTCATTTAATAACATGCAGCTTGTGTCTGACCATAAAATTGAATTTAGACAGATATCGCGATAAGTTGAAGGTCTATGTGAGACCACGAAGCGGATATCCGGTCTCTTTTCGTGGCGGACCGTCATAGGGTCGGTTTGGCAAAATGAAGGTACAGTTGTTTTGTAACTTTAACTTTTTGACCGTATTTATTTTTTTTTAAATATTTCTCTACAATTAAAGCTACTCTTCTGAACATTAAATAGAGCTAGTTTGCTGTAGCAGTGATGGTTCTGACTCGTAGGATGAACTTAGATTGTGACGAGAGCCAGCGTTGACTGAGCCTGTCGGCAAGTTAGCTGTGGAAACATGGCCGCACACTGTGGAACAAATGTGCACCGAGTCCAAAGTCAGATACGCGTTTTAAGGATCTTTCAATCAAATTTATGTGGCGTTAGGTGAACTCGAAACGTTCCCTGCTTGTAAAGTGGTACTGTAACATGAAGCTGGGTGTATTATTGCTAACAAACCCAAAGAGCTAACGTTAGCGGGCTATGAAGTAACCAGGCCGTCATCCGTGTCACTTCAAATTTAAAGTTTAGCTTAGAGATGCAGTTCTGTTGGTGTAAGTTTGTATGTAAAAGGTGTCGGCTTTTAGTCTGGTGTCAGGACCCAGAGGCCCATTAGTTTTTTCTTTAATTTGGCCAGTAACACGTTACTTGCTATACCTTCCTTGACCAACCTGCCATGATCTAAATGGAAGCAGACGTGATACAGTACCTTTAACAACTATATACTATTCTTTCACAGCTAAACATCTCATTCCCCGCTACTGGCTGCCAGAAGCTAATTGAAGTTGACGATGAACGCAAGCTGCGTACTTTCTATGAGAAGCGTATGGCCACTGAAGTGGCGGCTGACCCTCTAGGGGATGAGTGGAAGGTAATTATTGATCACTGTTTTTTTGTTGTTGTTTGCAAGCATACACTTAATTGCATGGTCAAATTGCCTTGTAAAAATGTACTAAATGTGCATACCTGTTGACCCTTTTTGATTGCTGTAGTCATTAAGGTAAGGACAGAATATGCCAAAAAACCAGCAGAGCTGCTCACCAGATGCGACCAGACCTTATACTTGTGGCTGATTGAAACACATTGCTCTCTCACTTCATGTACTCTCGAGGAATTGACTAGTTTGGGTCTGAACAGGCTAAAACAAATTAAAAATATAGTCACCAAACTGTCATCGGTGAGCTTGTTGTCTCTACTTTTTGCAGGGTTATGTGGTGCGCATCAGCGGAGGCAATGACAAGCAGGGCTTCCCCATGAAGCAGGGTGTGCTGACCCACGGTCGTGTGCGTCTGCTGCTCAGCAAAGGCCACTCCTGCTACCGTCCCCGCAGGACTGGGGAACGTAAGCGCAAGTCTGTGCGTGGTTGCATTGTTGATGCCAACCTCAGCGTTCTCAACTTGGTCATCGTCAAGAAAGGTAATTTGTTCAGTGTGGCTTTTGATGGGGTGTGGAAATGGTAAATTTGACACTGAAGCGGTATATCAAAACACTTAATGGCTATACCACGCAAGCAGATTGTTCATAATTTGTAAATTATGCTTATGGCACACCTGCAGACCCTTTTTGATTGGTCGGTGGTCATTAAGGGGGGACAGGGTGTTGCTAGAGTAACTGTGGAGCTGCTTTCCAGATGCAACCAGATCCTGGATCAGTGGATGGTTGAACTGCATTGCTCTCTCATTGCATGTAGCTGTCGCAGAATAACACTATATTTTGTCATGTTAGAAATGGTTAATATGTGTAGTGTGTTGTATATAAACAACATTGTTACTGTTGAAAAGCATACAGGCATTCAAAATAAATCACTGTAGATTAAGTGACTTGATAATTTGAATCATCTTCTCCTGACTTGGTCCTTTTCAGGTGAGAAGGACATTCCCGGACTGACCGATAGCACTGTCCCTCGCCGTCTTGGTCCCAAGAGGGCCAGCAAGATCCGCAAGCTCTTCAACCTGGCTAAGGAGGATGATGTTAGGCAGTATGTTGTGAGAAGACCCCTGACTAAAGAAGGTAAGAACTGTCTTCAGATTTTTATCTAAATCTGCAATTGTTTTATCACTGAATGTCGGTGATACTTACTTTTGTGGGTTAGGTTGGAGGTGGGAAGGTTTTCTGTATTATGGTGCATACTGCCTGTCAAGTGAATCATGTGTACTATTACTTAATAAGTTAAGAGATCTTGTATATCCAAAGTGTAACCCAAATATTAATTTTACACGTGAGGGTATATGATACAAATGGTTTATTTTTGTCAGCAGAAATTAATTTACTTTGGCTTAAACACTAGAAAAGTTGTATTGTTAGCCTGTTGACGTGTATGTTTGTGTTTATTGCAAAGCTCAAATTACATTATAGGCTTTTACTTGCACACTATCTTTGTACTCAGTATTCTGTGTTCTAATCCTGTGTTTGTTGTTTGAATCAGGCTGAAGAGCAGCCACAGTGTTTCTGGTCTTATGAGTAGTCAGTGTCAGCATTTGTATACATTGTCAGTATAGTAAAAACGGCTATTCCTGAATCCCACCTGTCACAAGCCAAGTAACCAGTGTCAGAAATCACATACTGCGTTTATTTTGTTAAATGTTAACGGCACACCTGCAGACCCTTTTTGATTGGTCAGTAGTCATTAAGGGGGGACAGGGTGTTGCTAGAGTAACTGTGGAGCTGCTTTCCAGATGCAACCAGATCCTGGATCAGTGGATGGTTGAACTGCATTGCTCTCTCATTGCATATACCTAGTGTAGAATGACACTATAGTTTGTCATGTTATAAAAATTGTAGACATGCCATGAAGGCACGGGATAGCGGTCATTTAATTTGACATTAGTGCACTTTTCTTGTGCAGTAAATAGAAGATTGTCCTCATACTTGTTTGCTTGTTTGTAGCACTGTCAGTGATAACAATGTAGTTTCTTGGAATTTTTTTTCCGAGAGCTCAAATCATAATCTCTAGAGAACCAGTGTTCTAGAATACTGTAATTGACTGATAATGGTCAGTAACACAGCAATAATACACCCAACATTTATTTAATTTTTATATAATAGTCAAGTGTAACACTGCAGAACTTTCCCCTCCCCAACATCCAGGCCTTCTACCACATATTGCACTTGAACTGTATATAATAATGCTACACTCTCTTATTAGGCAAGAAGCCCAGAACTAAGGCTCCCAGGATCCAGAGACTGGTGACCCCTCGTGTGCTGCAGCACAAGCGTCGCCGCATTGCCCTCAAGAGACAGCGCACCCAGAAGAATAAGGAGGAGGCCTCTGAGTATGCCAAACTGCTGGCCAAGAGGATGAAGGTATGTCTTGCTTGTCTTTACAGCAGTGTATAACTTACTAAAGAGTCTGAATTCTTGATGTCAAAATTTGAAGTTGTGTTAAATGTATTGTGAAAACAAATGGCATTGGAACTAGTTCACTGAATCAAATATTTGCACATTTTATCATTGTTTATTAAACACACTTGCTGTAGAAATGTTTGTCTGGGATACAGTAAACACTACAGTGAAAGGAGCAAGTATGTAACATATCAACATTATGTAGGGTGTATATGTACTTTTTTAAATTGTTTTTTCCTGTAAACAGGAGGCCAAGGAGAAGCGCCAGGAACAGATCGCTAAGAGACGCCGCCTTTCTTCCCTGAGAGCATCTACATCCAAGTCAGAGTCCAGCCAAAAGTGAAAATAAAGCCTAATAAACTGTTTTGCTGAGAAACTAATGTGTAATGTAACTTTGTTCAATAATCAAGCCTACAGAGTAATTGTATAATCACATGTTGGTCAGATGGAATTTAATTACCAACTTTCTGGCAACCTGTTGGCCCAGATAATTTTGAGCTACAGTATGCAGTACTGAAGTACCTAGAAAGTGACTGCTAGAATTACAAATTAAAGCCAAACTTTCATAATTTGTCTTCAAATAAGTGGAACAGTGAGGTTACAGGGAGCAGAAGTTGAAATGGGTGGAGAGAAGTGTCAGGTGTGTATCAGTGAGAATGAAAGGATGGTGAGACCAGTTATGACAGTGGCACTGAAGAAAAGACAGGAGGCAGAGCTGGAGGTAGCAGAGCTTAAGATGTTGAGGTTCTCTTTGGGAGTGATGAGGATGGACAGGATCAGGCATGAGGACAGAGGGACAGCTCATGTTAGAAAGTCAGGCCAGATTGAGGTGGTTTGGACATGTTAAGGAGAGACTGAATATATCTGTAGAAGGATGCTGAGGTTGGAGCTGCCAGGCATGAAGTCTAGAGGAAGACCAAAAAGGAGATTTATGGATGTAGTGAGGGAGGACATTAAGTTAGTTGGTGTGAGGGAAGAGGATGCAGAGGACAGGGTTAGATGAAGGCACATGATTTGCTGTGGCAACCCCTGAAAGGGAACTGCTGAAAAGAAGTTGACACTGGAAAATAAGTTACATCATAATGTATAGTTAACTTGAAGGTACCCTTCCCAGTAACACCTGGGGCTGCTGCACACTATACTAGACCAGCACAGCTTTGACTCATACAATATTCAGTGATGCTTTAAAGCCTTTTGTAGAAAATTCAGCTGCAAAACTAATAAGGAGATGAGGTTTGTGAATGTTCAACTTTTATTTTACACCAATATTCACCATTTGCTGAAATCTATAGAACAAATTAAGCACAAACATGCAGTAGTCATCAGCGGCGCATATATCCTTTAACAGTACACCCATTTTCAAATGCAGACATTTTCGTAGGCCTCAGTCGGCAGACTGAAATTCCCTGAGGATGGGCTTCAACTACATCCTTGGGAGATGAGGAATCTGCTGTATTCAAATGACTTCTGACTTGACGGGACTGGTTCTGTTCAGATGGTGGGTAGTGCAAGTTGTACATCTGGGAGATAAAGAAGAATACAGACACAACCTGATGCTGCAGATACTGGGGCAAACGCTGGATGCTCCAGGCTAAGGTCAAGCAGGTAGTCTGGAGGTCCGGAACCAGAGATGAAGACCTCAACACAATTGCTGTAACCTATGAGCAGATTAACCGTACTTCAGCCAAAGTTGGATATATTCATTCCAGTGTCATTTGAAACAAACAAACAAAAAAAAGAAATTTGTAACTAGTTGTCCAGCAGCTCCATCCTTATGCTATAGATTTAAAAAAAAAAAAAAAAAACCCAACAGATTTAAGGACACATGTAGCACATGGCCGCTACATTAAAAAAGGATCTTGCAACCTAAAAACTCCAGCTAAACATACTGCAAACATAAGTGAGGATAACTGTCAAAATGTTAAATTATGATATTCTAGATAAACATAACATTTTCTTATTGTTGACATCACATTAGTAATTTTTTCCATTTACTAAATAATGCCTGTTAAAGGAATAGTTTGACATTTTGAATAATGTGCTCATATACTTGCTGCAAGTTTAGAAGAGGTAGAGTTTGTTACTTTGAAGCTGCATACAAACAGGTGGAGACTTGAATAGAAAACAGCTGTGATTCTTATCAACAGAAAAAAGTCAATTACTGCATCCTTCCAAGAAATAGACCCAAACACAATTTGTTCTTCTTGTGGTAACAAAAAAAAAAAAGTCAGTGTTTCCAGTCTCATCATCCAACTCTTGGCAAGAACATGAACAAGCATATTCCTGAAAATGTCAAACAATTTCCATAAACTTTACTCACAGCACACCTCAACAGAATGGATCTTGGCCCAAACCACATGGCAACTTCTTCTACACAGTTTGGCAGCGAGTGAAACGAGTCGCACGGGGTAACTTCTGAGTGTAGTGGCCTCGAAGACAACTATGTGTGTGGCTTCTTCTGCTGTAAAGCATACAGAGAACATATGTTGAGGTATGACGGGGCATGGGTTCATAATGATGTTATCATAACAATGTGATGTTTTAGCGTTTCACACCAGTAAATGTACTTTGCATACCTTTATCTTCCTCAGTGGGAGGAAGCATATGATCCACCAGAGCCTCTGACATGTTTAGAGCAGAGTCCATTCCCACAATGGCTACATCGATGGCTCTCTTCACGAGGGACTGATTAGTGCCATCATCAGCCTGCTGAGTCCTCTCCATCAACAGGGTGACCGTGTGCTGTACTACACCCATGGTTCCAATAGCTGCGATGCTCACAGCATCCTGGATCCCATGCATCTTGGTCTTGGCAGTAGCAACAACCTGGGTTAAAACACATAAAACCAGAGCATAAAGTTCCTTTATTTCACTATTTGGGAGAAACTTTGCAATTTGAAAGGCAGTTAGGATTTTAAAAACAGAAAAAGTAAGAGTTACCTCCTCTATGGGTGAGTGAAGCACAGGGAATCTAGTCTCCAGCCAATCCAGTCCTTTACATGCAACATCATTTGCAATGGAAACTATGGAAATACATATACATGTATGAATAATGATGTCCTTTTGCTGTATGGCCCAACAACAGACTAGATCAATACTTGCTAGTGCTAGAATCACATACTAAATATGGATAGTTTTCATTCAACATTTAAATTAGTAACAATTAGTAATTCTCCAGTGTGAAATATTTGGGAAATCTAACTGTGGATCAGCCATCAATAGTTTTACTTGTTGAGAAAGCAGTCGTTTTCTCATTCAAGTAATTCCCTAAGGAAAATGGCAAATATTTGCAGGTTAATGTTTGTCAAATATAACACACAAAAACAATTCAATGATAAAACAATGGCTATGAGTAGCAGCCCTGACGGAAGTACAGTGCTGCATAGGAGACCGTACTCACTCTGGGGCTGCAGCTTAGCCATCACAGGGGAAACTCGGTCACAGGCTGCAGAGCCTAAAGCTGTCACTTTGTTCTCCAGCACCTCACACACTGACTTCAGGTTGGGATGGCTGCATGTAGTGTCAGCGTATAAGACCAACAGCTTGCTACAAGCCGAGTGAACCACGGGCAGCTTGGCCAGTCGGGCAGCTGCACTGGGTCCTTTCTGTAGGAAAGACAGCAGCGAAACAAAAAGCTCAAGTCCAGACAGAGTCATAGAATTCACGGCAATAATAATAATAATAATAATAAAAAGCCTTAATTACAGTAACATTTGGATGTCAGGGAGTTACTCCTTTCCACCATCCATTTACGCACATCTCCGCAGTGCGTGGCCTAGTTCAAGTGAGACACCCAGAGGTCTAAAAGTTTAAAATGAAACCCTCTTGGTCTAAGGGTGAGAGACCTGAACCCATATTTTAACATGCTACTATAGACAAAGTGTAAAGTGAGGATGTGTTTTATTAAGTTTATACATCGACACTATGAGAGGACAGAAAAGGACTAAAGAGGGTTAATTTCCCCCGATTGTACGCACCTGGTTGTTGTTCGACGGCATGTTTTGTACCCTGTGATACAAAAGAAAATTCGTTCAGTGAGTAAACACTAACGCTTTTATATCATTCTTACCATAATCTTTATCAGACGAGTCAGAAAAAAAAAACACAGGACTCACCCTGCAACACGCTGGTTCATGGGGAAACTCGTGCTCACATTGCTTGGTCAATTAACACTCACCTGTTCTTCCAAAGGCCGCTATGAAGGTCTCTGGTAGTCTCGCGAGACGTCGAAGGGCTGAGCAGATTCCTGAAGGGGGACAAATGATTACGTATAATTGGTCCAGACAGATTTATTTTCCATAAAGGAGCTTGATTTAATTTGCAGTACTCTAAATAATTTAATGTGTCGGCTTTTTCTCTTCACGTACAGTCTGAAATTTTAATGACATATATGAGTGCGGTGAGGTCGTCGCTTGTAAGATCAAAGAAGCCGCTGTGAGCAGGATTTGAACCTGCGCGGGGAAACCCCATTGGATTTCGAATCCAACGCCTTAACCACTCGGCCATCACAGCCCTGACAACATATTGGATTGGTAAAAAAAATGCCCGACTCTTAATCTGACTTTATCTGTTTGTCTCAAGACAAACTTTTTTTACAATGCAGGATCTCATGGTGAATCCATGGCCAGAGGTCATGCCAGTTTTGTTCCAGACCTCTGATCAGTCATCCACAACCAATGCTGAAATTCCTGGGATCGTTTCAAATGCTTCTATCTTCATTTAATAAACAAATACTGTGTTGTGAACATAGCTGTGAACATCTGATGCGGTAAATTCATGAACAATACCTGACGATGTATGAAAATTATACGTGGAAGTTGTGTCCTGTGTAGTGGCAGTGACAGCGGAGTCTTAAAATACAACTGGAGTAAATAATGTAATTTTATCTGAGCTCAGCCTATTTCCAGCTCAAACAAAACAACCCATACAAATAATCTTCCAGTACATATCTTAATGTCTTTAATGATTTTATAAGATTAATCTGCATGTTTCTAGGTATTTTGAAATACCTCGTTTGATTCCTCTGGGCTTTTAAAACGTCTGTTGGCTTAAAGCTGCAGAATGTTAATAAACCATCTTTCATGCACCTGCTGACCAACAGGTTTTATTGGAGACGTGGGCCTGGAAGCAGTGGCAGTACCCCGCAATTTGGTGTTAAAGATCCTGGTTGCTGGTATTCATCGTGCCATATGGAATATTATTAAGATATAATTGTATGTATTTAAAGCAAAGCGCTTCATGCAGCACAGACGCACCCAGCTCTGCATCTGCATATTGATGTGTGGGACAAAGGTGATTTTCCATTAGAGGACGTTTGGAGGGTTTTGTTTTCACTCCCGTTCCTAAAGGCGAGCACGCTCTGTGCCACGAGGTTTCTCTGTCCGCGGTGCTGATGCTGCTGTTGCTGTCGTGCTTAACTGCCGCTGCAGCATCACGGAGCGCCCACCGCCTCTGCTGCGCACAACGTGCCCAGAAAATATCTTTTCTGTGTATCGGCATGTGTCGGGGAGGAGGTGTAGCTCCGAAGACTTTGTGTGGCAGCGGCAGTCACAAGGTTTCCCGCCGCAACAAAAAAAAAAAAAAAAAAAAAAAAACACGAGAGAGAGATACGAGGGAAGCACGTGTAGTGGGTGGTCCCCCAGCCCACGGCTTTCACGTGGCCCTAGCAAGCGACGAGCCCGAGCCGCGCCGCCGCACCTTCATTCCGGTACCGCAGCAAGCAGAAGGCAACATCAGCATGGCTGTGGAGATGGAGCCCGCAGAGTAAGTGCGCTCATTACGCATTAAGTTGTAAGACTGTGCGCCCTGTTTATGGTCTCAAACATATTCTTCTAAAGGGGCGTTATAATTTTGCTGTAATGTTTGGATAAATCTTGAAGTTCATTTTCTTGATTTTTATTCTTGGGGTATGATATATTTTAGGGAATTTGTATTTTCTATGAGGCTTTTATTTGTTGTGTGTAATAGGTTGTGGAGCCTTACATCCAATGACAGATATGGTCAGTTTTGCAAATTGCTGCTACAGAGGCGGGTCCAGGCTGTTTTGCAGTCACTACTGCTTCAGCCACATGTGCCTGTTGATCTGATCTGGCTCTCCACCCATGGGCTGGACGTAGGTCGTGCTTTTTTAATGATTAGTTATTCGTCTCATGGGGACATGGGAAGATTAAGGATGTGGTTTTGTCAAGTTGAAACTGATCTTATGGTAGGAGGTTTACTGGGAAGAAATTGAGCAACATCGGGTTAGAGCATCATTGGGCGATGTTAATCTAATGCTAGTGTCTCATGCCAGCTATGCCATGTCTTTGCACGTGAAACTTTGCCCTGCAGAACGATGCTGACATGTAGCATAATGAGATACAACAGAGAGTTGTGAAGATGCCCAGCAGATGGCTCTGAAAAGCCCACGTGATCCACCATCCCTGCACTTTTCTTGTTTTGACGTCTTTATTAGCTGTAATTTTGATTTTAATTCCATGGTTTCTTCCTGGTATAGGTGATATAGGTGACAGCCTCGGGAACATTACACTGGCGAATTGTCCAGCTTTTCCCCCAAATTATTAGAGTGTAGCAAAGGTCATTAACTCTGACACTGTCCTGTAAAAACCCATTGACACAGTGGCACTGAAACCTCTGCTGCTTACCTCTCATAAAAGCGATGCCAGCAAACTCAACCCACTTATTAACTCTTCAGTTTTGTCGTTTTGCGTGTGTTCTTATAAGTTACACATCTTGTCCTTGCAGTGTGATCCGTCTGATAATGCAGTATCTTAAGGAGAACAACCTCTACCGAACACTGACCACCCTACAGGAGGAAACCACTGTCTCGCTCAACACAGTGGAAAGTATCGAGAGTTTCATTGCAGACATTAACTGCGGCCATTGGGACTCCGTCTTGCTGGCTATTGAGTCCCTCAAGTTGCCTGACAACACACTTATTGACCTTTATGAGCAGGTGAACCTTGCATTGATCAGTTCATGCTTTTCTTGGCTTGGCTTTCAAAATGAGCAGCATTGTGATCAGCACTGATGTCTCCAACAGGTGGTAATGGAGCTCATCGAAATGAGGGAGGTAGGTGCCGCTCGCTCGCTCCTCAGACAAACGGACCCGATGATCATGATGAAGCAGACTCAGCCGGAGAGGTACATCCACTTGGAGAACCTGCTAACATGCTCCTACTTTGACCCTCGCGAGGTAAAACAACAAACATATATTTTTTAAAATTCATCGACAGGCGCTTCATCCAGTAGCCTCTTTTTGCTCCTGATGCAGGCTTATCCAAAAGGCAGCAGCAAGGAGAGGCGACGCAGGGCAATAGCGGAAGCGCTGGCGAGGGAGGTCAGTGTGGTGCCTCCTTCTCGCCTTATGGGGCTTCTGGAACAAGTCAGTGTGAGTATGCCTATTCCTCTGAATCTCTCAGATTGCAAGACAATGAAGCTACTTAATCAGTCTTCTCATTCACTGGTGTCACACACATACAGTAAAACTGCCTTAACTACAAACATCAACATCAGTGATTTTGTGCGATAATTTGAGTCTTTTTCTTAACGTATTTTAATGCAGAGTTTGTGACAGTCTAAGTCCAGTAGCAGAAATGACCCCAGGAACGTCCTGAATAAATACACCACACTGTTTTTTTTTTTTTTTTCATTTACCCTAAAGAAGATTGTTGGCAAGGTCCACATAAGTTTTCACAAGTGCTGCCAGCAAAATACTTTAAAGGACCAAAATGTTTTGAAAGGCCATTGTTGTCTCGTTAGTCAAAACCCAATTTCATGTGATGGCAAAATCTACACAAGTACTGAATATATTTTGGACCACGTAGTGTAACAGAAAACAGTGTACTTGAGGGACGGCATTACACGTTAAAACTTCTTTAACTATGCAACCTGGCATTTTTTTTAGAATGCTTGATTCTATAGAGATCTCAGCATTGACAGAGTAAAACAGACACAACAACTTCAGTGTTAAACTATCCATGTTTCCACAGACTATGAGAATACAGCACTGTCAGGGTCATCTCTCCCCCAACGCAACCATCGAAACATGTGGCATCAAGGACAGACGCATGGAGAAAGAGAGCTTTCCAACCCAGTTGTATCGCCATATCAAGGTTGTGACTCCATATTGTAGTACTCTTCTATAAAACCATTTTGGTGTTGGTGTAACTGTGAGAGTTGGGGCAACATTTACATCGTGGAAGAGTTCTTTGTGTTGAGTTCTCTGTAGGTGTTTATGTCCTTAGTCCTTGTTGGGCAAACACACACACACACAAATAATTGCTTTATACTCACCTGAAGGCACTTGTCTTTGGCTCTGTCTGTGCTTTCATCATTTGTATCCATATGGAGCTGCATGACACTCTTGTCCTTGTTTTTTCTCTGCCCTAGGTTATAAATGAGAACAGCCAGTCTACACTACAACAGCAGACTGTTTGAAAACTCTATATGTCCCTGGAGTAATTTGATTATAATTTGTGTTTTAGTTTTCTGTGCTCCTGGAACGAGTTGGAAACCAAGTAGAAGAGCATGATTCCTGGAAGGTGTTAAATTGCTTGTTTCTGCCTTTGATTTAAATCTGCAGTTTGGCCGCCGATCACATGTAAAATGTGCTCGTTTCTCTCCTGATGGAAATTATTTAATCACTGGATCAGTGGATGGGTTCATTGAGGTATGGAACTTCAAAACCGGAAAGATTAGCAAGGTCAGTATGTTTCATATAATGAAATTTATTTTCCCAATTTATTTTAGATGGTTTTGATGTTTAATAATTTTATAATTATTGTTGTAATAATGTTTTATTCTGCCTTTTTGATAAAGAGACATTAATCTTAACAAGACCTTTACAATGTGTGTGTGCATGCATGAATGAAATAGGATTTAAAATACCAGGCACAAGACAGCTTCATGATGATGGATGATGCTGTGCTGTGTATGTGCTTCAGTAAGGACACTGATCTACTGGCAAGTGGAGCTCAGAATGGCAAAATAAAGGTTGGACATTTTCATATTGTCTCGTCATTTGATACTGTTTTGTATATTTTATTATACAGAACAAATCTTTTTATCATCATTTAACTTTAGGTCTTAATATCACTGTATGGAAATGGAGAAAGTAAATAATATTATCAATGTGGGATTCTCATTGTAATTTCTCTCTGAAAAATGATGGCAAGGTGTGGAAGATCCAGAGCGGTTTGTGCCTGCGGAGGTTCGAGCATGCTCACAACAAAGGCGTGACTTGTCTGAGCTTCTCCAAGGACAGCAACCAGATCCTCAGTGCCTCGTCGGACCAGACCATCAGGTGGGATGTAACATAATCATGTTGTCTGTGAGCAATAAGCACACAGTAGATTAAAGCTTTTGCTTTTGCATGTACATTTGTTCAATTGTAATATAAGGAGCGTGGACATGTAATAAAACATACTGAAGCTAATGAAATTTGCATGGCTGACACAGGTACGTTTGTAAGGATAACTTACAAAACTAAAGACTCATGTTTGTCAGTCTGAACAGAATTGTTACACTTACACAGTATTGGACAAAGACAGAGAGAATATTGAAAAGTCTATAACAAAGAATAAGCTAAAGTACAAATAAAGGGTTGGTTTAAAACAAATCTCTGTGCAATAAAACAAGAATGCAATAAACAAGTAAACTAAACTAGACACAATAAATTAAATTTCTCTTGTAAAAGGAAAGTAAATACATGAATACCACTAAGTTTTAACTGGTGGGCGTCTTTCTCAATTTCTCAAGTGTTGTTGCGGCAAAGCTCTACTTGTCTACTGTGGGAGGAAGCAAACGCTCTCACTGACCTCAGACATGATTCACAAAAGTTCCACAGTTGAGCTGGAAACCAGTGAAATCTTTTTACATCCCACAGTATATTAGCAGAATTTTGCCGCAACGAGAGCGCTGCAGTGATAGGAGGAATAAAATAATCATTTTTAATTTCAAAGTTGCAAAGTTGGAAGATAATTTCCCCTTTCATCACTGTCAAACTGTCTGGTGGGGCACATTTTAACTGTGATATCATGTTAAAAAAATTGTTAGACTGAACCTAACCAATCATCTCTAACTATCCTCGTACCTGCTTCTTTGTAGAGGTTTAGTAGCTGACAGACGACTGCATGTAGCCTGGCAAGAGCTTGGATTTAGAGGCAGTTGCATATTTATAACTACACTAAAGAGTTCACTATGCAAAATGATTTGAAAGTTTATAGCAAGCCCAGCTTTAATGGGTGTACGAGGAAAAAGATTTAACACGCTATTGATTTACAAATCACTTAATACATTTTTTCTTTAATTCCATAGAGGTTTCACACATAAGCAGTTGATGCCTGCTATCACATTTTGCTTGCATGTATAGTTTGCCTGAATATAAATACCCAGTACCAATGACAAGGATGTCCTTCACTTTGTCTCCTTCTCTCTCTCTCTCTCTCTCTTTCTCTCTCTCTCTCTCTCTCTCTCTCTCTCTCACACACACACACACACAGAAAGACACACACATGTACACAGAAACACACACACAAACACACACACACACACTGAATCCCCTTTTGTGGAGTTTAATATCTATTTCTGACTGGGGGGTGTGGGCTGAGCCTCTTGGTTCTGTTGAAAGCACATGTGCAGTGTGGGTGTAGCAGTAGATGTACCATGTGCTCGGGTACAAACCTGCAACGTGTTTCTGCGCTTGCAGCTCCACGAGCTGAGAGTATGAATTGTTTGCACAGGCAGTTTCATCCTCACAGAGACAAGAGTGAATCAGTGAGCATTAGGTCTTTTGTCATGGTTTCAGCTAATCTGCACCCAGCCACTCCACAGGAGCTAAAAATAACACAGCGGCAGCTCAACACCATGTTTTGTCTGCTCCTAAAAAATATCTTCACTTGAGTTGAATGCACGTGGATTTGACTATGAGTCAGAGCAACTGCTTTAAATTTTTAAATTCTTTCCGGTATTTTACCAGCTTTTATGTTGTTCAATTATCCAACAATATCATTTTCAGAATCCATGAACTGAGGTCAGGCAAGACACTAAAGGAATTCATTGGCCACTCATCATTTGTAAATGATGCATCTTTCACTCACGATGGACTTCACATCATCAGTGCCTCATCCGATGGCACTGTTAAGGTACAGTAAGCAAATATGGGCCAAATTAAATGACTCTAATTCAGACCAAGCTTCACTGATATTACAACCCCAATTCAAAAAGAGTTGGGAAGATGGGAAAACATAAATAAAAACAGAATGCAAATCCCATCAACCCATGTTTTATTCACAATAAAACATAAACAACATTTCAGATGTTGAAACTGAGACCCTTTACCATTTCTTTGCGTTCAATGTAAAAAAACAGTGAATATGTTTATTTGCAAATTTATCTCTCTGTGCATTTTCTTTTTAGATTTGGAACACAAACACTTGTGAATGCATCCACACTTTTAAATCTCTTCCAAAGACATCAGATGTTCCCATCAACAATGTGATTCCCCTGCCCCAAAACCCAGAGCACTTTGTGATTTGCAACTACTCCAACACAGTGGTCATCATGAGCATGCACGGTCAGGTGAGAGCTCTGCGACTTATTATGTCTCCATAATTATTAAAATCTAATTAAACGAGAGGTACTTTGATACCTAAGTTCTTCCATATCCTACAACTGATAATAATTTTCATTATCAATCATAAAAAAAATAATTTAAAGTGTTGCAGCTCTAAACTGGATAGTTTAATTTCTTCCTTGCAAAACCTCTCTATCAGTACGTGTAATGCTGCCAACTTAATTGTTTGTTTAATCTATAGGAAAACCAAAAAGCTAAGCTAACATATTGATGTACACCAAACATCTTCTCTTTCTTCTCAGACATTGAAGACCTTCAGCTCAGAGAGAAAGGAGGGAGCAGACTTTGTGTGTTGCACCCTGTCACCCCGTGGGGAGTGGATCTACTGTGTGGGAGAAGACTTAATGCTGTACTGCTTCAGCTATGTGACAGGAAAGCTGGAGAAAACTCTGACCGTAAGCCCTGCTGCTAATATTCCCTCATTATCTGTGAGAGCAGGCCGTCCATCCACACTCATATGAAATGTGATATTTAAAAAAAGTTTGCTGCCAGTGTTTTTCATCTAGTCGTCATTTGTGTGAGCTGACACTCGTGACTGTGTCACCGCTGCTGTGGAAGGCTGCAGAAAACAAGTTGATGGGAAAAGGAGAATGTGTGGTGATCTGTGTTCCTTTGCGCCCACAGGTTCATGAGAAAGATGTAATTGGCATCACTCACCACCCACAAGAGAATCTGATTGCCACATACAGCGAGGACGGGCTCCTAAGGCTGTGGAAACCTTAACTGTCACCTACATCGGGATATGGAGGACCTAGAGAGCCAAACACATGCTTTTTAAAGCAATTAATACATTTCTAATTCGTTGTGCAATTAAGAGATCAATTAATAAAATATTTTGCAAATGTACTGTATAACCACCATCAGTAAATGATTATATAGTTTATTGATTGAAAAATGCTCACAATCACCACAACGTAGATTTGGAAAAAAACCAATCACATGATCTTCATTAGCAGATGGACTTTCCCAGTTTTCATGAAATTGTAAATGTTAAAATCTCCCATTACTCAAGCACTTTAGGAACTTATTGTCAGTTTTAACAATAAATTCCACATCAACTGTGCAGACTCCATCTGTGGTGATTTGATTCATTAATTTCTTTTAAAGTCTTTTGCCACACTGGGTCCTCCATACTGTACTCACACTTCGTCGTGGATACAATTTCAGCAATGCAGTTTGAATCCCCATTTTCATCTCTTATGTCCTTATTAGATATGAAAATGCATGATGGTGAACTGTTGTGAAAATATTTATGAAAGAAAAAAGAACATGCTTCTTGTTTGGGCATAAACAAACAATATCAGGTATATAATTTGTCAGCTTTGATTTATAAATATACTTTTATAACTGATTCTGATTAAATTGATTTGTCCTCTCTCTGTGTTGCCTGCATGCTACCTCAGTTACACAGTCTAAATGTGGCTCTACAATAATTTTAATACTTACAAATATGCATGATGTTTGATGATAAACCTCAATAGAGCTCCAGAGACACATTCTTTACCTGTGTGTATAACAATTGTGAGTGACGTTTCCGCATTACTGTCATTTTGTTGCATTTACTGTAATTGGTGTTCCCGTGAAACAGTAGAATGTGGATGCCTGAAACAGAGCTACTGCCTTGGCCAGCATTTATTTCTACTCTCCGGTAA